>NC_074672.1:3106677-3469177 GCF_029448725.1 Salvelinus fontinalis | reverse complement strand
CATTCTTCAATACATTGAAATGGATACGCAAAGCCACAACGTTGTTGGCTATTACGGTTTTAGAAGTATTTCTAGCAACCGGGGTCACATACAGAGAGAGCTTTTAAACCACACCCTTATTTGTGGTTATAGACAGGTTTTACACTTCAGTATTACACATTCACAAATCATCCCACCAACATATCAGAGCACTATGTCTAACCTAAGGAATAGTAACTGAAGACATATGAAAAGATATCACAGCAGGAAAGAGGTGGATTATAAATGTAGACGAAGTATGCAGAAGTTGGAAATCTTTAACCTGTTGAGGCTAGGGGGTGCTGTTGTCACTATTTATGTAAATCGTGTAATTTTTTAAACGGCTTCCTACTAAATTCTTGATCGTACAATATGCATATTATTACTATTGTTGGATAGAAAACAGTCTATAGTTTCTATAGGCGTTGGAATTTTGTCTCTGAGTGGAACAGAACTCAGTCTACAGCAATTTCCCTGACATGGAGTCAGATTTCACACATTTTGGCCCCTGATCTGGAGTCAGTTTGAAGGCCACTGTTATAGCTATGAGCATACAGACACTGCTTACGTCTTCCCCTGGATGCCTTTACGTGATGACGATTTGAATGGTGTCGATTGCCCAATCACAGCCACTATAAATCAAAAAAACCTGTAGGTAGGAACTCTTTTCCAGCTGCGTCAGGCGCGCGGTGGCCACCGACCCGCACTTGTTCCAAGCATTAGTGTAGGGAGTAATATTTCTCCGGTCATGTTTCTACTCGTTATAGGAGTTAAAAACATCATAAGGTAGTTAATTTAAACCGTTTTATAGCAATTTATACCCGTTTAGTGCGATTTTGGGACATTTATTTCTGAGACACTGTGAATCTCTGGGCACTGTTCCAGTTCATGCCGAACGCAATGTGCATTTCTACATGGCAAGAGGACAGCTTTCGACCAAAAGACGATTAGACCCAAGAAAGGATTCTTTGACCAAGATTCTGATGGAAGAACAGCTCAAAGTAGGAACAATTTATTATGATAAATCGTGTTTCTGTCAAAAAATGTTAATGGCTTAGGACGCCATCTTGTTTGACGTAGCTTCGCTTGGCGCAAACTGTATTGAAAAGTAAGGCTAATTTAAAAAATTTAATTCCGCGATTGTATTAAGAATTAAATTGTCTATCAATCGCTGTCCACCGTGTATTTTTTAGTCAAGTTTATGAGTATTTATGTATAAGACTAGATCACTGTCTAATATGGTGCACGACATTGTCTGACCAGCTGAGCTACTTTTGTCATTGTCTAACCATGATTTTGGTGGCTAAATATGCACATTTTCGAACAAACTGTATATGGATTGTGTAATATGATGTTACAGGAGTGTCATCGGAAGAATTCTGAGAAGGTTAGTGAAAAAATTAATATATTTTGGCGATGTTTACGTTATCGCTGTCTTTGGCTAGAATCAATGCTCTGGTAACGTTTGCATATGTGGTATGCTAATATAACGATTTATTGTGTTTTCGCTGTAAGACACTTAGAAAATCTGAAATATTGTCTGTATTCACAGGATCTGTGTCTTTCGATTAGTGTATGCTGTGTATTTTTACGAAATGTTTGATGATTAGTAGTTGATTAGTAGATGATTAGTAGTAAACACGTTGCTCATTGTAATTATTCTAGTCCATTTGTGACGGTGGGTGCAATTGTAAACTATGACATCTACCTGAAATATGCACATTTTTCTAACAAAACCTATCCTATACCATAAATATGTTATCAGACTGTCATCTGATGAGTTTTTTTCTTGGTTAGTGGCTATCAATATCTTAGTTTAGCCAAATTGGTGATAGCTACTGGTGTTGGTGGACAAAGAAAAGATGGTGGATTATGCTAATGTATTTAGCTAATAGATTTACATCTTTACATGTTGTGTCTTCCCTGTAAAACATTTTAAAAATCGGACATGTTGGCTGGATTCACAAGATCTGTGTCTTTCATTAGCTGTATTGGACTTTAATGTGTGAAAGTTAAATATTTAAAAAATATTTTTTTTTTGAATTTCGCGGCTCTGCCTTTTCAGTGGGGGTGGGGCGTTTTAAAGTATGTTCCAGTGAATTAAAAACAATAATAATTGCCAAACATTAAAAAAGTTATCCTTTTAGATAGAACTATACTAAATATATTCACATATCACCAAATAATTGATTAAAACACTGTTTTGCAATGAAGATCTACAGTAGCCTCAGCAGCACTATGTAGGGCAGCACCATGGTGTAGCTGGAGGACAGCTAGTTTCCATCCTACTTTGGCTACATTGACTTCAATACAAAACCTATGAGGATCATGGTTCTCACCCTGGAGGACGTCCTCCAACCTATCAGAGCTCTTTCAGTGTAAGTTGTCCACCCAATCAAAGGATCAGAGAATTAATCTAGTACTGAAAGCATAAGCTACACCGAGCTAACACTGCAGTGCATACAATGTGGTTGACTCAAAGTTCTCTCTCTTTGAGTCAACTACTCACTATATTTCAATAATAGTTTAACAGTTATGAGCAAATTAATTTCCTCAAAAATGAAGGAGAAGTAAGAGAGAGAGAGAGCTATATTTCTTTGTGTTTTTTTCACTTTCACTTACTTAGCTAGCGAATGCAGCTAGCTAGTTTAGCCAACTCAAACACCCGGCTAAAACAGAGAAGGATGCTATGTTAGTTAGCTGGCTATGGCTATCCAACACTGGAACTCTTCCAAGTCAAGGTAAGCTTTTGGTTTTATTCATTTCTTGCCACCCGGGCCCACCGGTGTAACTGCCAAACTGCTTGCTACTGTACTGCATGATTTTAGCAGGTTTACTGATGCGTTAGTTCTAGTAGCTATGTTGACTATAACGTTGGCTAATATGGTGACAACGATGTAGGCTGTGTGTAGCAGTTAGTGGTTAACATATCAAAGTTTGGCTTGGAATATTGTTTTTCGCCTGGTCACATACAGCTGATGTGTTGAGCACTGAAGTCTACAAGTGAAGGGAAAAGGTGAGAGGAGGAGAGTGCGTAGATGCGAGAAGGAATTATACAACGAGCAGATTTGTATGTGGCTGCTATGAAAATGAACTGTGTTTGTGTGTGATCAAGGGTGATCAAGGGTGTATTCATTCCGCCGATTCTGTTGAAAAAAAATCCTTCGACGGAAGCAAACAATCTACACACAAATCAAATCAAATCAAATTTTATTAGTCACATACACATGGTTAGCAGATGTTAATGCGAGTGTAGCGAAATGCTTGTGCTTCTAGTTCCGACAATGCAGTAATAACAACAAGTAATCTAACCTAACAATTCCGCAACTACTACCTTATACACGCAAGTGTAAAGGGATAAAGAAATAAAGAATATGTACATAGAGATATATGAATGAGTGATGGTACAGAACGGCATAGGCAATGGTGCAGTACATGGTATAGAGTACGGTATATACCTATGAGATGAGTACTGTAAACATAAAGTGGCATAGTTTAAAGTGGCTAGTGGTCCATGTATTACATAAGATGGCAAGATGCAGTAGATGATATAGAGTACAGTATATACATATACATAAGAGATGTGTAATGTAGGGTATGTAAACATTATATTAGGTGGCATTGTTTAAAGTGGCTGGTGGTACATTTTTACATAATTTCCATCAATTCCCATTTTTAAAGTGGCTGGAGTTGAGTCAGTATGTTGGCAGCGGCCGCTAAATGTTAGTGGTGGCTGTTTAACAGTCTGATGGCCTTGAGATAGAAGCTGTTTTTCAGTCTCTCGGTCCCTGCTTGGATGCACCTGTACTGACCTCGCCTTCTGGATGATAGCGGGGTGAACAGGCAGTGGCTTGGGTGGTTGTTGTCCTTGATGATCTTTATGGCCTTCCTGTGACATCGGGTGGTGTAGGTGTCCCGGAGGGCAGGTAGTTTGCCCCGGGTGATGCGTTCTGCCGGCCTCACTACCCTCTAGAGAGCCTTACGGTTGTGTGCGGAGCAGTTGCCGTACCAGGCGGTGATGCAGCCCGACAGGATGCTCTCGATTGTGCATCTGTAGAAGTTTGTGAGTGCTTTTGGTGACAAGCCGAATTTCTTCAGCCTCCTGAGGTTGAAGAGGCGCTGCTGCGCCTTCTTCACAACGCTGTCTGTGTGGGTGGACCAATTCAGTTTGTCCGTGATGTGTACACCGAGGAACTTAAAACTTTCCACCTTCTCCACTACTGACCCGTCGATGTGGATAGAGGGTTGCTCCCTCAAGTCCACAATCATCTCCTTTGTTTTGTTGACGTTGAGTGTGAGGTTATTTTCCTGACACCACACTCCGAGGGCCCTCACCTCCTCCCTGTAGGCCGTCTCGTCGTTGTTGGTAATCAAGCCTACCACTGTAGTGTCGTCCGCAAACTTGATGATTGAGTTGGAGGCGTGCATGGCCACGCAGTCGTGGGTGAACAGGGAGTGCAGGAGAGGGCTCAGAACGCACCCTTGTGGGGCCCCAGTGTTGAGGATCAGCGGGGTGGAGATGTTGTTACCTACCCTCACCACCTGGGGGCGGCCCGTCAGGAAGTCCAGGACCCAGTTGCACAGGGCGGGGTCGAGACCCAGGGTCTCGAGCTTGATGACGAGTTTGGAGGGTACTATGGTGTTAAATGCTGAGCTGTAGTCGATGAACAGCATTCTCACATAGGTATTCCTCTTGACCAGATGGGTTAGGGTAGTGTGCAGTGTGGTTGCGATTGCGTCGTCTGTGGACCTATTGGGTCGGTAAGCAAATTGGAGTGGGTCTAGGGTGTCCGGTAGGGTGGAGGTGATATGGTCCTTGACTAGTCTCTCAAAGCACTTCATGATGACGGAAGTGAGTGCTACGGGGCGGTAGTCGTTTAGCTCAGTTACCTTAGCTTTCTTGGGAACAGGAACAATGGTGGCCCTCTTGAAGCATGTGGGAACAGCAGACTGGGATAAGGATTGATTGAATATGTCCGTAAACACACCAGCCAGCTGGTCTGTGCATGCTCTGAGGACGCGGCTGGGAATGCCGTCTGGCCCTGCAGCCTTGCGAGGGTTAACACGTTTAAATGTTTTACTCACCTCGGCTGCAGTGAAGGAGAGCCCGTAGGTTTTGGTAGCGGGCCGTGTCAGTGGCACTGTATTGTCCTCAAAGCGGGCAAAAAAGGTATTTAGCCTGTCTGGGAGCAAGACATCCTGGTCCGCGACGGGGCTGGTTTTCTTTTTGTAATCCGTGATAGACTGTAGACCCTGCCACATACCTCTTGTGTCTGAGCTGTTGAATTGCGATTCAATTTTGTCTCTGTACTGGGACTTAGCCTGTTTGATAGCCTTGCGGAGAGAATAGCTACACTGTGTGTATTCGGTCATGTTTCCGGTCACCTTGCCCTGGTTAAAAGCAGTGGTTCGCGCTTTCAGTTTCACGCGAATGCTGCCGTCAATCCACGGTTTCTGGTTTGGGAATGTTTTAATCGTTGCTGTGGGTACGACATCGTCAATGCACTTCCTAATGAACTCGCTCACCGAATCAGCATATTCTTCAATGTTGTTGTTGGACGCGGTGCGGAACATATTCCAATCCGCGTGATCGAAGCAGTCTTGAAGCGTGGAATCAGATTGGTCGGACCAGCGTTGAACAGACCTGAGCGCGGGAGCTTGTAGTTTTAATTTCTGTTTGTAGGCTGGAATCAACAAAATGGAGTCGTGGTCAGCTTTTCCGAAAGGAGGGCGGGGGAGGGCCTTATATGCGTCGTGGAAGTTAGTATAACAATGGTCCAGAGTTTTGCCAGCCCTGGTAGGACAATCGATGTGCTGATAGAATTTGGGGAGTTTTGTTTTTATATTAGCCTTGTTAAAATCCCCAGCTACGATGAATGCAGCCTCAGGGTGTGTGGTTTCCAGTTTACAGAGAGTCAGATAGAGTTCGTTCAGGGCCATCGATGTGTCTGCTTGGGGGGTAATATATACGGCTGTGATTATGACCGAAGAGAATTCCCTTGGTAGATAATGCGGTCGACATTTGATTGTGAGGAGTTCTAGATCAGGTGAACAGAATGACTTGAGTTCCTGAGTGTTGTTATGATGGTCACACCACGTCTCGTTAATCATGAGGCACGTCTCGTTAATCATGAGGCATACCCCCCCCGCCCCTCTTCTTACCAGAAAGATGTTTGTTTCTGTCTGCGCGATGCGTGAAGAAACCAGCTGGCTGCACCGACTCCGTTAGCGTCTTTTGAGTTAGCCATGTTTCCGTGAAGCAGAGCACGTTGCAATCCCTGATGTCTCTCTGGAAAGTTACCCGTGCTCGGATTTCATCGACCTTATTGTCAAGAGACTGGACATTGGCGAGTAGTATGCTAGGGAGTGGAGCGCGATGTGCCCGTCTCCGAAGCCTGACCAGGAGACCGCTACGTTTTCCCCTTTTACGGCGTCGAGTAGCTTCGCCGGCTGGGATCAGGTCCATTGTATTGGGTGGAAGGCAAAACACTGGATCCGTTTCGGGAAAGTCATATTCCTGGTAGGAACGGTGGTTAGTTGACGTTAATCGTATATTCAGTAGTTCCTCCCGACTGTATGTAATGACATCTAAGATCACCTGGGGTACCAATGTAAGAAATAACACATAAAAAAACAGAATACTGCATATTTTCCAAGGAACGCGAAGCGAGGCAGCCATCTCGCTCGGCGCCCGGAAGTAACCCACAATACCCACAATACCCCATAATGACAAGCACAGACAGGTTTCTAGAAATTTTGGCAAAAATCTAATGAAAAAATGTATGAAATATAACATTTACATAAGTATTCAGACCCTTTACTCAGTAGTTTGCTGAAGCACCTTTGGCACCGATTACAGCCTCAAGTCTTCTTGGGTATGACGCTACAAGCTTGGCACACCTGTATTTGGTGAGTTTCTCCCATTCTTCTCTGAAGATCCTCGCAAGCCTTGTCAGGTTGGATGGGGAAACTGCACAGCTATTTACAGGTCTCTCCAGAGATGGTCGATCGGGTTCAAGTCCAGGCTTTGGCTGGGCCACTCAAGGACATTCAGAGACTTGTCCCAAAGCCAGCCCTGCGTTTTCTTGGCTGTGTGCTTAGGGTCGTTGTCCTGTTGGAAGGTGAACCTTCGCCCCAGTCTCAGGTCCTGAGCCCTCTGGAGCAGGTTTTCATCAAGGATCTCTCTCTAATTTGCTCTGTTCATCTTTCCCTTGATTCTGACTAGTCTTCCAGTCCTTGCCTCTTAAAAACATGCCACAGCATGATGCTGCCACCACCATCCATTTTAGAATAAGTCTGTAATGTAAAAAAATGTGGAAGAAGAGAAGGGGTCTGAATACTTTCTGAAAGCACTGTATATGTATTTAGGATATTTTCAGTATATTTTGAACACTTTCAGACAATGCAATTAATCACGATAAAAAATTATTAGTGCACTGAAATTAAAAACGTGTAGTTAACTGATTAACTCTGACAGCTCAAAAAATTATACTTTATTTTATTAACAACCTTGGCAATTATTTTGGCACAATGGTACTCTGTGCTGCTCAGAGTGCTCAGTGGGTAATAAATGATATAGTGGGATCATTATCACCATATGATTTGTATACCAGGTTAAAAAAAAAGCATATTACAAAATAAACTTGAATGAGCACTCTATTCCTAGCATTCTATAGCATGAGAGGAACCCCATTGTGTGCCCAAAGAGACCCCTTCCTGTAAGCACTCTGCCTTCTTCCCCCTGGTGTTAATCAAACCCACACACACACCTGACCCGCCTGCCTCCCCCGCCCCAAACATTCTCCTTTACAATGCAGACCGTGCCAAAACACACAAGCCTTAGCTGTGTAAAAAAGCCTTGTAAAACGGGCAGGAGAGAGGAACTCTCAGACACAGCCAAGGTGCGAAGCCCGAAAATGGCAATGAGAAGGTGGGAAAACATGCGTATGAGTCAACGGGCCGGTGAGGGAGGGAGGATGAGCTGCTTGTGGTGAGAAGCGTGTGTGTGGGGCGTGGGTCGTCTGTGTGGCCTGCATTGTATGAATCGAATTCTTCAGGGGTTGTGAGCGTTCTCGCTTGCTCTCTCCCTCCCTCTGTTCCCCGCACCCTCCCTCCATCTCTTCCCCTGTAGCCTGACTCTCACCTGACACCTCTTTGGGGGGTTGTTAGGGGAGACGTAAATATTTTCCTCCTGGTGGCTGCGCCACGCACGCACACACACACACACACACAAACACTCCGCCAGGATAGCTAGCTTTCTGGGACTCGTTAAACCCCTCATTTATGGGCCTTAAGGACTCCCTCCCTCATATTCACCTGTAGTGTAGTTTCTCACCTTTGACTCTCACCGGCCGACGGCCACCCCTTCTAGAATCCCAGGTTGTTAACTTCATTGTGTTATTAACCCTTGAACTTGAACTATTGCACAGCCCTGAACTGTGGCCTTGAGTAAGAATATCAAAGCCGCTTCAGCCGGTCACGAAAACACTAGAGTAGACCAATGCTTTTATTGGGGTATAATGGGGCTTAATGGCCAATGGCCATATTAAGTGCCAACTCCAACAAAAGTATGTAGTCATTGCATATCAACTAATGTGTAACGAATGGCCTATAATATGATATACTATACGTTACTATAGTACGATGTTCTATGATATTATATAATACTATATGCCATTGAGCAGACACTTTCATCCAAACACAATTTTATACAGTTGAAGTCGGAAGTTTACATACACTTAGGTTGGAGTCATTAAAACTCGTTTTTCAACCACTCCACAAATTTCTTGTTAACAAACTATAGTTTTGGCAAGTCGGTTAGGACATCTACTTTGTGCATGACACAAGTAATTTTTCCAACAATTGTTTACAGACAGATTATTTCACTGTATCTCAATTGCAGTGGGTTAGAGGTTTACATACACTAAGTTGACTGTGCCTTTAAACAGCTTGGGAAATTCCAGAACATGATGTCATGGCTTTAGAAACTTCTGATAAGCTAATTGACATCATTAGAGTCAATTGGAGGTGTACCTGTGAGCGTACATTTCTCTTTTTATTTAAATTGTCGCCAACAAAACAACAAACGAAAAACAACCGTGAAGCTTACAGGGCAAAGTGCCACTAACAAAGACAACTACTCACACTGAAAGGAGGGAAAAGGGCTACCTAAGTATGGTTCCCAATCAGAGACAACGATAGACAGCTGTCCCTGATTGAGAACCATACCCGGCCAAAACATAGAAATAAAGAAACATAGAAAACAAACATAGAATGCCCACCCCAAATCACACCCTGACCAAACCAAATAGAGACATAAAAGGCTCTCTAAGGTCAGGGCGTGACAGTACCCCCCCCTCCCCCGCGGGCCCCGGACCGGGCACCCTCGCTGGAGACTCCGGACTGGGGACCCTCGTTGCGGGCTTCGTGCCATGACTCCTCACTGGAGGCTTCGTGCCATGGATCATCACTGGAGGCTTCGTGCCGTGGATCATCACTGGAGGCTTCTTGCCGTGGATCTTCACTGGAGGCTTCTTGCCGTGGATCTTCACTGGAGGCTTCTTGCCGTGGATCTTCACTGGAGGCTTCTTGCCGTGGATCATCACTGGAGGCTTCTTGCCATGGATCATCACTGGAGGCTTCGTGCCATGGATCATCACTGGAGCCTTCTTGCCATGGATCATCACTGGAGTGAGGAGACGTATGGGCAGTCTGGTACGTGGAGCTGCCACAGGGCTCACCAAGCTGGGAAGACATACTGAAGGATTGGTTCTTGGCGGAGGCACCGGATACACTGGGTCGTGGAGGCGCACTGGGGGTCTCGAGCGTAGAGCCTGCACAGCCCGTCCTGGCTGGTTATCTTCGCCCTGCACATGCAGGGCGCTGGCACAGGACGCACTGGGCTGTGCAGACGCACCGGAGACACCGTGCGCAGAGCCGGCGCAGGATATCCTGGGCCGTAGAGACGTACTGGCGGCCAGATGCGCTGAGCCGGCACCCCCCAACCTGGCTGGATGCCCACTCTAGCCCTGCCGATTCAGGGAGCTGGAAGGTAGCGCACTGGGCAGTGAACGTGCACTGGAGACACCGTGCGCTCCACGGCATAACACTGTGCCTGACCAGTACAACGCTCGTTACGGTAAGCACGGGGAGTTGGCTCAGGTCTATAACCCGACTCCGCCAATCTCCCCGTGTGCTCCCCCCTAAAACATTGGGCGGCTGCCTCTCGGGCTTCCTTGCTAGCCGAGTTCGCTCGTAACGATGGGCCCCTTTACCAGCTGCCTCCGCCTTCCTGGCTGCTTCCACCTGTTCCCATGGAAGGCGATCCCTTCCGGTCAGGATTTCCTCCAATGTCCAGGATCCTTTTTACCACGCTGCTTGGTCCTTTTGTGGTGGGTAGTTCTGTCACGGCCGATGAAAGAAGTGGACCAAGAAGCAGCGTGGTGGGCGTACATTTCTCTTTTTATTTAAAATGTTGCCAACATAGAAAACAAACATAGAATGCCCACCCCAAATCACACCATGACCAAACCAAATAGAGACATAAAAAGGCTCTCTAAGATCAGGGCGTGACAATGTATTTCAAGGCCTACCTTCAAACTCAATGCCTCTTTGTTTGACATCATGGGAAAATCAAAAGAAATCAGCCAAGACCCCAGCCAAAACCTCAGAATAAAAATTCTAGACCTCCACAAGTCTGGTTCATCCTTGGGAGCAATTTCCAAACGCCTGAAGGTACCACGTTCATCTGTACAAACAATAGTACGCAAGTATAAGCACCATAGGACCACGCAGCCGTCATACCGCTCAGGCAGGAGACGTGTTCTATCTCCTAGAGATGAATGTACTTTTGTGCGAAAAGTGCAAATCAATCCCAGAACAACAGCAAATGGCCTTGTGAAGATGCTGGAGGAAACAGGTACAAAAGTATCTATATCCACAGTAAAACTAGTCCTATATTGACATAACCTGAAAGGCCGCTCAGCAAGGAAGAAGCCACTGCTCCAAAACCGCCATAAAAAAGCCAGACTATAGTTTGCAACTGCACATGGGGACAAATATGGTACTTTTTGGAGAATTGTCCTCTGGTCTGATGAAACAAAAATAGAACTGTTTGGCCATAATGACCATCGTTATGTTTGGAGGAAAAAGGGGGATGCTTGCAAGCCGAAGAACACCATCCCAACCCTGAAGCACGGTTGTGGGGTTGCTGTGCTGCAGGAGGGACTGGGGCACTTCACAAAATAGACGGAATCATGAGGGAAGAAAATTATGTGGATATATTGAAGCAACATCTCTAGACATCAGTCAGGAAGTTAAAGCTTGGTCACAAATGGGTCTTCCAAATGGACAATGACCCCAAGTATACTTACAAAGTTGTGGCAAAATGGCTTAAGGACAACAAAGTCAAGGTATTGGAGTGGCCATCACAAAGCCCTGACCTCAATCTTATAGAAAATCTGTGGACAGAACTGAAAAAGCTTGTGCGAGCAAGGAGGCCTACAAACCTGACTCAGTTACACCAGCTCTGTAAGGAGGAATGGGCCAACATTCACCCAACTTATTGTGGGAAGCTTGTGAAAAGGCTACCCGAAATGTTTAACTTGACCCAAGTTAGGCAATGCTACCAAATACTAATCGAATATATGTAAACTTCTGACCAACTGGGAATGTGATGAAAAAATAAAAGCTGAAATAAATCACTCTCTCTACTATTATTCTGACATTTCACATTCTTAAAATAAAAGTGGTGATCCTAACTGACCTAAGACAGGGAATTTCTACGAGATTTAAATGTCAAGAATTGTGAAAAACTGAATTTAAATGTATTTGGCCAAGCTGTACTTCAACTGTATATGAGTAACCCTTGGTGTTGCAAGTGCCATGCTCTACCAACTGAGGAACACAGGATCTGACTGTAACTATAGGCCTCTGTAGCTACATGATGCAGTAGCTATATGATGTACAGTACCAGTCAAAAGTTTTAGAACACCTACTCATTCAAAGGTTTTACTTTATTTGTACTATTTTCTGCATTGTAGAATAATAGTGAAGACTCAAAACTATGAAATAACACATATAGAATCATGTAGTAACCAAAAAAGTGTTGAACAAATCACAATATATTTTATATTTGAGATTCTTCAAATAGCAACCCTTTGCCTTAATGACATCTTTGCACACTCTTGGCATTCTCTCAACCAGCTTCACCTGGAATGCTTTTCCAACAGTCTTGAAGGAGTTCCCACACATGCTGAGCACTTGGTGGCTGCGTCTCCTTCACTCTGCGGTCTGACTCATCCCAAACCATCTCAATTTGGTTGAGGTCGGGGGATTGTGGAGGCCAGGTCATCTGATGCAGCACTCCAGGTGCTGTGAATATTCTGCTGTGAATCAAAAATACACTTGCAGATTTTGAATTTGCACACACTCAGAATTCTGTCACTGTTGTCACGTAACAATTCAATTTGAGCTGCTCTGGGGGCAGGACCTTTAACTCCTGACCAAAACCACAGCTGCCTAACTATTTGCTAAATTGTTCCATCAATCGAATCTCAGGAAGTAGTTGCCCACATGAGCAAGAGAGGATGAGGTGAATAAAACCAAAACGATCTACTTGAAGGTAATCGTCTCTTATCTGTGTACATACATTTTTGGTGAAAAGTCATGACAGTAGTTTGAAATAATATGGTACATTTCAGACAAACTCCAGACCAGCCATTGCCCAGTCAAATCAGGAATCAGGACTAATATAGCCAATGCCGTCTATTTTTGTTGTTTTACAAATGGTAGGTCTACCACATAGATTCCTAAAATTAAATTTCAGGCGGCACTGTAGGCTATACCTCTGTAAGCATGGACCAACGCTGACGCCTTTTGGATGTCTTTTGTTGGTCCTATCTGGACTGGACATCTTTTCTTGGTGCAGTCTGGACCGGCCTTGATTTCCACGTCCACAGATGTTGGTTTTTGGTCCCGTCCGGACCAAATCTGAACCAATCAAAGACGTCAATGTTTGGTTAAGATTTTTGTCCAGTCTGGACCAGCCTTGACTTGGCCCAAACATAGACGTCTATTAATGTCTTTTCAATTTTCATTCAGAAGCTAAAATGAACCTGGTTTCAACGTCTGTAAAAAAAAAAAAAAAAAACATATTTTAGACGTCTTTTCAACGTAATTTTGCTTACTGTGACTATTCCAGTAGGGGCGGCAGAACGGCCAGGAGCAGCCCTGCCTCTACTAGAATATCTCACCAAACAGTGGTATTCTCTTTCCAATCAAATAGCGCAGAGGTTAGAGCATGCTACAGGCTGAGGCTCAGTGTTTGTTGTGCTAGTACAGTGGCGTGCAAAAATATTCACACCCCTTGGTATTTTTTCTATTTTGTTGCCTTACAACCTGGAATTAAAATGGATTTGTGGGGGGTTTGTATAATTTGATTTACACAACATGCCCTCCACCTACACCACCCGATGTCACAGGAAGGCCAAAAAGATCATCAAGGACAACAACCACCCAAGCCACTGCCTGTTCACCCCACTATCATCCAGAAGGTAGGTCAGTACAGGTGCATCAAAGCAGGTACCGAGAAACTAAAAAACAGCTTCTATCTCAAGGCCATCAGACTGTTAAACAGCCGTCACTAACATCGAGTGGCTGCTGCCAACATACTGACTCAACTCTAGCCACTTTAATAATGGAAAAATGTATGTAATAAATATATCACTAGCCACTTTAAACAAAGCCACTTAATATAATGTTTACATACCCTACATGACTCATCTCATATGTATATACTGTACTCTATACCATCTACTGCATCTTGCCTATGCCGTTCGGCCATCACTCATTCATATATTTATATGTACATATTCGTATTCATTCCTTTACACTTGTGTGTATAAGGTAGTTGTTGTGAAATTGTTAGGTTAGATTACTTGTTAGATATTACTGCATGGTCGGAACTAGAAGCACAAGCATTTCGCTACACTCGCATTAACATCTGCTAACCATGTGTATGTGACAAATAAAATTAGATAATTTGTTTTTGACTTTGAAGATGCAAAATATTGTTTATTGTGAAACAAACAAGAAATAAGACAAAAAAAGAAAGAACTTGAGCGTGCATAACTATTCACCCCCCCAACGTCAATACTTTGTAGAGCCACCTTTTGCAGCAATTACAGCTGCAAGTCTCTTGGGGTATGTCGCTATAAGCTTGGCACATCTAGCCACTAGGATTTTTGCCCATTCTTCAAGGCAAAACTGCTCCAGCTCCTTCAAGTTGGATGGGTTCAGCTGGTGTACAGCAATCTTTAAGTCATACCACAGATGGTCTGGGGTTTGACTAGGCTATTCCAAGACATTTAAATGTTTCCCCTTAAACCACTCAAGTGTTGCTTTAGCAGTATGCTTAGCGTCATTGTCCTGCTGGAAGGTGAACCTCCGTCCCAGTCTCAAATCTCTGGAAGACTAAAACAGATTTCCCTCAAGAATTTCCCTGTATTTAGCACCATCCATCATTCCTTCAATGCTGACCAGTTTCCCAGTCCCTGCCGATGAAAAACATCCCCACAGCATGATGCTGCCACCACCATGCTTCACTGTGGGTATGGTATTCTCAGGGTGATGGGAGGTTTTGGGTTTGCACCAGACATAGCGTTTTCCTTGATGGCCAAGAAGTTCAATATTAGTCTCCTCTGACCAGAGTACCTTCTTCCATGTTTGGGTGTCTCCCACATGCCTTTTGGCAAACACCAAACGTGTTTGCTTATTTCTTTCTTTAAGCAATGGCTTTTTTCTGGCCAGTCTTCGATAACGCCCAGCTCTGTGGAGTGTACGGCTTAAAGTGGTCCTATGGACAGATATACTCCAATCTCCGCTGTGGAGCTTTGCAGCTCCTTCAGGGTTCTCTTTGGGCTCTTTGTTGCCTCTGATTAATGTCCTCCTTGCCTGGTCCGTGAGTTTTGGTGGGCGGCCCTCTCTTGGCAGGTTTGTTGTGGTGCCATATTTTTTTAAATTTTTTAATAATGGATTTAATGGTGCTCTGTGGGATGTTCAAAGTTTCGGATATTTTTTAATAACCCAAGCCTGATCTGTACTTCTCCACAACTTTGTCCTGGACCTGTTTGGAGAGCTCTTTGGTCTTCATGGTGCTGCTTGCTTGGTGCCCCTTGCTTTGTGGTTTTGCAGACTCTGTGGCCTTTCAGAACCAGTGTCTATATACTGCGATCATGTGACAGATCATGTGACACTTAGATTGCACACAGGTGGACTTTATTTAACTAATTATGTGACTTCTGAAGGTAATTGGTTGCATTAAATCTTGTTTAAGGGCTTCATAGCAAAGGGGGTGAATACATATGCACCCATATTTTCCATATTTTTGAAACAAGTTATTATTTCAATTTCACTTCACCAATTTGGACTATTTTGTGTATGTCCATTACATAAAATACAAATAAAAATCATTTTAAATGACAGGTTGTATCGCAAGAAAATAGGAAAAACGCCAAGGGGGGTGAATACTTTTGCAAGGCACTGTATACAGCACTAAATGTACCCTGAGCGCCATATAGTCAGTGTCCTATGGATTAGTGTACCTCACATGATATGAATGCTGTTTACGCCTACAGTCATGTCTGTTGGACCGATGCTAGCAGCTGACATGTAACAAAGGCTTCATTAAACAAATCCATGGCCATAGTAGGTCTGGTTTTGAGACAGACAGGACAGGGTAGACCTCAAAAGACAGGCAAACACACATCAAATCAAATTGTATTCATCAGATGCTTTGTAAACAACAGGTGTAGACTAACAGTGAAATATTTATTTATGGGCCCTTCCCAACAATGTAGAGAGAAAGAAAGTAGAGAAATAATAGAAAACACAACAGCATTATACAAAGAGCAGATAGGGAGTACTGTTGTGGACAGTGTTGTCTATGTCATCATTGTGAGTCATATGAGTGGGTTATCATCCTTCACAAAATACACTATAACTAAGGTTCTCAGAAAAAAAAACATGGAGTCTCTTTCTATGGCATGGACATTTGGCTATTTGTTTTAAAGTCTCCCCACACACATAGGCCTATGGGTCAGCTTGTTGTTGCTGCAAGAACACCAAATGAAGACAGGAACTACATAGAACACGGAATGGGGGAACACACGAAGCAAAAAGGCCAGAATCATATTGGAGGGCTAATGATGGCCTAATTGAGTTATCTGTAATAACTGTCATGTGCTAGGCCGTGGTTTTTGGGCGGGTGCTTCGAGTAGGAGGACAAAGCATGGTGTTGTTAAAGTTGCCTGGGTGGCTTCCTGTCCGTTTCCAGTGAACTTAACTACTTTGACAGACATCCAGGCTGATATTCTGATGATATTGCCTCTATTCCACCACTCCCAACTGGCTCCCTCACAGTAACTCTGGAGGTGCGTGGAACATCTGAAATGTTTTGCACTATAATTTTTGGTAATCAGATTTACATTTTAGGCTAATTGTTGTTTCATTATCCTTCCACATTATAATAGATTTATTACAACAACAACAACAACAACAATATGTATATAAAAGGTTTCTCCCCCACTTACAGCAGATGTCAGTGCACTTTCATATATGTAACAAAGCTTAAAGAAAAAAAGGCATACATAACATTGCAATACATTCCTCACACTCCGCCAGGTGGATCGTGACACTGGTGCGCAGTGACAGTGACAAGAGCAGGGATACTGCGCATGTCCGAAGCTGCCAAATATGAACGCTGCTCCAACATATGAACAAACTAGGTAGGAGTACTTCATATCTTGACAGGCATTTTTCATGTCTTGATGTTTCTTTAGCGGTTATTAACACAAATTAGCAGTCATCTTGCCTTTATGTATCATGATAATATTTGCTAGTTAGCCCGCAATGCAAGTTTAACGCCCAACATCAACCAATTTTGAGAGTGAGAAGCAGAATTTGTCTCAACGGCGTTAACGTTAGTTAGCTAACTATCTCTCTGCCTCTGAAGGAAAAGCTTTGCGTTTTGCTAACTATGCATGGTCGCAGCTAGATCTTTGACGTGATATAGCTAGCTATGCAAGCTAATGTTATGTTATGTCTTGACCTGGTGAAAACACTGACAAGACAATGGACCAATGCTAATGCAAGGATTAGCTACCATTTACCAGCTTCCACGGCGTTCGCAGGTCCTAGCTAGCCGTGAAAGCTGACCAAATAAGCGCATTCAACTCCACTATGATTTCAAAGTACCTCTTCGTGGAGTTGAGGTACTTGGCAATTGCTTACCCAGCCATATAGCCAGGTTGCTATGCAGAAGTGTGGTGTCGGGACCTTGTCGTGCCATTGAGCTTGCCGTAAATTCCATTCGCCTGTCACATTAATTCGCCAGATAACGTTAACTAGCTGGCGTGATCGCATTAAGGTCATCAGTATCATCAGTCCCTTGCTGTCTGACCCAACAAACTCCCCATACAGAAAGGTGTGCTGAAATATGGCTGTTTTCATTGGTTCTGCAAGACATTGCAATAGCTATGCATGCAAATGCATTTCTACAATACAGCTGAAATGTATAGCCAATTTATTTTTAGCTAGTGCTCATCTGCATCTGAGTCAATATGATCCCATATTAGCAATAGCTAGTGTTGTTCAGTTCAACAATTGTATCAGTTTCCGTCAAGGGTGGCCATTGGCCAGTGTTAACATCTGTCATACAATATATATGTTTCTGCTTGGAACCATAAACGTTTAAACTATGTTTTCCCCCCAATTCTTCACTACATCAATGTCATTGTGAAATAGCTTTGTGGCTTCATACAGGCTAACAATGCATAACAATGGAAGACAAGAATGTCCATGCCTTATGGAGGGATCCCAGCCATATCCTCTCAAAAGATTGTTACAAGAACAAGTCTAATTTGTGCTAATGGTGTTTGACTGCAGACAGCAAGACCTTCAGAGAGATTCAGATCAACTTTATTACCCCACCAGGGGGAAATACATTTGGTCATGTGCTTAAAAAGACGGTGTATATAAAGCATGAAAACACAGAAAAGACACAAAATAATTCATTCAAAGTGGTATAGCTACACATTTGAAAGTGAAAGTGCAATATGCTGCATACTCGAGGGACCCACAGACTATTATACACCGTAATGGCTGTTTGGAGTAAAAGAGTCCCCATATCTATGGATTTTGAGTGAAGGGGTTGAGTACTGTCCTGTAAAATACTTTCACGTTTTAGGAGGATGAGTTTTGTGTAGAGGTCGACCGATTAATCGGCATGGCCGATTTTAATTAGGGCGGATTTCAAGTTTTCATAACAATCTTTAATCTGCATTTTTGGACGCTGATTATGGCCGATTACAATCCACGAGGAGACTGCGTGGCAGGCTGGCCACCTGTTACGCGAGTGCAGCAAGGAGCCAAGGTAAGTTACTAGCTAGCGTTAAACTTATCTTCTAAAAAAACAATCAATCTTAACGTAATCACTAGTTCACTACACATGGTTGATGATATTACTAGTTTAACTAGCTTGTCCTGCGTTGCATATAATCAATGCGGTGCCTGTTAATTTGTCATCTTATCACAGCCTACCTCGCCAAACGGGTGATGATTTAACAAAAGCGCTTTCGCGAAAAAAAAGCACAATCGTTGCACCAATGTACCTAACCATAAACATCAGTGCCTTTCTTAAAATCAATACACAAGTATATATTTTTAAACCTGCATATTTAGTTAAAAGAAATTAATGTTAGCAGGCTATATTAATTAGGGAAATTGTGTCACTTCTCTTGCGTTCAGTGCAAGCAGAGTCAGGGTATATGCAGCAGTTCGGGCCGCCTGGCTCGTTGAGAACTGTGTGAAGACCATTTCTTCCTAACTAAGACCGTAATTAATTTGCCAGAATTTTACATAATTATGACATAACATTGAAGGTTGTGCAATGTAACAGTAATATGTAGACTTAGGGTTGCCACCCGTTCGATAAAATACGTAACGGTTACGTATTTCACTTAAAGAATAAACGCTTTGTTTTCTAAATGATAGTTTCCGGATTTGACCATATTAATGACCTAAGGCTCGTATTTATGTGTGTTTATTATAATTAAGTCTATGATTTGATATTTGATAGAGCAGTCTGACTGAGCGGTGGTAGGCTGCAGCAGGCTTGTAAGCATTCATTCAAACGGCACTTTCCTACGTTTGCCAGCAGCTCTTCACAATGCTTGAAGCACAGCGCTGTTTATGACTTCAAAGCTATCAACTCCCGAGATTAGGCTGGCAATACTATAGTGCCTATAAGAACATCCAATAGTCAAAGGTATATAAAATACAAATTGTGTAGAGAGAGAGAGAGTCCTATAATTCCTATAATAACTACAACCTAAAACTTCTTAACTGGGAATATTGAAGACTCATGTTTAAAAGGAACACCCAGCTTTCATATGTTCTCATGTTCTGAGCAAGGAACTTAAACGTTAGCTTTTTTACATGGCACATATTGCACTTTTAGTTTCTTCTCCAACACTGTGTTTTTGCATTATTTCAACCAAATTGAAAAAGTTTAATTATTTATTTGATACTAAATTGTTTTTATTTATGTATTATATTAAGTTAAAATAAGTGTTCATTCAGTATTGTTGTAATTTCATTATTACAAATATATATATATATATATATAAAAATTGGTTGATTAATCGGTATCGTTTTTTTTTGGTCCTCCAATAATCGGTATCGGCGTTGAAAAGATTTATAGAACATTTTTAAGATATGGCGGTCGACATTCAAATGGTTCAGTTTGCGTAAAAATTCTGTTGCAATTTCTTTATCTTTCCAAAGGCACAGTCATTGAATTTCTTCAATAAGTCTGGAACTATCCCACTGTTCAGTGACAGCTGGAACAGCTTGCCTGAAGTGCTTTGCTGCTGACGCCGTCCGGACCATATGATTTTCGTGGGTTGATACCACTGGATGAATTTAGCCGTTTCTCTGTCAAAACCTTGAAGAGAGGCTTGGTCTGGGTGGAGGAAACCCACAACAGTGGTGTCGTCTACGTACCAAAAAAATGTGTGGTTTGCGTCAGAGGTTTGACAATTGTTTGTGTACAATATCAGTGACAGTAGGCAACTTTGAGGGGCTCCCGTATTCACCGTTCTAGATGTAGAGATGGCGGAGTTAAACTTCACTTGGTGAGTGCGGTTCACAAGGAACCTATTAATCCACTTGATCAGTAGAGAGTTGACACCCAAATTCACCAGCTTGACACCCAAATTCACCAGCTTGACACCCAAATTCACCAGCTTATCACCAGTAGGTGGGGTTGAATGGTGTTCAACACGCTACTGAAGTCAATGAATACAATTTTCACGAGGCTATTTGCCTTTTCTAAATGTTTGTAGATATTGTTCAGCATGACGAGTAACTTATCATCAACACTCCTGGAGGCACGGTAGGGGAGTCTAATTGGGATGAGAGACCAGAAAGAATTTCGTTTTTGAATAATTTTTTCAAAACATAGGTACAGATGTCAGGGCTACAGGGCGTAAATCATAATTTTTTGGGGGGCCTGTTGTTTTTCGGTATTTGGACAATCAGCGACTTCTACCATAAGTCTGGAATTATCCCACTGTTCAGTGACAGCTGGAACAGCTTCTGGAACGGTAATGCGAGCTGGTCTGCGCGTGCCTGAAGTGCCTTGCTGCTGACACCGTCTGGACCATATGGTTTTCGTGGGTTGACACGTTGAAAGTATTGCTTGATGTCATTCACAGAGATCTGTATATCAACAGCTGGTATGCTGTCTATACTGTCCAAGGCCACTTTCGGCTGCGATGCAAAATCACACGTCAAACCTACAATAGAAACTGTTCAAATAATTTGCAAAAAGCGAGGTCATTTTTGAAGGTCATACAATGTCTCTGGTTTGTAGCCTGTGATGGTTTGTAGCCCTTGCCAGGCTTCCTACTGTCCTAATTTCTAGTTTCTTTATGCTGCCTTGCACTCCTGCATTTTGCTTTTGAGTTGCCTCTTTTGAGTTGCCCCTTTCCTCTTTACTGCCACCTGATTTTAAACACTCGTTTGTGCATATAACCACTGACAACCAAACAGGCACAAACATATAAGCTGTCTGACTCATGGTCTTAGGCAGTGGATAGATTTACTGAGAGTCAGTCATGTCAGAGGGGAGAGACATGGGTAAAGGAGCAGTTAGCCTAGTTCGGGGCTTGGTCGTTGCAGGTGCGTTAGCAGTGAGATAAATGTCAAGCAAGACAATATGTTATTTTTACAGAAACTCATTCTTTCCTCCTCTCTACCCCTCACATGCAGTGAACATCATGGGCGGTTGAGAAACACACCCTTGACATATCTTTTGTGAGGAGCACAGAAGGCTAGTTAGACTAGGCTATATTCCAGACCAGACCCCTCAGCCGCAGTCCAGAAGCTTCTGCAGCCATGGCTGAGGAGGACTATGGCTGCTTTGTGGACTGGACCCAAATGGGGGACATGGCCAAGAGCAATGGCACCTCCAAATTGGATGTTAAGGACCCCGTGGAGCTCAAAAAGCTGGCCAGGCAGGGCCACTGGTCCAAGAACCACAAGCTCCGTGCCCAGGTCTACCAGCAACTCGTTAAGGCAATCCCCTGTCGAACCGTGACACCCGACGCCGAGGTCTACCGCGACCTCATGGGCGACGACACAGGTAAAAAAGCCTTGTCCTCCATCCCACTGCCAGACTTTGTGGACGGCAGCGCTGTGCCGCACTACTGCCTCAAGGCAGACGCAGTGACCGCCGTCCACCGGGTCATCTCCTGTCTGGCGGAACAGTTCCCGGACATCTCGCACTGCCCGGCGCTGCCCGCGATGACAGCCCTCCTGCTGCACTTCAGTGTCAACGAGGCCCAGTGCTTCGAGCACGTCAGCCGTCTGCTGGCCTGCAATGAGCCGGGCCAACGCTTTGTAGACCAGACCTTCCTGGCCTATGAGTCCAGCTTCATGACCTTTGGCGACCTGGCCAACAAGTATTGCCCGGCAGCCCACAAGCTCATAGTGGCTACAGTGCAGGACGTGGTGGAGGTGTACTCGGACTGGCAGCGCTGGGTGCTAGGTGACCTGCCCTTCAGCCACGTGGCAAGGGTCCTAGACGTCTTCCTGGTGGAAGGATACAAGGTGTTGTACCGCGTTGCCCTGGCCCTGCTCAAGTTCTACCGCAAGCAGAAGGCCAGGGATGGAACACAGCAATCAGAGGGCCAGAAACAGGACTCTGCAGGGGTCAAGGCTGAGATCCAGGCTTTCGTCAAGGCCATCAGCTCCTACATCACCCCGGACAAGCTGCTGGAGAAGGCCTTCTCTATCCGCTTGTTCAGTCGCAAAGAGATCACCCTCCTGCAGCTCACCAACGAGAAATCGCTGCAGCAGAAGGGCATCACCGTCAAACAGAAGAGGTGAGTGAGCAGGGCTAGTGACAGCATCAGTTCTATTGGGTCTAATTTACATATACATATATCGGGTCTATTGGGTCTAATTTACATATACATATATCTAATTTACATATAAAAAAAAAAATAGTTTACAACTCAAATCAATGGAAGTCAGAAGCAATAGATGCTAGTGCTTCTGCTAATGCCATGGTAGCGCCTTGGCTAATGGCAGCGTAAATAAACATTAGACATGGTTCTAAGGGCAACAGGCCATAAACCAAATCAGGATGCTTGCAAAACTGTGCATGACCTCATTAGCCACCAGTGAGAGGTGGCCAATGTTCCTGGCTATATAAAGGTGGTACGACCTGCTGCTAAAAGCATTTGGATTGTCTAATTGATTCTCTGTTTTTAGTTTGCTTGCTCTTTTTCCTGTTGTGGCTCTGGCTTGCTTTTTGTCATCGATTAATTTCTCACCTTTCTGTTTATAGTTTCTGTGCATCTTTTTTGTTCTCTTTTTTTCCTTTGCTGTCCATTTTTTTCCCCATCCACCGTCTTCTTCGATTTTCACCTTTCCTCTTGTCTACTGCTCATGCTCCTCCATTCTCCCATGAACTTGGCTCTGTTAGCCTGAGGTAGGTGTCTCCTCCCTCTCTCTCTTTCCACTCTCTCTCATTACCTGTTAACACTTGAGCTGATCTCCCTCATTAGTGATAAATTGTATTAGGAACCTTGTCCATATTCTCTGTAAAGTATCCTAATCTACAAGTGACCAGGAAACAAGATTTGGACATAATACACGGTACCATAGTCAAACCTTAAAAACACTGCAGCCTTTTGCTTCTCCTCAACACTCAATTGAGTAGGCCTAACTAAAGTCCCAGACTGATTAGCTGGTCCAATCACCTTGTTTGAGAGGTCTGAATTAGGTGCTGTTAGATAATGTCCAGCTCACGCTGTGGCCCTTTTTAGGTCAAAAGTTGTACATTTCCAACAACAACAACCATGATGTGCTCAGACAAGCTTGGAAAATACCATATGAACCTTCCATTACCACAACGTCATGGCCCTACATACTGTACAAAGACTTCTTTGACTCTCCAATCGGGAGTTTATGTGTTACTAACAAAGTAGTCTTCTCCTTCCTGGCCGGTTACCATGGCGATAGGCGGAACGTGCAGCTGGCTCTGAACCCGGACACCTTCTCCTCGGAGGTAGTCAGCGCCAAGGAGATGAAGGACATCTGGTCGTGGATCCCCGAGCGCTTCGCCCTATGCGAACCGCAGCTCCTCTTCACCACCTCGACCCATGGCTGCAGCCTCAACAGGTACTTACTGCCCACTTTTGTACCCACTTTGCCAGTCTCATTGTAGCCACTTTATCCTGCAGCCTAGGCTAACCACGAGACCAAGGGTGTCAAATAACGATCCAATGTGGCCCCACAGGTGTTTTCATGGGGGGAAAAGGTCTCAATCTACATTGAAATGACTTAAAACCAAATTGAAACTGTAGAAATAATTGACCTACATTTCTATACAGACTATTCAGCTTGCACCACTACCATGGTAGTACAATGGAAAAAATACCAGAGTACTATCATGTTTTTTTTGTCACTACCGTGGCAGAAAATACCATGGTACGGGTGCAAATACCACGGTATTTTTCTGCCATGGTAGTGACAAAAAAAACATATTTTCATTGTACTACCATGGTACAAAAATGCACCACGGTATTACATTGAAAAAACTACTATGGTTTTCTATTAGTAGCATATACTGAAACGTGAAAGCATGGTAGTTGTTCATGATGGTCTGTCCCACAATTTTTCGGGTAAAGTGACCAAAAACACAGTCATGTATGGTACTCACATAATGCAATATTGACCACTTGCTCTGCAATAGCAAAGCGTAGGCCTAGTGAACCCTCTTAAACCTTTGACGAGTACGATCACATATTTGTGATCATTGTTGAGTGGACCCTGCAGCGAACGATCTGAAATATGTGATTGGAACAGTAGCAACAGAACGTATGACGCAACTAAACACCATTGTTGTCTGAACAGCATCGAAATATTTTTTTGTACTGATGGAAAATAAAGGTCTCAAACTGTATTCCTCAATTTTACAGTTTATTGTAAAATATAAATGCCATCTTCATCATCCAAGCATCACATGGAACACATCCACAGCCAAACTCATTCCATAAACCAGTCTAAATAACAGGTTGTGCTGACAAAAAGGGGGGGGGGGGGTATTGCTCCGACTCGGAATTCCAACTCTGCGCCTCCTTCTAGAGCTCCGGCTTTCCGACCTGAAGATCACTGATGTCATGATTTTACTTTGTATTTTTCAGAGTTCCCAGTTGTTTTGAACATGGCATAAGACGCAAATAAACCAAGTCAAAGATGGCTGCGCCCATTGTCTGGAAAATATCAACTTAGTTTGGCCACCTTTCAGCTTATTACAAATCTGCATGTGCTTGTTACAGTGTTTACAAGAACCGGACCACATGACTTGACGAGTTGTTTACAGTTTTTGACCAATCACAAAGCAAATCAAATGCTTTCACCTCACAGATCATCAGCCAAATACAAGCCTACTGCCTAGCCGTAGCGCGAATAGGGTTGCCAGAAATGGTTGAAACCATTTTAGTGGGGGTGGGGGGGGTATTACTATGATGGGGGATTTATCAATAAATGGGGGGCAAACACAGAAGTTTTATAAGCTGACTAAAAATAAAACCCCTGTCAATGGACTCCTGGGCTCCATTTCTGAAATAAAACAGAAAAAGAAAAGTTTGTAATCAACTTTTGTTATTCCTTGATTTGTAATGCATTACAATTATGTTTTATCATTTGGCCATTTGGCCAAATGGTTGTTGGCTAGAGAAAATATGATTTGATTATTTCAATAGCCCTAGCCAACAACCTTCAGCCTGATCTGTAGACTACTGTAGACTGAAGAACACGATTTTGGTTGTTACATTACATCGACTTCTAGGAATATATTGTATAGTTAGTAATACTTGAAGTATATACAGTATATCTAACCACGTTTTGAAAGGAGAGCGATAACTGGTCCATCCATGTAACATTCAGCCCGTAGATGGCGCCAAGGCATAAACCTAGATAATCCTGTCTAGCTCCATAGTTTATGATAAGCCATTATACAGTTGAAGTCGGAAGTTTACATACACTTAGGTTGGAGTCATTAAAACTTGTTTTTCAACCACTCCACAAATGTCTTGTAAACAAACTATGGTTTTGGCAAGTCGGTTAGGACATCTTTTTGTACATAAGACAAGTCATTTTTCCAACAATTGTTTACAGACAGATTATTTCACTTATAATTTACTGTATCACAATTCCAGTGGGTCAGAAGTTTACATACACTAAGTTGACTGTGCCTTTAAACAGCTTGGAAAATTCCAGAAAATGATGTCATGGCTTTAGAAGCTTCTGATAGGCTAATTGACATCATTTGAGTCAATTGGAGGTGTACCTGTGAATGTATTTCAAGGCCTACCTTCAAACTCAGTGCCTCTTTGCTTGACATCATGGGAAAATCAAAAGAAATCAGCCAAGACCTCAGAATAAAAATTATAGACCTCCACAAGTCTGGTTCATCCTTGGAAGCAATTTCCAAATGCCTGAAGGTACCACGCTCATCTGTACAGACAATAATACGCAATTATAAACACCATGGGACCACGCAGCCGTCATACCGCTCAGGAAGGAGACGCGTTCTGTCTCCTAGAGATGAACATACTTTGGTGCGAAAAGTGCAAATCAATCCCAGAACAACAGCAAAGAACCTTGTGAAGATTCTGGAGGAAACCGGTACAAAAGTATCTATATCCACAGTAAAACGAGTCCTATATTGACATAACCTGAAAGGCTATTCAGTAAGGAAGAAGCCACTGCTCCAAAACCGCCATTGAAAAAAAGCCAGACTACGATTTGCAACTGCACATGGGGACAAAGATCATACTTTATGGAGAAATATCCTCTGGTCTGATGAAACAAAAATGGAACTGTTTGGCCATAATGACCATTGTTATGTTTGGAGGAAAAAGTGGGAGGCTTGCAAGCCGAAGAACACCATCCCAACCCTGAAGCACGGGAGTGGCAGCATCATGTTGTGGGGGTGCTTTGCTGCAGGAGGGACTGGTGCACTTCACAAAATAGATGGCGTCAATGAGGAAGGAAAATTATGTGGATATATTGAAGCAACATCTCAAGACATCAGTCAGGAAGTTAAAGCTTGGTTGCAAATTGTTCTTCCAAATGGACAATGACCCCACGCATACTTCCAAAGTTGTGGCAAAATGGCTTAAGGACAACAAAGTCAAGGTATTGGAGTGGCCATCACAAAGCTCTGACCTCAATCCTATAGAAAATTTGTGTGCAGAACTGAAAAAGCATGTGTGAGCAAGGAGGCCTACAAACCTGACTCAGTTACACCAGCTCTGTCAGGAGGAATGGGCCAAAATTCACCCAACTTATTGTGGGAAGCTTTTGGAAGCCTACCTGAAACATTTGACCCAAGTTAAACAATTTAAAGGCAATGCTACCAAATACTAATCAATGTATGTAAACTTCTGACCAACTGGGAATGTGATGAAAAAAATAAAAGCTGAAATAAATCATTCTCTCTACTAAATAAGAATTTGTTCTTAACTGACTTGCCTAGTTAAATAAAGGTCACTTTATTTATTTTTTAATAAAGCCATGGTACATTTACATGATTATAGCAATATTTTCATATCACCGAAAGGCTCTATCACCGCAGATATGCAATATTATCGTCGCTATGCTGTAATGTCGCCAAGCCCGACCCATTGGTTCACTTCCTACTTTACCCTGTATTCGGCCCAGTTTACCATACTTATCTTACTCTGTACCTTTCCCTACAGTCTCGGCTACCATACCTACCTTGCCATAAAGGGGCAATCTGCAATTGGTAGGCTACATCCATTTTGGGACTTTATAGTGATAGTTCACCCAAATTACAAATGACAAATTGGTTTCCTTACCCAGTAAGCAGTCTATGGACAAGGTATGACAGCAATCCATGCATTGGTTTTATTTTCCTTAAATATATTTGAACTTGAAATTTGAGACAAAATATCCACAGGAAAGTATTATTAAACAGACTTCAAAACGCTGGTCTGTGTGTGGCCATCAACATGTGTTTGCTCATGACCGAAGGCACAACCACAAGACGGAGGTACACGTTCGCGATGCATGTATCCTGACTGATGTTCGCATGGTTTTGTACCAGTTGATAGAATTTTTTTCTTCAGTACCGACGCTTTGGGTAAACAATATTTTCCTGTAGATATTTTCACTCCAATTAGGAGCAGCTGAAGGACCAACCGCACAGACAATTAGTAGAGTAAGTTCATTTGTAATTTGAATGTCTTGTAAGGAAAATGTCCATGATTTTGCAGTGCTTTTTTGTTTTCAGATTGTTTACCAAGAATTGGTATCAAAGTCTGATTTATTAGTCAAGATTCAGTTATGAATCAGCAATGCCCTTATCCTTGTCGTTGTAGAGTCGGTCAGAGCTATCCAAAGTACATCACTAGTGGCCATAAAGACTATCATACAGCTAGTGAAAAATGCTGATCTTTCAGACTCAAATTCACACATTTGTTTTTTCAATAGGGAATGGTTTAATTTTCTGAATAATGCTACATAGCAATAATTGACCTGCAGTATGATTTATTAAAAAATATCTGAATCTGACTATGAATTTAAATCTGACTATAAAACACTTATGGAATTTATCATGCTGTAGGCTAAATGTAATTTTGTTGCATTTTCAGTTGAAAAGTTCCCCCTTTCCTTTTTTTCTTTCTCATCTTTAAGATCCAACGTGATTGATAACGTGTTTCTCATATAGATATTTGCACGCATGCACGGCCAGATTGTGTAAGTGATGTGATATGTAATCGTGGTTGTCCATTCCTTTTGTCCCAGGTTCTACGCTCATGTCGAAGGCCATGAGCCCACTCTGCTACTCATCCGGACCTGCGAAGCTGACGTAGGGACCTTACACACACACACGTACAGCTTGTGTGTGCCCTTACCCCCTCATGTAGCAACATAATGACAACCACAGGAATAGACAAGTAACTATCGAGCTCACAGGATTATGACACGGAGGATCAAGTGTTTTAAAACTACAGTTGAGTCAGTTTTTCAATCATACTGATATGGTAAAGACCTATAATGACATATATGGATACATGTACAGTATGCAGTATCTACTTCTAATAATAACCATTTCATTGTGACTGAATAAAACACGTTTTTGGGTGCAACCCTGTCTCAAACTGTCCTATCCCTATTTTCCTATTCTCCTATGCCTTCTAACATAGTCCCATCCTTTTATTTTCTATCCCACTTCTCCCATTGATGCTACTGTAATACACCATCTCACCATGCCCTGCATTGTCTATCCAGGTATGTGGAGCCTTCCTCTCTACAGATTGGGAGGAGCGCAAGCGAGGCGGGAACAAACTTGGCTTCTTTGGGACTGGAGAATGTTTCGTCTTCAGGGTGAGTTGTTTATTTCCCGATTCGCTTTCATTTACCTCATCCAATTAGGCTACGTGAAACCACCATTCTTTGCTTTTATGTATTATTTTTGAGGAGTAGCATGTTTTGGGAATTCCTTTGGGTGCGTCCCATATATGCTGAACAAAAATATAAACGCAACAATTTCATTGATTTTGCTGAGTTACAGTTCATATGAGGAAATCAGTCAATTGAAATCAATTCATTAGGCCCTAATCTATGGATTTCACATGACTGAGAATACAGATATGCATCTGTTGGTCACAGATAACTTAAAGAAATAGGGCCTCACAATGGGCCTCGGGATCACTTATGGTATTTTTGTGCATTCAAATTGCAATCGATAAAATACAATTGTGTTCGTTGTCGGTAACTTATGCCTGCCCTTACCAAAACCCCACCGCCACCATGGGGCACTCTGCTCACAAAGTTTACATCAGAAAACTGCTAGCCCTGGGGCCTCCCGGGTGGCGCAGTGGTCTAGGGCACTGCATCGCAGTGCTAACTGCGCCACCAGAGTCTCTGGGTTCGATTGGGCCAGCGTCGTCCGGGTTAGGGAGGGTTTGGCCGGTAGGGATTTCCTTGTCTCATCGCGCTCCAGCGACTCCTGTGGCGGGCTGGGCGCAGTGCGCGCTAACCAAGGGGGCCAGGTGCACGGTGTTTCCTCCGACACATTGGTGCGGCTGGCTTCCGGGTTGGAGGCGCGCTGTGTTAAAGAAGCAGTGCGGCTTGGTTGGGTTGTGCTTCGGAGGACGCATAGCTTTCAACCTTTGTCTCTCCCGAGCCCGTACGGGAGTTGTAGCGATGAGACAAGATAGTAATTACTAGCGATTGGATACCACGAAAATTTGGGGAGAAAAGGGGAGAGAAAAAAAAAAAAAAAAGAAAAAAAAACTGCTAGCCCACACGACGGCGGTTGTGAGGCCAGTTGGATGTACAGCCAAATTCTCTAAAACAACGTTGGAGGCGGCTTATGGTAGAGAAATTAACATGACATTTTCTGGCAATTTATTGTAGAGAAATGAACATTACATTCTCTGGCAACAGCTCTGGTGGACATTCCTGCAGTCAACATGCCAATTGCATGCTCCTTCAAAACTTGAGACATCTGTGGCAACTGCACATTTTAGAGTGGCCTTTTTATTGTCCCCAGCACAGGGTCCACCTGTGTAATGATCATGCTGTTTGATCAGCTTCTTAATATTCCACACCTGTCAGGTGGATGGATTATCTTGGCAAAGGAGAAATGCTCACTAACAGGGATGTAAACAAATTTGTGCACAGCATTTGAGAGGAAGAAGCGTTTTGTGCGTATGGAACATGAAACTTTACATGCTATGTTTTATATTTTTGTTCAGTGTAATTTCGCCTCAGAATTGTCAAAGAAGTGACTAAGAGTGGGAACCAGGGGGCAAAAAAATATAAATAGTATAAATTATAAATAGTTTTTTTTTTTTTATATATTATATATTATTTATTATAAATAGTTTTTTTCAGCCCGTCACAATAATTAGCCTCCTTATCACAAGTCTGGCCTCCTCCTGAACGGAAAAACATATCAGATCCAAAATGAGTGATATAACAAAATGTTATGTAAACTTTAGAGAGGTTTTTGCTGAGTGTACCTGAGCTAGAAATAGCTTCAATTCCAAGTCCTAGCGTGAACTATTAAACTGCTGTGGTGTGGATGATGCGCAGCTGTGTGCTCTGTTGCTCTGCCTGTGGACAATGATGCCCCACATAGATACACACGCACACTCAACGGAAACTCATGTAACTGGAGGCTACAGTACAATGCCACCTGATAAGGCCCTCACCTGACACCACATACAATAAGATAAGGATCGAGTTCTATCAGACATGCATGGAGAGAGAGAGAGACAGAGAGAGAGAGAGAGAGAGAGGCTGGGGAGAGGGATCAAGGGAATGAAAAAGCACCAATTCTGACAGAGTATTCCGTGTCCAGCTTATATCTGAAAGATTCAAGGTAACCCCTCCAGTATGAAGATCATAGAGATGTAATGAATATGGCCACCAGTCAGTCCACCCATCACACAACATTGACTTGAAAGGGTATTCCTGTTCGAGTAATTATATTTTAATGATGATCGTCAACCAACAAACGTGAGCATCCCTCCCGGTTTGTCGGTGTAGCTGAAGCCGGAGATGGAGAGGTATGAGTGGGTGGTGATCCGTCACCCGGAGCTGGCCTCCACCATCAAGGCCCAGAGCAGCGAGGTCCCTGCCGAGGACGAGGCTCCCCCCGGCAAGCAGAACTCGGGAGGCGACAGCCTTCCCGTGGAGAGGCCAGCCGCTGACCCATCTGATCGCCTGTCGCCCTTCCTCTCAGCCCGACACTTCCATCTCAACCCCAGGAACACCTCCATGTTCATGGCGGGCAACTTTGACTCCATCATAGTGGGTGAGTGGAGTTCTTCTTGTTTTTAATCGATCAAACTAGCCAGAGTGTGTAAGATGTTCTCAGGTCTGTATCAGTCTTTGATAAGGACAGTGCCACAATTAAACAAAGTGAAGATCCTTGTGGCCCTTGCCTGTTCCTCTGTGCCTCTCTTCTTCTTCTCACCCTGCGTCTCTCTCCCTTAATTGATGAATCCGATTGTCCAGTTCACTTATCTAGATTAAGATCATTTTCCTGTCTTAACTCCTTCTGTTCTGTCTCCTGCCAGGGGGAGGCGAGGGCAACGCGCTGTACATCGACAGTGAGCTAAACCACGGACGCACAGCCCGCTGCACCACCTTTGACAACCCGCCGCTCTGCTCCACCGAGAGCTTCCAGGTGGCCCTGCTGGAGGTGTGGGGCTTCAAGGACACCATGGCCTCAGATAGATAAGACAGACACACACACACACGGACACACAGTTCGAGATACACACATCCCACCAAGGGCCTGATGAAGGTACCTGCAGTATCAGAACAAACCCCTTTCCGTCCAGCAAATTAATTTATCCATTGAATTCTACATAAATGTGAAATATTTTTATTTATTCATGTGAAACAAGTATCATATTCTGAAAGTATTTTTATTTGTGATTCTTTTTTTTACAGATGTTTTATTACATTGTATTAATATTTTTGTTGACTCTCATTCGGAGGGGTTTGATGGCGAAAAGCAGCTCTGTTGTTAAAAAGGCCTTGTCTAGAATGATCAAATGTCATGATTTTACACACTCAAGTAACTTAATTTCTGTATTCACTTTATATCCACTCCTTAATGTGTGCAATCTGGTTATGCACCAAACCAACCGCCAAAATGGTGGTAAGTAGGCCTATAAGGCCTGTATTCACTATATCGAACATATGCAGTCTACCCAGCTGTCAGAACTGGGGTCTATTCAAATGAATTGTACAACGTGAAGTGTGGCTGTTGTGTGCGGCCATATTCTCACCAGATGTACTCTTAGCTCTGAGCACAGCAGTACATAAGAGAGGCCCCTTTGTAAAGTATGTGAATATTGTTCTTTGAATGTGTTTTATTGATAGTGTGAAAGGGTTATCAGGTGAGATGAAGACCATATCCACGTCCCTCGTCATTTAGATGCACAATCTGTGGTAAAGCTATCTGTGTAAGTAATGCAGTATTCATCTGTCTTTCTCTAGCCGTCCTACAAACAATATCATCCCCAAAAAATTGCAGAATATGTACGTTCTTGTGCAGAGACTCAACTGTATATCATTGAATATCTGTTGTATTGGAAGAAAGTCCTCCAGTGAAGTATTGATTGACAAATTACAGATCATCCGACTTCAACTGTACATGTGAAAGTAATACACTTTTAAAACAAGTGACATTTGTCTCTGTCATGTAATCATTTCATAGTTTTTTTTGCTAGCTTTGCTTACATATGTGCCCCCATCCACCCTACTGTTCTTACTCTGACTACGGGGTGAAAGGAGGGGAGTAGTTTCTTGAACCCTGTCACATAAACTTGTCAGATGCCTTTCGCAATCAATTGACCCAGAATCTAAATATTAGCCCGTCTGACTAGTATCCAGGAAACTTGCTTAGTTGGCTTGGTAAGCATAGCTATGAAAATGTAACCTCTAGCATAAAATACTATTTGAAATCAATTTGTTAATATACTGATGGCAAGATAAGAGATACCGGTATGTGAAAATTCCAATGAAATACTCTGCAAAGGTAGATCATCTATCCAAGTGACTACGTGACAAAGTCCAGCATCTCAGCGTTCCTCTCACATGATTTGTTACATGTTTATCTACTGATTTCTGGATATAAATGTTGTTATTAGTTTGGCTTACGAAAACAGCCACTTTTTATTTTATTTTTATCCACATATTTCTGACTTAAAGTTAATGGTGCTAATGAAGCACTTTAAATCTTTGGCATACTTTGTGTTATTATTTTGCACACTACTCCTCTTACACCGTTTAAGATAGAAACACGGTTCAAACTTTGTGTAGACGGGTTTGGATTGAGTTGCTAACATACAACTTTTTGATATTTAACAATTTTGTATAAACTATTAAGCTTTTTGTTCTCCTACTGATGGGATTTCCTCAACAGTCTAAAGGTCACGTTGTCACTTCCAACATTTCATTCACTGTTAATAACCTGTTTGGGCTGCAAGCCCGAATTCGGTACGACAATGACAACAGCTGCAGGGCGCGAAATTCAAAATCTATTTTTTTTAAATATTTAACTTTTACACATTAACAAGTCCAATACAGCATTTGAAAGATAAACATCTTGTCAATCCAGCCAACATGTCCGATTTTTTTAAATGTTTTACAGAGAAAACACCACATATATTTATGTTAGCTCACCACCAAATACAAAAGTGGACAGACACGTATGGATATGATTATGAAGTATGAATTATGATTGAAGTAGCATGCACAAGCCAACCGAAATAAACTAAAACCAACCTAAAGAGCCCAGAAAAAACGACCTCAGATGACAGTCATATAACATGTTACACAATAAATCTATGTTTTGTTCATAAAAAGTGCATATTTTAGCTATAAATCAGTTTTACATTGATGCTACCCAAAAATGCTAACACATAGCTAGAGTCTGAATCCAGACGGGAGTAGCCAGAGAAAATACATACACCAACGTCGGCTACTAATTACACCTCATAAAACATTTCAGAAAAACATATGGTGGATAACTAATGAAAGACAGATATCGTGTGAATAAAGCCAACATTTCCGATTTTTGAAGTGTTTTACAGCGAAAACACAATATATCGTTATATTAGCTAACAACATAAGCTAGCATAAGTCAACACTAGCATTGGTCAAGCGCTAGCCTAGCACAGTTAGCCCACTTAGCACAGCACAGCTCAACAGATATATGAAAAAGCATCCCAAATTGGGTCTTATCTTTGTTGATATTTCATCAGAATGTTGTAACGGGGTCCAATGTCCAGTAGAGTCTTTAGTTGGGTTCCAGAACGAATTATTTCCCTCTTTGGTTAGCTAGCACAATAGCATTGCGGCGCTACACAGCGTTTCTTCAAAAAATTCTTCCGTCGTATCACATCTAAAGTCCAGAATAAATTGCAATAATATAATTAAAGTATATTGAAAAAACATACTTTAGGATGATTTTGTGACATGTATCAAATAATATCGTAGTCAGACATCATATTGACTGTTATCTACCTTGTTCCAGAAGCCGAGACCAAATTATGCTTCGCGCCCGGAATTTTTTTTTAACTGCGCAGGTCTCACAAGAAGGTGTGTTATTCAGTCCATGGACGAGATATTCGACTCCTTTCAATTCTCACTTCCGCATTACAGCCTGACGAATGCGTGTGACGTGTCCCTATGGTCCCAAGTCAAAGGGCCTTTTATAGAGAAGGTCTTAAAGAGACACATCGCATTTTGGAAATCTCAATTCGGCTGGGAAAATGGCTGTAAAAATATTTCTGTTCGACTTAGAGAAACAATTCAAACCTTTTTAGAAACTATAGACTGTTATCTATCCAACAGTAGTAAATATATGCATATTGGAAAATAAAAAGTTTCTTAGGAGGCCGTTTGAAAATGTGCACACATTTTCCAGTTTTTTCAATATTCAGCTTGCAGCCCAAACAGGTTTTTAATGCAACAATGCAACTTCTGACACGAATCAGCTACTTTAACTCAAATCTTAAAATCTGAACAAAAATATATTCTACCTTTCAAACAATAGCTGTTATTACTGTGTCCTCGACATTTCCTCTAACTTTTTATAAATAACTGAAACTTCGACCACTTTCCCAACAACTTAGACAAAAAATGTGTGCATATGAAATCTTCCTCTACTAAACATCTGGTACCAATCGAACGATATAGCTGTTTTATTAACCGCATAATTATTATAATATTTTTTTTTAAACTTTTTCCAAACACTGACATTTTGACAACTTTCACAGCCCTTTAGATAACAACTTAGAGGGTATGACATCTTGGTCTACTTCTCTGCTATTCAAGTCTGGAATCGGAACAGAATTATCTGCAAAAATGACAGCTGTTTTAGTCTGGACTTTTACAAACAACTGACATTTTGATTAGAAGTTACAGCTGTTTGTCAGAGTTTATAGTGACGAAAAGTAGCTAGCTCTAACGTCAGCTAACAGCGCTCTCATGTCTCGTCATTGAACAAGCCAAACTGAGCTATGGATTCTCGCACGAAGAGGAGCGCATGGGTCAGTGACAATCAGCTATGGATACTAACAGGAAGTTACTGTATTTCTAACTTCGGGTTGAGCAATTGGGAACGGGTGGGGTAGAGCCTGAACGTCACCGGCATGGGTAGGGCTCGCACTAAATTGTCATGCCTTAGCAAGACTCTAGATAGAATGTAACATTGGTTGCGTGTTGAGTTTGTCCGTTAGCCCAGGGCTTCGTGGCTACATTTATCCCTACATTTATCCCCCCCCCCCCACACACACACACACACACACACAATTATCTTTGCTTTGTTTGAGCCTGGCCTAATGGACCAATGGAATCGTCCCAAAATTGCAAACCCCACCCATCTGACACTCCAGGTAGGCTTGAGGAACACTAAATGTACAGTATTTGAACATTGGTCTGACACACACACTTTTCTTCCCTAACAATTCTGAAGGATAACCCACACTTCTTCCCTTACAATTCTGAAGGATAACCCACACAATCTTCTGTGTCCCTGTCCGATTACGTAAATCAGACAAAATCATATGTCATGAACATTTACAGCAAATTCGATCAATTTTATTTGTTTATAACTTAAAGTAGATTCAAATTCGACTCGCTGGGGGCAGTGAAGGGGTGCCCCTCTCCTGCCAGTGGGTCCCTCATCCACTGATCCCCCTCCAGCCCAGAGAGGACAAGAAAATCCTGCTGTCATCCAAACTGTTGTGATCAATTCGTTTTTGAAATGTACTTAAAACTTCACCATGCCTCGTTGTCTTCTGTACTCTATAATTACAGGTTTCACATACTGTGGTATACTAGTAGGAGAGTGTATAAAAGTGTAGTCTGAGTGTAGTTATTTCTGATAAAATGTGGTATCTGACTGCCCCATAATCCAAAATAATGTTTATAAAATAGTCTATCAAAGCATTCAGACATGATATTTCAATATTAACTTCGGACCCCTTGATTTTCCCCACATTTTGTTACGTTACAGCCGTATCTAAAATGTATTTTAAAAAGTTACAATTTTTGCAAATGTATTACAAATAAAAAACGGATCATATTTACATAAGACCATTTACTCAGTACTTTGTTGAAGCACCTTTGGCAGCGATTACAGCCTCAAGTATTCTTGGGTATGACGCTATAAGCTTGGCACACCTGTATTTGGGGAGTTTCTCCCATTCTTCTCTGTAGATCCTCTCAACCTCTGTCAGGTTCTATGGGGAGTGTCGCTGCACAGCTATTGTCAGGTCTCTCCAGAATTGTTCGATCGTGTTCAAGTCTGGGCTCTGGCTGGGCCACTCAAGGACATTGAGACCTGTCCCGAAGCCACTCACAGGTCATTTTGCAGGGCTCTGGCAGTGCTACTCCTAGCACAAAGGCGGAGGTAGCGGTCCTGCTGCTGGGTTGTTGCCCTCCTACGGCCTCCTCCACGTCTCCTGATGTACTGGCCTGTCTCCTGGTAGCGCCTCCATGCTCTGGACACTACGCTGACAGACACAGCAAACCTTCTTGCCACAGCTCGCATTGATGTGCCATCCTGGATGAGCTGCACTACCTGAGCCACTTGTGTGGGTTGTAGACTCCGTCTCATGCTACCACTAGAGTGAGAGCACCGCCAGCATTCAAAAGTGACCAAAACACCAGCCAGGAAGCATAGGAACTGAGAAGTGGTCTGTGGTCACCACCTGCAGAATCACTCCTTTATTTGGGGTGTCTTGCTAATTGCCTATAATTTCCACCTTTTGTCTATTCCATTTGCACAACAGCATGTGAAATTTATTGTCAATCAGTGTTGCTTCCTAAGTGGACAGTTTGAATACACATAAGTGTGATTGACTTGGAGTTACATTGTGTTGTTTAAGTGTTCCCTTTATTTTTTTGAGCAGTGTATTTCACTACTTCACTAAAGTAAAACTTTTTTAACTTCTTTAATTAACAAATTTTTTAACAAACGTCCAAACTTCTTCCATCATATTTCTCACCCAAAATGATACAAATTTTCTAATTCCCTGTGAGTACAAGTGTAGTATAGTTATCTTAGTATAGTTATTTGGGATTAAATATTCCCCACACTCCAAAGTAATAAGGTTGATATAGTCTATCAAAGTAATCAGACCAGATATTTTAATATATTTAACTTTGACTATATTTCACCGCTTCACGTAAGTAAAACATTTTAAAACTTCTTCCACTACCACAAACATACTTTCAAAGAGCTGAAGCAAGTCACAACATTTTTCTCCATTGAAAAATAACATCTAGTTATTCTTCTTTTTTTTAATATGATGATATTTTATTGTATATATTATAATGGTGGTGTGCAATGATTTGGCTAATAGCCACAAATTTACAAGCAAATCCAACACCTGGTTTTTACGTATAAGGAAAATCTTCAATTTACAAACCGCAAGTGTACATTTCCCTACGCACAGTTTACAATGGAGATGACACTGCACAGGTGACATGATTTCCAACCCGCAACCTAAGCCAGGGACTCAGAATCTTCCAACTTCAGGGCAGACACTCTAACCACAAGGCCACTGAGTAGGTCAATGGTCAATGGTGAAAATGCGTTTGACTGCTTTTACGTTTTGGGTCATGGCTTCCCTTGCGTTGGGTTTACATCAGCATTCCCCAAACTAAGGGTTGCCCGTTTTGAAAATGGGGTTCCGGGAGAAACTCTGAAATCAAAAAATCTAAAATCGTGCTTGGTTCATAGAATTTGGGTTTTGCCAGTAACCTCCGGTAGCCGCTAGATGTGGTTGTAATAAACAGAGTGGTTTCTGTTTTCTTTCTGCAAATGTGATTTGATCTTTTGAACAGCTACAAAATATTATGACTCCATCACTGAAAGATAAGACTCTCAGGAACATGTACGGTACCTTCAGAAAGTACTCATACCCCTTATTGCACATTTTGTTGTGTTACAGCCTGAATTCAAAATGTATTCAATATAATGTTTTTCTTACCTACAGTTGAAGTCGGAAGTTTACATACACCTTAGCCAAATACATTTAAACTCAGTTTTTCACAATTCCTGACATTTAATCCTAGTAAAAATGCCCTGTCGTGTTTCGGATGGGACGTTAAAACGGGTGTCCTGACTCTCTGTGGTCACTAAAGACCCTGTGGCACTTATCGTAAGAGTAAGGGTGTTAACCCCGGTGTCCTGGCTAAATTTCTAATCTGGCTCTCATACCATTATGGCTACCTACTCCTCCTCAGCTTCCAACTGGCTCATTCATCCCCTTCCTCTCCTCCTGTAACTATTCCCCTGGTCATTGCTGTAAATGAGAATGTGTTCTCAGTCAACTTACCTGGTTAAATGAGGGTCTGGAAGCCCTGCACCATAGCCCTGGGGGTCACATCCTGGGGGTCACAGTAGCAATAGGACTCCCCCGTCACAGGCACGGCGTCTGTCACCTCCGGGGTGATGGCCAAGTAACATTGTATGTGTTGTCTCTTATGTAGATGGTAGGCATCAGGACCTTGTAGGTCAACCTGGACAAGTTCAAACACAGTTTTTGCGGTATGCTGGGGGAGGATGAGTACAGCTGGGGACCTTCCTACACAGGTGAGGAGGCAACCCAGAAATGTTATGAATAGGCATGGCTTATGGATATGAAAGACTTCTACAGGTTGATCTTTTGTAGTAATTCACTAATTTCCCTACTATTTCCCCACTCACGTGTTTTTAATATATTTCCTTTTCAAGATATCCTGCAACATAAAAGGGAGAAGGTGAATTTCTCATCCCGTTTTGGCCAAGGCTCCATCATAGGGCTACACTTCGAGACGTGGCAACCCTAACCTATAAGAACCACCACTGTATAGGTGAGTGACAACTCCATTTGTTTCCTTAATTCAAACAAGATTTTTCAGAATGCTGACGTACCCGACCTCAAGTGTTAATGATACAACGTGTTATGTTTGGGGCAAATCCAACTCAACACATCACTGAGTACCAGTCTTCATATTTTCATGCATGATATTGGCTGCACCATGTAATGGATGTGTGTCATGCCTACTCCCGCTCTCCCGCTCCGGCGCTTGACACATGGCAACCATCATTACGCACACCTGCTCCCTATCATTATTCACACCTGGACTTCATCATTACCTTGATTACTTCTACTTTATTTAGCCCTCAGTAGCCTCAGTCTTCAGGCAGTACAAAATATCCTCAGGAAAGTATTGTTTACCAAACTTTTTAGAGAGCCAGTAGTAGATGGTTCGGTTCGGCACTGAGGTAAAGTTAGCTTTATTTTGGGTATTCGGTATTCAAAATCAAGGGAGGATGGAGAACAATCCACTTTCTTTTGTTTTTATGATTTCTTTTGAAGATAGAAATCTGAATAAAAAATAAACAATAAAAATTCACACACAAGAAAAGGTGTTGATTGTTCAGCATCTTGTTACGTTACAGCCTTGTTCTACAGTGAATTAAATTACCCCCCCCCCTCATCAATCTACACACAATACCCCATAATGACAAAGCGAAAATAGTTTTAAGAAATCTTTGAAAATGTTTACATTTTTTTATTGCTTATTTACATAAGTATTCAGACCCTTTGCTATTGAGACACAAAATTGAGCTCAGATGCATCCTGTTTCCATTGATCATTCGTGAGATGTGTCTACACTTTATTGGAGTCCATCTGTGGTAAATTCAATTGATTGGACATGATTTGGAAAGGCACACACCTGTCTATATAAGGCCCAACAGTTGATAGTGCATGTCAGAGCAAAAACCAAGCCATGAGGTCGAAGGAATTGTCCGTAGAGCTCCGAGACAGGATTGTGTCGAGGCACAGATCTGGAGAAGGGTACCAAAAAATTTCTGCATCATTGAAGGTCCCCAAGAACACAGTGGTCTCCATCAATCTTAAATGGAAGAAGTTTGGAACCACCAAGACTCTTCCTAGAGCTGGCCACCCGGCCAAACTGAGCAACAAGGGCCTTGGTTAGAAAATCACCCGTGGGCCAAATTCATCCTACATGTGACCAGTTTGGGAACCTTGCTCTAATCCAACTGACTCCAGCCCTTGTCATCATTTAGCAGGCATTTTACAGTAGAGCTGCACTGATAAAATAGTTGGTCTTCATTGCAGTGGAGTGCTTGTAAGATTTTATTTTACCTTTATTTAACTAGGCAAGTCAGTTAAGAACAAATTCTTATTTTCAATGACAGCCTAGGAACAGTGGGTTAACTGCCTTGTTCAGAACGACAGATTTTTACCTCATCAGCTCAGTTATTTAATCTTGCAACCTTTCAGTTACTAGTCCAACACTCTAACCACTAGGCTACCTGCCGCCCCAGGAGAAGAGATGGGGGAAGAGATGATACATTTCAGTCAAATCGATAGAGGTCAAAGTAAGCGGTAGATTATTGACCATTTCACCATTAACACTCAACGATCATTTGCTTTATACGAGTTGGAAGCTTTCACTGAGTAACGAAGCTGCTAATTGAACTAATTCCCAGAGCGGGAAGCCATATCTTCAGCAGCAGCCTTGATCCCAGCCAAGTACAGCATTGCTATGCCTGTTGATGGAGAGGTTGTTAAGAGAACTGTGGCTAATGTTGACTGTGTGAAGACTACTGGGGAGACTATACATGCAATACTAAAAGCGCTTAATATTTTCAGGTGCTGACTTCTAAGACATACCTTAGTGTGTTTTATAAAGTAGGCCAGTGTGTACGCTGCTAATGTGTTTGTTTGCTATGTGGTTGGGAGGCCTCAGGTTAAGAGTGTGCGTTCCCCTGGACCCTCTGCTCAGTACCAGTATTATGGAGAGCAAAGAGTTAATCCGTGCCATCAACAGCATTACACAGACCCTCCTGACAAGCCTACAGAATCCCTGAGCATGCAATGGGCATTGCATTTTCAATAGCAATACATTGTAGCATTGAGCCTTTGTACAACTTCACAAAACATTTTTACATTGTATCTAGTCATACGACTGATATGTACTTCAGAAATCTACCCACGTAACACTTCCAAGTCTGAGAAAGTGTGCTGATATTGAATCGAGAGCAGAACTGTCAGTGCAATCTGGGCCGAGTTTCTGTGGCTTTTCCGCTCCTCCCTTGTACGTGATAGATTAAGGAACTCCCCTCACCTGGTTTTCTAAGCCTTAATTGAAACGAAAAACCAGCTGGCACTGCTCTCCATGGAATGACTGACACCCATTATAAACAAATGGGCAGCTGAACAGCATCTATACAGCTGCAAATCGTTTTACAGACTTCCGATTTCTCCCAGCTGAGCCACCAAATAATTACTCAAATCCAATATTTGTTGTGTGCGTGCGCATGTCGAACGGTGGCGGAAATGATTTGAAAGTGACCACCGATCTTCTGGTCAGAGGCAAGAGGACGGCCACCCGCTGCTTTAAAGTACACTCAGCTGTCCTCTAGAGGTGAATACTTGATGAGAGGCATTAACCATTGTATGAAGAATGACTTTCTCTGGTTGTTGAACGTTAAGTATGAATTATAACTAAAATACAATAACAGCCACATCCTTTAATGGATTGTTTGATGTAAAAGTGATCACAATGTGAGACGTAATTAATTTGAATTAGCATAAAGGTTATTTTTAATACAAATTGAAGATAACATTTGTAAACAATGAATTGAGCTAAATGGTACCCTTTTTTTCCAACCAACATGACCTTGAAAATAACCCATATCACCTGTGAAAACAAATTCCTACACAAACATCACCTGGCTACCTATTTGAATGACACTATGGTACAGTAAGTATGGCAAAGTACAAGGAATTATCAACCAAAAACTCCACGCGTGTTTACTGGAAACAATGTGTGGTGAAAAATCTACAGATGAGCGGGGATGAAGACGCTGGAGAAGATGTTTTGAAAATTACACTTGTGAGACCCAACACTGGGCAACAACCTTTAATGCAATCAAACAGCGGTACGTGAAAACATTCGAAACACTTCAATGTTTTCATTCGGATTAAAATAGTTACACAACTCCCACTCCACCAGCCACACACTAAAGGCAATCTTAATTTTAAAACAAATAATACATCCAGATGAACTCCAACCACATCACAATTAATCCACAGTGCATTAAATCTATATAATTCATGGGGAATTATAGATTTTTGCCCCATTTAAACATTTATAAATAATGGAAAAACAAAAACATGTCCATACATATTTTTTTTTCTTTACAAATAGATCCTCAGACATTAAATGCAGAAATCATGTAAACAGCCAAATCAATGCAGGAGGAGAGAAAGCAGTGGGGCCCTTTGGTCAGCTCTCAAAGACCAGAGGCAGAAACCAGCAAGAAACCTGGCAAGCCTGGAGGCTGGTAAACCAGTGGGGCGAAAGGGAATCTTCATACATTTTGCAACACACAGGACAGACAAATCACTACATTGCATTTGACTATCAAATTGGGACGACTGTACACATTGTAGAGGTAAGACCATATTTATGGAGCCATTTTTTATTATTTTCATACTTATTTTGTAATTCGTTTCATTTTTTATCCAGTATTCCGTTTATTTATTTTTCTCTCCTTCAGCAACATAAAAGACAGATTTTGGTGGAGAGGTTGGTGGTTTATTTCGTGGACAGGATGAGGGCCACGATGAGGCCGTAGAGCCCGAGGACTTCGGCGAAGATTAAGATGAGGATCATGCCCACGAAGAGCCGGGGCTGCTGGGCCGTGCCCCTAACCCCCGCGTCACCTACAATACCAATTGCAAAGCCAGCTGCCAACCCGCTCAAGCCCACACTCAGCCCAGCACCAAGATGGAGAAAACTCCTACAACACAGAGGGACAGAGGATGACCATAGTATCAATACAGTGGACAGGGTTACTATGTGATACCGAATGAACAATGACAATAGTAAGGAGATGTTTTCAATTAAAGATTAACAAAATATTGGGCAACAAAACTATCATTTTTTAAATGGTATATGGATTTGATCTAATATTAATGTCAGGCGTAATGGATTGATGGACCAGTTGCCTCAGAGCCTGTTAAAAGTATTAGGAATCGAGGGGAAATGCAAATAGAGCCAATTTCTAGAAATAAATGGAGGTGGGAGAGACTCACTTGTAGAGGGTGACCTTCTCGGAGATGTTGTTAGCGATGAGCACCGCTACTACCAGGCCGTAGATGGCTATAATACCCGCCATGACCACGGGAATGATGGACTTCATGATGAGCTCTGGCCTCATCACTGACATGGCAGCAATCCCTGTTCCACTCTTAGCTGTGCCATAGGCTGCTCCCAATGCTGGTGGGGGGAGGGTGAGAAGAATAAAAAAAGAATTAGATCCAGAGATACAATCTAAGTTAATAATTAAACGCATAAGGGATAAATCAACAAGGGGCTATGCGTTCTATGGAAAAGAATGAACAATGTGGAAGGTGTGTTCCATGACACGCTAACCGAGTGGAACTGACCTGCCAAGGAGTTACATTTTCCCAAAGAACGCATAGAGCCCCGAGTTGATTATCCCCTTCATACAATGGCTATAATTTAAACACATTCGCCACTAGAAATGAGTTGATTTGACAGTGGAAATGTTTTAAACATCCACTGAAGTACACACACACATACATACATACATACACACAAAAGTATGGACACCCCTTCAAATTTGTGGATTCGGCTATTTCAGCCACTGACAGTTGTATAAAATCGAGCGCACTGCCATGCCGTCTCCATAGACAAACATTGGCAGTAGAATAGTCTTACTGAAGAGCTCAGTGACTTTCAACATGGCACCATCATAAGATGCCACCTTAACAAGTCAGTCATTCAGATTTCTGCTCTGCTAGAGCTGCCCTGGTAAACTGTAAGTGACATTGTGAAGTGGAAACATCTAGAAGCAACAACGTCTCAGCCACAAGCTCACAGAACAGGACAGTTGAGTACTGGAGCACGTAAAAATACTTGGTTGCAGCACTCACTAGAGTTCCACACTGCCTCTGGAAGCAATGTCAGCATAAGAACTGTTCATCGGGAGCGTCACAAGCCTAAGATCACCATGCTCAATGCCATACAATGTCAATCTAGATGATTCTGTGCTTTGGGGAAGGCCCTTCCCTGTTTCAGCATGACAATACCCCCCCCATGTAATCCCTGTGAAAATGGGACTGACAGATGGTTGCCTCGCTTTTAGTTCTTAGGAAACTTTGTGGTTTAAATATATATATTTTAATTATTTCTTACATTTAGCCCAGAAAATGTTGTTTTATTAGATACAGCCGGGAAGAACTATTTATTTATTTAACTAGGCAAGTCAGTTAAGAACAAATTCTTATTTTCAATGACGGCTTAACTGTTAACTGCCTGTTGAAGAGCAGAACGACAGATTGTACCTTGTCAGCTCAGGGATTCGAACTTGCAACCTTTCGGTTACTAGTCCAACGCTCTAACCACTAGGATACCCTGCCGCCCCATGATATTGAATATCAGAGCAGCGTTAACTGACCAGAACTATGACTTTACCGAAGAGGATCCTTTGTTCGCGCCACCCAAGGCAAATGAACGGATTCCAGAGGCCGATCCAAAACTAGGCCGGCGAAGGAGAGGTACTCGGAGCGGTCTTCTAGTCCGACTTAGGAGGCACGCCCACCATCCACCGCTTCAGAGTATATTACTCGCTAATGTTCAGTCCCTGGATAATAATGGGCAAGAGTTTCTTTCCAGAGAGACATCAGGAATTGTAACATACTCGGTTTCATGGAAACATGGCTCTATCGGGATATACTGCCGGAGTAGGTCCAGCCATCTGGGTTCTCAGTTCATCACGCCGACAGGAATAAACATCTCTCCGGTAAGAAGGGTGGGGGTGTACGTTTCATGATTAACGACTCATGGTGCAATTGTAACATACAGGAACTCAAGTCCTTTTGTTCACCTGACCTAGAATTCCTCACAATCAAATGCCGACCGCATTACCTCCCAAGAATTCTCTTTGGTTATAGTCAAGGCCATGTATATCCCCCCCCCCCCCCTTAAGCCGATGCCACGACGGCCCTCACTGGACAAACTGGAAACCAATTATCGTGAGGCTGTATTTATTGTAACAAAGCAAATGAGGAAAAGGCTGCCTAAATTCTATCAGCATATTGACTGTAGTGCTCGTGCTGGAAAAACACTCGATCACTCTTACTCCGGGATGCATACAAGGCCCTCCCTTGCCCTCCTTTCAGCAAATCAAACCATGACTCCATTTTGCTCCTCCCGTCCTATAGGCAGAAACTCAAACAGGAAGTACCCTTGCTAAGGACTATTCAATGCTGGTCTGACCAATCGTTATCCACACTTCAAGATTGTTTTGATCACGCGGACTGGGATATGTTCTGGGTAGCTTCCGAAAATAATATTGACGAATACACAGACGGTGACTGAGTTATCAGAAAGTGTATAGGAGATGCACCCACTGCGACTATTAAAACCTATCCTAACCCAAAACTGTGGATAGATGGCAGCATTCGCGCAAAACTGAAAGCATGAACCACCGCATTTAACCATGGCAAGGTGACTGGGAATATGGCAAAATACAAAACAGAGTAGTCATTCCCTCCACAAGGCATCAGTATAGAGACAAAGTGGAGTCGCAATTCAACGACTCAGATACGAGACATGTGGCAGGGTCTACAGAAAATCACGGACAACAAAAGGAAAACCAGCCACGTCGGACACTGACGTCTTGCTTCCTGACAAGCTAAACACCTTTGACTGGTTTGAGGATAAGTGTCACCAACGCGTTGGCTGGTGTGGCTGGTGTGTTTACTGACATATTCAATCTCTCCCTATATCAGTCTGCTGTCCCCGCATGCTTGAAGATGGCCACCATTGTTTACCCTTTACCCAAGAATGCAAAGGTAACTGAACTAAATGACTATTGCTCCATAGTACTCACTGTCATCATGCAGCGCTTTGAGAGACTAGTCAAGGATCATATCACCTCCACATTACCCGTCACCCTAGACCCACTTCAATTTGCTTACCACCCCAATAGGTTCACATTCGATGCAATCACCTTCACACTGCACAATCCCATCTGGACAAGAGGAATACCCATCTAAGAATCCTTTTCATTGCCTATAGCTCAGCATTCAACACCATAGCACCCTCCAAGCTCATCATTAAGCTCGAGGCCCTGGGTTTGAGTGCTCAGCTCCCTCCCTGTACTCCCTGTTCACCAATGACTGTGTGGCCAAGCATGCCTCCAACTCAATCATCAAGTTCGCAGACAACAGTAGTAGGCTTGATTACCAACGACGACGAGACAAGTCTACAGGGAGGTGGTGAGGGCCCTCGGAGTGGTGTCAGGAAAGCAACCTCAAACAAAAAGGAGGTGATCGTGGACGTCGGGAAACTGCAGAGGGAGCACCCTCCTATCCACATCGACAGGACAGCAGTGGAGAAGGTAAGTTCCTCTGCGTACACACCACTGAAATGGTCCACCCACACACGACAGTGTGGTGAAGTAGGTGGAATAGCACCTCTTCAACCTCAGGTGTCTGAAGAAATTTGTCTTGTCACCTAAAACTTTTACAGATGCACAATTGAGAGCATCCTGTCGGGCTGTATCACCACCTGGTACGGCAACTGCAAGGCCCACAAACGCAGGGCTCTCCAGAGGGTGGTGCTGTCTGCACAACGCATCACTGGGGACAAACTACCTGCCCTCCAGGACACCTACAGCACCCAATGTCACAGAAAAGCCAAAAAGATCATTAACTTCTTGAGAATACAGGGGGTGCTGTTTCGCATTAGCATAATTGCCTCTACAGACTAAACTGCCTCTTATTCAATTATTGCTGTTACTATATGCATATAACCATATAGCATTGGATAGAAAACAAGCTATGGTTTCTAAAACCGTTCCAATTGAGTCTCTGAGTCAAACACAGGTCATTTCACAGCACTTTCCCTGAGCCAGAAAAAGATTGCAAGATGTGTATGCTCGCTTCAAAGCTCTGCCTATATATGGTCACGCGACCTATGACCCGAATGACACTTCCTTCTTCTTCCTCTGGGTGTCTGGAAGACGTCAGAGGAGAAATCTTTTGTTTATCTTGTACTGACGTGAAATAAGATCTATTTCTTTAGCGTGACCGACAACTTCCGGTTTCTGAGATGCGCGTTTTCAGAGGTGGCATTGTCTTTTGTTATGCTGACGTTACGGATGAAAACTATCTCCGTGTCGAAGTTTGTTTGATACATGTGACCATATCACCGTAATGTATGTTTTTTCAATATAGTTTAATCAGATTATTAGAATTTTTTCGGGAGTTTTGCCGTGTTCCGTTCTTTGAGTTTTTTAACTTTGGACATGGACCGTGCCAGTCGACCAGTACCCAGGCTAAATGAAGAGGGGAAGTTGCCATTGTGAATGGATTGAACGACTCATCAGGACTAAGGACACCTTGATCAACATTCTGATGAAAGACCAGCAATAGTAAGACCCAATTTACGATGTTATTTCATATATCTGTCGTGCATGTGAACTGGTCGCGCGCGTCCAGCTGGTTTTGGCTGGCCTGGTTATGCTAATTAGCTAGTTATGCTAATTTCGCTATAAAACATTTAAAAAATCTGAAATATTGTTTGGATTCACCAGATGTTGGGCTTTCAATGTCTGTACGCTGTGTATTTTTTCTGAAATGTTTTAAGACAAGTAATTAGTTATATAACGTTGGTCTCTGTAATTGTTCTAGCTGCATCAGCACTATATCAGATTGCAGCTGCAATGTAGAACTGTGATTTATACCTGAAAAATGCACATTTAAAAAAAAAAACTATGCTATACCATAAATATGTTATCAGACTGTCATCTTAAGAATTTTTTTGTTGGTTAGTGGCTATCAATATCTTAGTTTAGCCGAATTGGTGATAGCACCTGATGGAGTAAGAAACTGTTGGAGTAAGAAAATGGTGTCATTTTGCTAACGTGTTTAGCTAATAGATTTACATATTGTGTCTTCCCTGTAAAACATTTAAAAAATCTGAAATGGTGGTTTTATTCACAAGATCTGTGTCTTTCATTGGGTGTCTTGGACTTGTGATTTAATGATATTTAGATGCTACTATTTAATTGTGACGCTATGCTAGCGATGCTAATCAGTGTGGGGGGTGTGGGGGGTGCTCCCGGATCCGGGTTAGGTACTCTGTAGAGGTTAAGGACAACAACCACCCGAGCTGCTGCCTGGTTACCCCGCTATCATCCAGAAGGCGGGGTCAGTACAGGTGCATCAAAGCTGGGACCGAGAGACTGAAACAGCCATCTCAAGGACATCAGACTTAAATAGCCATCACTAGCACAGATAGGCAGCAGCCTATATACACACAGACTTGAAGTCATTGGCCACTTTAATAATGTTCACATATCTTGCATTACGCATCTCATATGTATATACTGCATCTTAGTCTATGCTGCACTTACATTGCTCGTCCATTTATATATTCTTAATTCCATTTCTTTACTTGGATTTGTGTGTAGAGTATATGTTGTGAGAAATTGTTAGATATTACTTCTTAGCTATTGCTGCACTGTCGGACCTAGAAGCACAAGCATTTCCCTACACCCGCAATAGCATCTGCTAAAAATGGTTTGTCGAGATGTGTGGAAAAACTTGACTGACATGCCCTGACCTCAACCCCATCGAAAACCTTTGGGATGAATTGGAACGCTGACTGCGAGCCAGTGCCCAAACTCATTAATGCTCGTAGCTGAATGCTAACAAGTCACCGCAGAAATGTTCAAACATCTAGTGGGAAGCCTTTCCAGAAGAGTGAAGGCTGTTATAGCAGCAGGGGGGGGGGGACCATCTCCATATTAATGCCCATGAGTTTGTAACGAGATGTTCAAAAAGCAGGTGTCCACATACTTTTGGTCATGTAGTGAAGCTAGTAAGTTTACTAGATAGGTTACCGCGGCAAATACTAACAGACTTGCTAGTTTAGCTAACCAAACCATCAGTCCAACTTGCTATTATGAAAATCGAATTCAACAATGCCAACTCGACTTTTGCTTTAAAAAGCAGCTGAAACAAAACATTTACTATAGCCACCGAATTCTACCGTGCAAATATACTGTGCATTACAGGGAAATAATGCATGTTCTAGAATGCCCTTCAAGCCAATCAGAAAGGAGTATTCAACAATACCATGGTATAATTATGTACTATTTAATTCTGTGATTAGATCAATGTACAAATAGAGTAGAATACAGAGTTGAGCAATATGGAGGAACTGAAATCGAGGATTGGCTAACAAATTCACAACTCCATAGTTTATGTTCCCTGTACAAGGTCAACGTAGCTACAGCTGGGAAATTCTTGTGTATAAGGAAATGACCAGCATCATGTTCTCCAACACTGACATAGCCTAACCACTGATAATGTGCTTGACTGCGGATCTCAAACCAGCCACTCTATTTAACAGCTACGGTTCAGGGCAAATTCTCTTCACCGCAACCCATAGATAGAACAGAGAGCTGAGGTTAACCCTGTTCATTCATCCCTGCAGAGGCAACCAGCAGCAGAAGTAGCTCAGAAAGGACAAACCAGCACCAGCCGCCACAGAAACAAGCTGATGTCACATTGGCAGCACTCAATAAAATGGATGTCATTTCTATGACAGCGTTAACCGGTGTCATGTGAAAATGTTCACATTCTGGTAGTTCTGTGTTCGGATCAATTGTGGTGTTATGTTTGAAAACATATGTAACTTCTGAACCGGTTGAGCTAGAAACTATTTGGACCCAGGTCTAAATAGGTGACACTCACAAACGCATTGTCCATTTTGATCTACAAGCTTCAAGGGACTCATCTGAAGTCGGAACCGAGAACATTGAATTGGGAACACTTTTAGCTTGGGAACATTTTTACATGACAAGCGACAGCAGGGCACTAATGTAATAGAGGCCCAGCAGAATGCAGAGTCAGCACGCCGACAGGAGGCTCAAAACGACACAGACCAGGATGCAGACAGCCAGAGAAGTCAGAGTGCCAACGTCTGCAGGAGGGGCAGAGAATACGAGGCAGAACAGTGTTGTGATAAAAATCAATACTCTCATGGGCCTTTAAAAAAGGATGTGCTCAGTAACAGGTCAGCCGACTGGAGGATAAAATAAATATCTAGACAACGGCGAGAGCCTGTCACCAGCGTGGGGGCGACAGGCCGCCATGGTCGTGAATCAGAGGCAGAATGGGCTGACGAGATTTCTCCCACGCCAAAAATGCATCACCCGCAGCGAGATCACACTAAACTGACAGCCCTGAGTTGGCTACGACTGACCAGAGCGTCTAATATGCAGCCTAACTAGCATCTACTGCCTGACTGTCTGCGCCACTCTTACCTTAGCACTGTGCAAGAAGGACGACACTGGAAAAGGTAATTTGTGTTGGTGGAGAAAGATAAATATTATGTTTGCCTCAACCCAGCAAGGAGTGCTAAGAAGCTCCAGGATATAGCAACAGTATGTGAATACGACTTCATCGAATAGCCTAGGAGAAATTGTGCCCAAAAGGTGTGAATTAGCCAGTTAGACGTGTTACATGTAGATTTGCATTCACTGTAGATATTACAAAACACTACCGAGTTTGAGTACCTAGACCTTTAAATCTCTCTAAACAGGTCTCTTGCACTGCAGACTGACCACAAAACCCAGCTAATATGTCATGGGCGGTGGATCAATGATGCTCTTTTGTGAATGGCTATGGTCAGCCTCCATGAGTACTAAAGGGAACATTGGATTCATCTTAGACTATTCTCTCTCTCTATGAGTGAGTCCTTGTGTGTGTAGAATGAATAGAACAGGGTCTGCAATGGTTTGCTTGATTCCATTTTGTTTTTCACTCTCAAATCACTTTAATTTTTTTAATAGAAAAACAAAAGAAATGTCCACAACAATGCTTAAACCACACCAGGAGACCACACCAGGAATTTCAGGTGTAGTTACCCTTTTATTAAATTGTGCACCAGCCAGAGACCGTTGCTTGGATAGCAATATTTCTGCAGCACTCATCTGGTTGCAGAATTAGCAAAACAAATGGCCACTGGATTGATGCAAATAATCATTATATCATTCTGCAAGTCAGCCAAAGGCTAGAGGTCGTCACAGGTCCAAAAAGTTGGACCCCGTTCCAAAATGGACATAAATACATTTAAATATAGAGACCCGTTCTGAACGGACCCGAGGACAACTAGACCCGTTCCGTATTGATCTGGTCGACCCTGTCCGTACAGTGAGGGAAGCAGCAGAAAGATTGGGGGCAGCATTCGGAATTTGATGAAAAGCGTGCCCAAAGTAAACTGCCTGCTACTCAGGCCCAGAAGCTAGGATATGCATATAAATGGTAGATTTGGATAGAAAACATTCTAAAGTTTGTTAAAACTGTTAAAATTATGTCTGAGTAGAACAGAACTTATTTGTCAGGCGAAACCGAGGACAAACCATCCAGGAATGTTGTTGTTGTGACTCTTCAATGGGTTTTCTATGGGAACCTAGATTTGTGGCACTTGGTTGCAGTTCCTATTGATTCCACTAGATGTCAGTCTAGAAATTGGTTGATGTTTTTCTTGAGAGAAATGAAGTATGGATGTTCAGAACGAGGGTCCAGCCTAGTGCTCTAATGTTTTGACGCATGCTCCAGGTCACGCGCTTCACGTCGTTTTTCCCCCGGTATTGAACAGTTTATCCCGTCTTAAATTTTGTTGATTATTTACATCTTAAAATACCTAAAGTTGGATTAGGAAAGTTGTTTGAAATGTTTGGAGAACGTTTACAGGTAATTTATTAGATATTTTGTAGTCATGCTGGGCGAGTTGGAACCAGTGTTTTTCTGAATCAAACGCGCCAAATAAAATAACATTTTGGATATATAACTACAGAATTAATCAAACAAAATGACCTTTTGTGATGTTTATGGGACATATTGGGGTGCCAACAGAAGAAGTTCTTCAAAGGTAAGGTATGAATTATATAGTTATTTCTAAGTTTTGTTGCGCCTGGCGGGTTGAAATCTGATTTTCATGTTTTGGTACGCTGGGGGCTGTCCTCAGATAATCGCATGGTTTGCTTTCCCCGTAAAGCCTTTTTTACTAAGTTAAGCTTTAGTTTGGTGTATTGCACTTGTGAATGTATGAAAGGTAAATATTTCAAATATTTTTATTTTGCGCTCTGCAATTTCACCGGCTGTTGTCGAAACGTTAGCGGAACCCCTATCCATAACAGGTTTTAAGCTACTTTATTAACCGGAGGAGATAAAGCGTGAAAGGAGGGAGAGAAAGGTGTCGCTCTAGCAGGCAGGGTAGGGGCCGTGCTTGTGGGCAAGTGACACGGGGCGCAGGGACAAGGGAGGGAAAGAGCAGACTCACACTATAGTAAACTAATAGCTGCCATTTCTAGGTTATCTAATAGGATTACATAGTAACAGTCCTGACTGCATCAAACCAGGAGACACTAGTTAACCTGTTGAGGCTGGGGGCGCTGTTGTCACTATTTATGCTAATCGTGTAATTTTTGAAACGGCTTCCCACAAAATTCTTGATCGTACAATATGCATATTATTATTATTATTGGATAGAAAACAGTCTATAGTTTCTATAGGAGTTGAAATTTTGTCTCTAAGTGGAACAGAACCCATTCTACAGCAATTTCCCTGACATGGAGTCAGATTTCAGAAATGTTGGCCCCTGATCTGGAGTCAGTTAAAAGGCCACAGTTATTGCTATGAGTATACGGACACTGCTTACGTCTTCCCCTGGATGCCTTTACGTGATGACGATTTGAATGGGGTCGATTGCGCGTTCACAGGCACTACAAACTAAAAAACCCTGTAGCTAGTCACTCTATTCTTGCTGCGTCATGCGCCTGGAGGACATCGACCCGCACTTGTTCCAAGCATTAGTGGAGGGAGTAATATTACTCTGGTCATGTTTCTACTCGTTATAGGAGTTAAAAACATCATAAGGTAGTTAATTTAAAGCGTTTTATAGCAATTTATATCCGTTTAGTGCGATTTTGGGACATTTATTTCTGAAACGCTGTGAATTGCTGGGCACGCTTCCAGTTCATCCCGAACGCAGTTGGCATTTCCACATGGCAAGAGGACAGCTTTCCACCAAAAGACGATTAGACCCAAGAAAGGATCCTTTGCCCAAGATACTGATGGAAGAACAGCTCAAAGTAGGACATTTTTATTATGATAAATCGTGTTTCTGTCGAAAAATGTTAGTGGCTTAGGACGCCATGTTTTTTGACGTAGCTTCGCTTGGCGCAAACTGTATTGAAAAGTAAGGATAATTTAAAAAATGTAATTCCGCGATTGTATTAAGAATTAAATTGTCTATCAATCGCTGTCCACCCTATATTTTTTAGTCACGTTTATGAGTATTTATGTATAAGAGTAGATCACTGTCTAATATGGCGCACGGACATTTTCTCACCAGCTGGGCTACATTTCACATTGTCTAACCATGATTTTGGTGGCTAAATATGCACATTTTCGAACAAACTGTATATGTATGTTGTAATGTGATGTTACAGGGGTGTCATCTGAAGAATTCTGAGAAGGTTAGTGAAAAAAATAATATATTTTGGCGATGTTGACGTTATCGCTCTCTTTGGCTAGAATCAATGCTGGGCTGCTATGTGCTATGTGCTATGCTAATATAACGATTTATTGTGTTTTCGCTGTAAGACACTTAGAAAATCTGAAATATTGTCTCTATTCACAGGATCTGTGTCTTTCGATTAGTGTATGCTGTGTATTTTTACGAAATGTTTGATGATTAGTAAGTAGGTAAACACGTTGCTCTATGTAGTTATTCTAGTCCATTTGTGACGGTGGGTGCAATTGTAACCTATGCCATCTACCTGAAATATGCACATTTTTCTAACAAAACCTATCCCATACCATAAATATGTTATCAGACTGTCATCTGATGAGTTTTTTTCTTGGTTAGGGGCTATAAATATCTTAGTTTAGCCGAATTGGTGATAGCTACTGGTGTTGGTGGACAAATAAAAGATGGTGGATTATGCTAATGTGTTTTTAGGTAATAGATTTACATCTTTACATATTGTGTCTTCCCTGTAAAACATTTTAAAAATCGGACATGTTGGCTGGATTCACAAGATCTGTGTCTTTCATTAGCTGTATTGGACTTTAATGTGTGAAAGTTAAATATTTAAAAAAAAAAAAATTTGGAATTTCGCGGCTCTGCCTTTTCAGTGGGGGTGGGGGGGGGAGTGCCGCTAGCGGCACCCTTATCCTAGACAGGTTAAGCTAGAAAATGTTAGTTGAGGCTGCAGTGCATGCACTCATCCTACATTTACAAATAACGCCATTCAGAATATTACGCATGAGCCTACCTGTTGGCTCTTGGTAGTTGTAGCCTATCCTTCTCCTTTAACTTTCATTCCATAATAATTCCATCTATTAGATGTCCCAACGTGCCACACAGCGAGGCTCTATGACTGTAGCTTATTGCTGCGTTGATGAAAAGTCAGTTAAAAGTACACATATCTGAGACAATCAGATCTGACCCAGACCCGTGACATTTAGAATTCTGGTTCCAGACCCCGCTAGGGTCCCGGATCTGGGCTCGGGTACAGGTGGATCCGTGAAGACCTCTAGCATAGGCAACTTTGTAGTTAGGCTAACATATAATTGAGAAGATTTTGGGTATAGACTTCCCATTTACCAGAAGATGGTTGTTGTTACATTAGCGTCATCGCTAATGGCTACACAAAGAGGTAGACAATCACGCACACAGACAGGAGCATTCCTTTGTTGTTGCCTATTCAGAAAGTTAAAGAAAATACAAATCACTGATGCTTTTTGTTCAAGTTCTTGGGCAAATTAAAGAATTTAAGTTCAACACATTTAGTGAATTACCTACTAATAAGTTCAATACGTTTTTTAATATTGTTGAATTACGTTTTAATGTCTGGATTCCATGATTCCGTCCACAACGCAGATTTTATAGGGCCCTAGCATTGACACAGCAGCCACAGAGTGAAAGAGTTTTCTGAATAGTCTCCATATTTCAACATGGTTCTTCAAGAGTTTGCAGATACTTCACATGGAAGAATGCAAATATGCCCTTTCAGTGGGTGGCTAATAAAATCTGAATCAATAAAACCATCCATCTCCTAAAGTAGGGAGGATTCCCACCAATCTAGCTATGTTGCATCCAATCCAACAACAAAGCAGTCCAACTGACTACTTGGTTTACAGTAAAGTAAACAAGAACCTTGAACCTCAGCCCTTGAACCTGCTTCAGGACACATTCCTTGGCATGCAGCCTCAAGACATTTCATACAGGTATCCAGAGACCTCCATGTATTGTCAAGGCAGCCTGAAAGAAGGCGGTGTCTCTGGAGCTTTGTGTGATGATGGCTCTAGACTAGAGGAAGTGGCTGGCAAATCCTTAAAATGTGCACATCGCAGCCAGCCACCCGCCAGACCCCTACACGGACTTATTTGTCACAAGACTGATGCAATCTATGCAAGGTTAAATTATTCTGCTCCTACCTTGTCAGACCATTGAACCGATTCACACATTTTAAGTGAGGCACAGTGTCACACACTAGTGCATTTCTAAGACAAAAGTAGTATCAAATTAGAGGCACTAAAAAAAATAGCTTCATATTCAACATATGTGAAAGTTGTTTCCAATGACATCGGTGTGCATCGTGCAATAACCAATGTCATTGCAAACACTTAAATTCCTGTCTTTTTTACTACAAAACATAGAAACGTGCTATGTTCACATGTTGATGCGGAGACAGATATGAAGTTGAAAAATATCCCTAGTTAGACCTGATGGATTTACTGAAGACTGGTGTAATAGCCTAGCACCTTTCTCAATCCCTCATGGCAGGGAAGTCCATCCACAGAAGGGTGATGTTACAGTTTACATGATATGGGGTGTTACTGTGACCGTACTACTGCAACACCGGCGGTCACAAGTCATGATGGCAGTCAAATTCCACGTGACGTTTAGTCACGGTAATTAGGCTTCTCCAAGCTCTGATGCTGCGGATGGTCATTAGTAGCCAACAAACTTGCTAACTGACTGGAACTCCGCACTGTCCCGCCAATCGCTCTGACATCAATGTGAATGTAATCCAAAATCTAATCAAACACTACATGAGAGCCCATGAGCTCATGTTGAGCAACATTTCTATAGGCTATGCAATTGCGTGAAAAAAAACTGATGGGGTCCTCCTATTTTTAATAGAGCCCATCAGCTTCTATAGGCGTAATATATTTATTTCTCAACTTCCCTAATATTAAAACACATTTACCCCCTTTACAACAGAAGTGTAGCCTACCTGGCTGGCATAAAAATGTACTGGGGGGGGGGGGGGGGGGGGGGGGGGGATCGTCCTCCATTCGCTAAGTGCATAGATAACATGTATTTTCTTCCCCTGCCCCGACAGGTGCATGATAATGGTTCATTCTGAATCAAAACAAATTTCACTCATTATTTAGTATATGTAAAGACAAGATTAATCAAGAATAATCTGATGGGTGACAATAGCCTATCCCTTGTGAATGATAGATTATCACTTGTGAATGATGCCCAGCATGTGTGCAGCAGTAAGGCAAGAAGCGCATGCCTTTTGGTGACTTTTTCCACACACACCTCAACGCAGCCTAGCCCATAAACCTATATATCCCATCCCACAACTGTGTTTGGAATATTTCTCTTGCACAGAATAGGTCAACTTTTGTACCATGGGGGAATAGTAGATTGACATAGGCTAGTGCTCTTGCTTTTCAAAATAATTCCCCCGGTTGGAACATTTTTGAAGATTTATGTTAAAAACATCCTAAAGATTGGTTCTATACTTCGTTTGACATGTTTCTACGGAGTGTAACGAAACTTTGACTTCCGTCTGCTCCTAGTGATCACGCGTCATGAATTTGGAATACTGGGCTAAACGCGAACAAAAAGGAGTTATTTGGACATTAATGAACTTTATCGAACAAATCAAACATTTATTGTGGAACTGGAATTCCTGGGAGTGCATTCTGATGAAGATCAAAGGTAAGTGAATATTTCTAATGCTATTTCTGACTTCTGTTGACTCCAACATGGCGGATATCTGTGTGGCTTGATTTGTTGTCTGAGCGCCGCACTCAGATTATTGCATGGTTTACTTTTTCCGTAAAGTATTTTTTTTTAAATCCGACACAGCGGTTGCATTAAGGAGAAGTATATATTTAATTATGTGAATAACACTTGTATCTTTTAACAATGTTTATTATGAGTATTTCTGTAAATTGATGTGGCTCTGTGCAAATTCACGGGATGTTTTGGAGGCAAAGCCTCCATAATTTAGCAGCATGTCAATTTCCTACTACATGCTGCATCAGAACACAACCAGCTTTGCCACATGTAGCCTAAGCTATACTACAGGGGCTATTGATAAAAGGCACTTCAACTTTTGAATTACTAAATAAGGAAAAACATTACTCCGTACAGACATTTTTAATTAAACATTAAGGAATAAATTCCAGCCTTGTGATGATCCAAAACATATCTCTTGCAATCAAAGGCACAGTTGATTGGTAATTTGATGCTGTGAGGTAGCATATTGTTAAATGCTTTGAGTGAATGCATCAGACCTAACAGGATAATAAAATAAAAAAATCGAAGACAATACTTATCCATCCCTGTCCTTGTTTGTCACAAGATCAATAGACAGTTGTTTCTACACACTCACTTGCCCCTGAGGCCTTCAAGGATATGAGCAAGCGATCAAATGAATGCACTGACATCATTTCAACTGAAAATGAAAACGTGGCTCAAACGATGGCAATCCCTAAATGTTTTGTCTCATCACTTTAGCTTGTTCTCCTACTGGTAGTGCTGAGCGATTGGTGCTTTTTGAGGTCGTTTCGGTTTGATTAGTTAAATAAATCATGGCAATCTTCAATTTTATTTTTTTAATAATGTTGTTTGAATGCTGTAACACAGAAAACAACTCAAGTCCATATGGATGATAGCGACTGCTCATCACATTACGTAAATAAAACATTTCAGTTGTGTATATTACATTTGTTTTAGGCTTATTTGACAACTATTATTTCATTCCAAGTCATCAACTCATCGCTATAGAGCTGCTACCTATGCTGTCTGACAAAAGCACTATTTTAGTAGTTCTTCAAAGTAAGGTATACTTTTATGACTGCTGAACACCAACTATCAATCTTCGATTATATATATTTTCAGGTAGAGATACCTCAAAGAAACTGCTCCCTCCCGATCACATTCTACTGTCTCTCGTCTCAGTCTGGACAAGTAGGTGCGCAATGGATGCTGGTCATTGTAGTTAGTTTAGCTCAGAAAACATAATTATGTAGAATATTGGCCTGTTGGAAACTACAACTCCCTACTACATGGCACAGTTTGGGCACGATCTGATTTACACCACATATCCAAAAGTAGGTAGACACCTGCTCGTGGAACATCTCATTCTAAAATCATGGGCATTAATATGGAGTTGGTCCCCCCCTTTGCTGCTATAATAGCCTCCACTCTTCTGGGAAGGCTTTCCACTAGACGTGGAAAGGCCTGGCTCGCTGTCTGCATTCTAATTTATCCCGAAGGTGTTTGATGGGGTTGAGGTCAGGGCTCTGTACAGGCCAGTCAAGTTCTTCCACACCGATAGACAAACCATTTCGGTATGGACCTCGCCTTGTGCATGGGGGCATTGTCATGCTGAAACAGTTCTCCAAACTGTTGCCACAAAGTCGGATGCACAGAATCGTCTAGAACAGGGGTTCTTAAACTTTTTCAGCCTGGGACCCAAATGAGATCGAAACGCCGAGCTGACAAGGTAAAAATCTGCCGTACTGCCCCTGAGCAAGGCAGTTAACCCACTGTTCCCCGGGCGACGTGCATGCCTATTAACGCAGCCCCCGCACCTCTCTGGGTTAAATGCGGAAACCACATTTCAGTTGAAGGCATTCAGTTGTACAACTGACTAGGTATCCCCCCCTTTCCCTTCGTAATTGACTGCTAGCCTAAGCTAGTAGCACTATGCACAAAGCTGGTGTAGCCAGCAGATCCAACCCACTTGCTAACAGCTGCAATAAAGTCAGACAGCATTCCTGTGTATATTAAGACACCGTGGATATGGCTCAGAAAACATACCTCAATTCATGTGTGTAGCCCAAACTGTTACACCAAGAACATTGAAAGACTGCTAGTTTAAGTAAACTGCAGTTTGGCCTCATGCTAGCTAGCAGTAACAGCCCACGGTGCGTTGAACAACAAAAGAGCTGATTGGGTGACACTGCCAATCCAAAATGGCTGCTGTGGCTTATGCTCTTCGTAAGGGACAGCGAAGGTAAAAAGTTGGGATCATTCGGAGTACATCCCTGGATTAAGGTACAGTTTCAGGGCCATATCTCTTGCCAGCTCCTTGGGTGTCAAAGGAATGTTGTTTGACCCTAGTGCAGCTGTAAACAAGCTGATCGAATTGTGGTATGTCGCAAACCAACGCAAATAATTGAGAATGAATGACCTATCAACGCACACATTTTTCAAACACATTATTTTGGAGGTGTGGTTGCTGGTAAAGACACAGTTTAACAAAATACTGGGCAACTTGATTAGCTAGTTATTGTTGTCTAACTAGTTTATTGCATCCACCATGGAGCCCAGTTTCATAATATTACCGTATATCCCAGCTGCTTGCCGTAGCTTTGAAGTAATCACGAAAAATGCCCTTAAGTTATATTTTTTCACCTATTCCCAGTTTATTGTTCAACCTCACAATGCCTGCTTTGTTATTGTTGGAAATTACACCAGCCCACTTTGCTGGAAGTTAAAATGTTAACAAAAAACTACTCCTGTAACTGAGGTAATCCCATTGTTTACTATAGGGAAATATAGGTATGTCTGTCTACCTATTTTGCCAAATATCTCGCAAGTTGTATATCTTTGAATCAATTTCAATCTCCTCTTTCTAATTATGTAAGGCTGGGCAGCATACTCTGTCGTCATCAATTGCTAGCCCCAAAATACCTTTTGCCCTTGGAACGCTGAGCTCCCCCCATTGTTTTCCTATGGAAAGACATGCTGGTATATTTCGCCAAATATCTCGCAATGTGTATATTTAGATTTTTCAAGTCGGATATCATTTAAATCAGGATAATATCCTCTTTCTAATTACATAAGGTTGGGCAGCGTACTCAGCTGTCGTCGATCGCTAGACCAGAAATAGCAAAAGTTGAAATTTTTCTCCTGCTTCCTCTTTATGCAGACAGAAGCACACTTGGCACCATTGAGTTGCGAATGTTTACTTTCTACACGAGTTGTTATTTTTCCGTTTCGTCCTAAGAACAGATTGTAGTGGTAGAATACAAAAATAAAAAAAAGTGCCATTTCAGCGAAATGGAATTCTAAACCTCACTCCAGCCAAAACAGGCTCTGCGGACGTTTCGTTAATTTGCTATGGGATCGGGCTAGTGTTCCAGCTCAGCAAACCTTCTTGACATTTTATAGCCTTGGGTGAATTTAGACTCTTATTGTCCAGCCTACTAACGTTACATACGCCAATGACAATTCATGGAATCTCGTCCAACTCCATCCCTTTGGTTAACTGTCCGACTAACTTTAGCTTTATCTGGCTAGCTAGGAAATGTATTAGATAGCAAGGCAGTTAGTATTTTTTCTGAACTAGGTAGTTATGAGAACGAGTTTCGATAAAAGCTAACTAACATTCACTACGCAGATACACATGACACAAGTGCGTATACGCTAAGTTAGCTAGCTATGCAGCAGGTAAACTGGGTTAGGTTGCTATGTAGCTAATTAGCTGGGCTAGCTCGTTCGCTGTCACGCTAACCGTTTCTGTGCTGGTTTCAGGCATTAAAGAGATGCGGTTTGAATTGACAAATAACAATGTAAAGATAGTAATTGAATGGTGTGATAATTACCGCTGAAAACCATAGCTGCAGAGGCACCCATCACTGCGAAGAACGGAGCGTATTCGGGGCTTTCGGACGACATTCTAAGTTACAAAAAACAACCACGAAATACAAAACGGATATTGCGGTTCCCCTTAATGGCTTACCGACTAAACCTATCGAAGGCCACACGCTCTTTAAATGTAAACTGGGAAACGTATGTAGCTAACTAGCAATGTAAATGGACTAGTCACGAATCTTCTGATAATTACACGGCGTAGCAGCAGCACAAAATGGTGAAGCGGAAAATATCACCTGACTGGCCAAACCCCATCATCAAACCCCATATGTAGGGGAGGCGCTCGCAAGTACCTCTAATAATGATTTACAGCAGCACATCAAATTTGATTTAAACTACAAATAAACAATTTGATGCATTTCTGATTTAACCCATCCAAAGTAAATTGTTTATTTTTGGATTATGTCCATTCTTTTTTTTAAGGTAATCCCCTATTTTAGTCTATTTTGGTGTGCTCCGCTGCAGGGTTTCCCTTTGATATCTAGCTAGGCAATGAGTGACTAAATTCCCATTGAGTGACAAAACTGTACCATGCCGTCATGAAATCATTCAAATTGATTTCTGCATTTGGCACTGGGATACCATGCATGAGAGGGTCATTTACAGTAAGATGTGATATGCAGCAGTGGAGCGTGAGTGACTGTGTGATCAAGGAGCAGAGAATCCCCACTGTATGGCTCTTAGCAAGGGACAGCATGGGAGTAGTGAGTCCTCTTACCCCTCCTTTCTCCACCCCCCCCCCCCCCCCCCCCCCCTCTACATCTTTTTATAGGCAGGCGGTGAGAGCGACCCCCCCCCCCCAACCACACCACTGCAAAGCCCATTCACCCATGATGTAATCACAGGTCATTTTCTAGTCTACCTTTTCCTCAGCTAGCGTTCCATAGGCCCTTCTATCTGCCAAATTTGACACTCACAATGATCATTAAATACATGATTTTGTAATATGGATATAAAAGTCACAGTTGAATGGAGATCATTTGTGCTCTGGTTCTTTCTCTATGGTGGCTGAATGGCTATTGATCCAGTAATCTTATTACTGGGATGTTTGAGGAGGCAGCTTGAGATAAACCTGCCACAATGGAGAGGAGGCTATCGTGATCACAATATCCTAATGGAGAGGAGGCTATCGTGATCACAATATCCTACCTGCGATGCATACTCAGCAGGCTCCCCGCCTGAACATTTTGTCACATGAAGTCATATATACGTGTGTGTCTTGGTTAATGTCAGGATAGGTGGATCCATGTTCACCGATACAGCCATGGTCTCTTGACAGCAGAGGTTAATCAGGGAAAAGCCATGGACTTCCACTGTGCATCTGTTTTATGGATAGTGGAAACTCACAAAATAGGGAACCATGTGAAACATTGTCACAAGGGCATGATTCAAAGTGCCCCGCAGGAATATGTAGATCTGAAAGGATTGGATAGGATCAAGCAATATGGCAAGCCTATCAGAGGGCAAGGAGGAGCTACAGCCATACTTGTTTATTTATCTTATCTCTTCAGCTCTATACAATTGTGTGGTTAGGGGCTAGCGATTGTTTCTGGGCCGTGCGGATCTGTCATGATGCACTCATAGGGCTTGTCGCGAATGACTTTTGATTGGGTAGATTAACTTGCACAGAGGATGTGCGTATTTAGGTATTTGATACTTAAAGCAAGAGGCAATTTCATGACTGTAACCCTCTAGAGCTCTAAGATTTGCCTAAAGGAGAAGTTTACCCAAAATCCATAAACTCCCAAGTGGTTCCATACAATAAAACAAGTTCAGTGGAGTTTGCCCTTTCTTCCTCTCTCTCCCTGTAGTGGTGTGTTGAAACACCTACAAAAATGGGTCATGTGAAGTTGCTAGATGCAGGCCTCGTGCTGCTCCTTTGATGATTGATGATTCAGAAATCCGCAAAGTGTGGACAAATTCGTCGTTCTATTGAAAGTGTACGGCCGAATGGGCTTTTGTCAAAAGTACTAATCGGCTCTGAATCAGGAAATGTGTACTTTTTCACCTGAAACATTTGTGATTATTTTATATCATTGTTTTATGTAGCCAACTGCGACAGCAGCTGGAGGCGAACAGTGTTTGGGTGGGAGCGAGCGGGGAATGGTGTACCTTGACAGGGCAAGAATGAGATGTATGCTAGAAGAAGTGCAGTATTATCATAAGCAGACATATACTTGGATTACGAAGGAGGAATGGAGGGAAAAAGAGAGGCAGAGGGGGTCGAAGAGAGAGAGGTTGGAAGAGGGTGAGCTTGAATTGGTTCAAAATGGAGGAAAAAAGGGAGATGGTTTGTTGAAGAATGGTAGAAAGTGTAAGCAGAGTGCACTCTACACCAGATCAAAGACAGGAGAAGAAATGAATGTGAATGAGGGCGACTTATCGGAGGTGGTAGGTGTGAAGTCCTCAGAGCCAAAGCTTGCACAGAGGGTTAGGATAAAGATGAGTCTGTGACAGTAGAAGACCCTTGGACCCTTGCCTTTCCGCTGATCCATTTGTGATTTCAGGGTGGGTGAAAACGGAGTTAAGTGCTGTGGAATCGGTGAAGGTAACCCGAAGTGGTCTTGTGATAATTGTTTGTGTTTCTGTTGATCAGAAGGAGCAGGCGCTCCGCGTCAAACGACTGGGAACGAGATGTGAATTGTTTTGCTCTCAAGAAAAGGGCGCAATTGAAAGGAATGATTACTGGGGTAGTGGTACATGTGAAAGTGGACCAAATGAAGGGGAAGATTCCTGGTGTTTGTGATGCTTGTCGTTTGGTGCAACACAGACAGGGTGATGTGAGTGGAGAAACAGCTTTTGAAATCTTTTGAGATTTGTTGTTGAGTTTATGCCCGACAAAGTAATGTTAAGATATATCCGTTTTTCAGTACAAGTTTTTGTACCAAATACATTACGTTGTTACAGATGTCAAGCTTATGGGCATGTATCAGCAGTGTGTAGGAGGGAGATTCCTAGGTGAGAAGTATACAGGAGGGCATGAGACAAAGTTATGTTTAGTATTGGGGAAAGAAGCGGTATGTGTTAATTGTAAAGGTGCCCATGGGGCTGGGGATCAGAAATGTCCGGTGAGAGAGAGGCATGTTGAGGTTACAAGGGTTAGAGTGGTGCAGAAGTTGTCTTATGCTGAGGCAGTGAAGAAAGTAGATGGGTCAAGGGGGAGGGATCTTGAGAGGAGTGGTGTGAGTAGTAGAACAGTACCAAATCAAATTTTATTGGTCACATACACATATATAGCAGATGTAATTAAGAGTGTAGCGAAATGCTTGTGTTCCTAGCTCCAACAGTGCAGTAGTATGTAACAATTCACAACAATACACACAAATCTAAAATAATGGAATTAAGAAATATATAAATGTTAGGATGAGCAATGTCGGAGTGGCATTGACTAAAATACATTGGAATACAGTATATACAGTTGAAGTCGGAAGTTTACATACAGTTAGGTTGGAGTCATTAAAACTCGTTTTTCAACCACTCCAAAAATTCTTTGTTAACAAACTATAGTTTTGGCAAGTCAGTTAGGACATCTACTTTGTGCACGACACAAGTAATTTTTCCAACTATTGTTTACAGACAGATTATTTCACTGTATCACAATTCCAGTGGGTCAGAAGTTTACATGCACTAAGTTGACTGTCCCTTTAAACAGCTTGGAAAATTCCAGAAAATTATGTCATGGCTTTAGAAGCTTCGGATAGGCTAATTGACATCATTTGAGTCAATTGGAGGTGTACCTGTGGATGTATTTCAAGTCCTACCTTCAAACTCAGTGCCTCTTTGCTTGACATCATGGGGAAATCAGCCAAGACCTCAGAAAAAAATGTGTAGACCTCCACAAGTCTGGTTCATCCTTGGGAGCAATTTCCAAACGGCTGAAGGTACCACGTTCATCTGTACAAACAACAGTACTCAAGTATAAACACCATGGGACCATGCAGCTGTCATACCGCTCAGGAAAGAGACACGTTCTGTCTCCTAGAGATGAACGTACTTTGGTAAGAAAAGTGCAAATCAATCCCAGAACAACAGCAATGGACCGTGTGAAGATGCTGGAGGAAACAGGTACAAAAGTATCTATATCCACATTAAAACAAGTCCTATATCGACATAACCTGAATGGCCGCTCAGCAAGGAAGAAGCCACTGCTCCAAAACCGACATTAAAAAAGCTAGACTACGGTTTGCAACTGCACAAGGGGACAACGATCGTACTTTTTGGAGAAATGTCCTCTGGTCTGATGAAACAAAAATAGAACTGCTTGGCCATAATGACCGTCATTATATTTGGAGGAAAAAGGGGTAGGCTTCCAAGCCGAAGAACACCATCCCAACCCTAAAGCACGGGGGTGGCAGCATCATGTTGTGGGGGTGCTTTGCTGCAGGAGGGCCTCGTGCACTTCACAAAATAGATGGCATTATGAGGAAGAAAATTGTGTATATATTAAAGCAACACATCTAGACATCAGTCAGGAAGTTAAAGCTTCTTCGCAAATGGATCTTCCAAATGGACAATGACCCCAAGCATACTTGGGCAAAATTGGCAAAATTGCTTAAGGACAACAATGTCAAGGTATTGGAGTGGCCATCACAAAGCCCTGACCTCAGTCCTATAGAAAATTTGTGGGCAGAACTGAAAAGGCGTGTGCGAGTAAGGAGGCCTACAAACCTGACTCAGTTACACCAGCTCTGTCAGGAGGAAAGGGCCAAAATTCACCCAACTTATTGTGGGAAGCTTGTGGAAGGCTACCCAAAACGTTTGACCCAAGTTAAACAATTTAAAGGAAATGCTACCAAATACTAATTGGGTGTATGTAAACTTCTGACCCACTGGGAATGTGATGAAAGAAATGAATGCTGAATTAAATAATTTCTCATACTATTATTCTGACATTTTACTTTCTTAAAATTAAGTGGTGATCCTAACTGACTTAAGACAATGAATTTTTACTAGGATTGAATGTCAGGAATTGTGAAAAACTGAGTTTAAAGGTATTTGGCTTAAGTGTATGTGAACTTCCGACTTCAACTGTGTCTTATATGGGCTGAAAATTAAATTCTTGTTAATGTAACTGCACCGTTCAATTTACAGTAGCTATTACTGCAAAAAAATGTAATGCTATAGTTTGATGATAGCTAACAACAAAACACTTTTTTCACTGTGATAGGTTTGATGAATTCAGCTCTGAAGGTGAAAGGTGTACTTAAATCAGAGCAAGATTTCAGAATGTATCATCCAAAGTCCCAGAGATGACATGAAGTGTCGTTTTGTTAGATAAAATAATTTTTCATATCCTAAAAAGTTCCATATAGCATGCACGATCGATTTTGTATTTCCACTCGTTCAATTTGCAAAGAAGGGAATCTGTGAAATCTCACCCTAAACGCTGTTTCCATCAGTCAAATCACGTTCGTATGTTTTCCTCAGAGATCCTAGAATGTAACGAGAATTCACTATATCATTAGGGGTGTAGTATATCCTATAGGACACCAAATTTGGTAGAGAGAGCGACGCCTTCATGGCAGGCCGATGACGCGGACGGTCATCACTTGAATGACTAACTTTGTCAAATAAGCACCAATCAGGGTCAAACAAAGCTAGCTAGATAGCCAAGGAGCTGGGCTTTACGGGAGTATCGGGAAACCCCTTATCTGTCGCAAAATGTAGCTGCTAACCTTGTGCGACAGCAAGCCTTTTCCTTTTGGACAAATATTATAAGAATATGGAGAGTTATGAAACTGGGTGTTTTGCAAATGTTGAAATTATGATATGGCTACAAATACTGTAAAAGCTAAATCAAAGTCCAAGTATACAGATTTGATGATGTTCTTGCAGAAAAATGTCATGTAAATGTCTCCTTCACGATTTGCCCAAATGTACCTGGGTGACTTCACACTGAATGTCATGTTGTTTGCTCATACTTCAAGTTATCCGTCTGAAACTTTGTAAATACACTGCTGCCATCTTGTGGACACCATCGGAATTACAACCAGAGTGATGCTAGATTTGGGACCTTTCTGTTGCATTTCAAAGATGGTGGTAGGGGGGAAATAAAACAGTTGTTTTTTTTCTTTGTATTTTCTTCTACCAGATCTATTGTTATATTCTCCTACATTCAATTCACATGTACACAAACTTCAAAGTTTTTCCTTTTAAATGGTACCAATAATATGCATATCCTTGCTACAGGCAGTTGGTTGGGTATGTCATTTTAGGCGAAAATTTTAAAAAATGGGGGCTATTCCTATTAAATCATTATTTATTTAAGTTCTTGTCTCTCGTTGTCACTGACCCTCTGATAGCAAGCTACATGCTAATGATTTGTTAAGCATAGCAATGTGGAATGAATAGAATGAACGACTGGGTCACAACATAAGAATAGAATGAATGACCAGCCTGTTTGGTTAGCAACTTCAGAATCTCAGAGCTAACAACTGGCTTTTGTCCGGACTATACCGTCTGGTGGAAGGATGAAATAAAACAAATTTACTCATTTAAATAAAGTGAATGAAAACATGTCATTAATCTTTTTTTAAACATGTTGGCAACCATTTTATAAAAGCAATAAGAGAAGAGAAATATTTTCTTTGGTCTTTGGGGAGATGAATGTAGCTAGCTAAGTCAGCCATTGGCCAGGCCATCAGAAGCTTGATAGAAGGCATCTGTCGTTCAACTGTATTAGGGCAAAAGTTTGGAGTGACAATGGTATTAACGAATCACAATGACTTGGAAATTGCCAACAGGTCAAAGTCCAACATGTCACTGTGCAATAGCAAGCACTAGTTTTCACGGTCTAGCAAGCTAACTAGCTTTTGTTGTAGGCTCGTTTGCAGCGGGTGTTATCAAAGAGGATGTTGTTGCTAATTTGTTAGCTTCTCCCTTTTCAAGAATAACATTCAAGAAGAAGTTAGATATCAAATGATCATCTGGTGAGTGGAACTGTGTTTTTTATTGCAGCTCGCATGCTGTTGTTAGCCATCTCTTTCAAAATAACTTGTGTATGTGTGAAACATTTTTGCATTTAAACTTTAGATCACCGGTTATTTGTGTGCTAAACGTGAAATGTTTTTTTTGCATTAAAAAGTAATAGTTGTACATTTTCGATTGGGAAGTGCTTAGCCTAATGGTTGTTTTTGTATTATGATTGGGACCTACTGGCTTATTATGTCCGAGTGAATGGACTGCCGTCTTTCCATCGGCCCTATGCAGTGGTGCATGGAGAAGTGGGTCTTGAGAAGTGGGTCTTGTGTGACGGTGTCGTGACGTGACTACCATTAATGTGATGACTGTTATTTTATCATATCAATTAACTGTTTAATTATTACGTGATTAAATGAATCATGTAACATGTAACTCATTAGCAATCTTGGGGCACCACGGAAAAAGTTTGTTTAATGAGTTATATTCTTGAATTAATTTGGGAAAGTAACAGAATATATCATTATCATATTAGTCATCTATTAATTATTATTACCTCAGTCTCATTATGAATGTTGTTGACTTCAAATCTGCATGAACACTAGTCTAAATGATTCAGCGATACACAAATTGGGTTAATTATTTATTTACTAACTAAATAATCACACAATTACAAACATACACACAGGATAAATAATATGTTGATTACTAACATAATGCAATGAAAAGTCCCTAGTGGACAGCTTGGTACACAATGAAAAGGGAGGGGCATGTAAGGAGAGGGAGAGAAGCTATGCTCGTGGGAAAATGAATACAGTGAAGAGGTGACTGTGGGATGCTGGCTTTCTAGGCAGAGTTGCAATGAAAAAGCCATATCTCAGACTGGCCAATAAAAATAAAAGAATAAGCTGGGCAAAAGAACAGACACTGAACAGAGGAACTCTGTCTAGAAGGCCAGCATCCCGGAGTTGCCTCTTCACTGTAGACGTTGAGACTGGTGTTTTGCGGGTACTATTTCTCTGTTTCTCAAACTAGACACTAATGTAATTGTCCTCTTGCTCAGTTGTGCACCGGGGCCTCCCACTCCTCTTTCTATTCTGGTTAGAGCCAGTTTGCGCTGTTCTGTGAAGGGAGTAGTACAGAGTTGTACGAGATCTTCAGATTCTTGGCAATTTCTCGCATGGAATAGTCTTAATTTCTAAGAACAAGAATAGACTGACGAGTTTCGGAAGAAAGTGCTTTGTTTCTGGCCATTTTGAGCCTGTAATCGAACCCACAAATGCTGATTCTCCAGATACTCAACTAGTCTACAGAAGGCGTTTTATTGCTTCTTTAATCAGAACAACAGTTTTCATCTGTGCTAACAAAGTTACAAAATGGTTTTCTAATGATCAATTTGCCTTTTAAAATTATAAACTTGGATTAGCTAATACAATGTGCCATTGGAACACAGGAGTGATGGTTACTGATAATGGGCCTCTGTACGCTTATGTAGATATTCCATTAAATAATCTGCCGTTTTCATCTACAATAATAATTAACATTGCATTTCTGATCAAATTTGTTATTTTAATGGACAAAAACAAGGACATTTCTAAGTGACCCCAAACTTTTGAATGGTAGTGTATGGACGTTTTTTGCCTCCTCATTGCCCCTGGGAATGTGCCAATGACCTGCTGTTTGATGCAGCCCTCCCAAGAGGACACATCTATCCCCTCATATGCGGAGACCGAGGCCATGGAGACCTACGTACAGGATAGCCTCCAGCAGGTTTTATCTGCTCTGTACATCACCAGCCTTCTCAAGCTTCTTTTTTGTTAAGAAAAAAGATGGGGGACAAAGTGTTTCAGGACATGCTGGGACGGGGCGTAGTGGTTTACATAGATGACATTTTGGTCTATTCTGCTCACCGCTCCCAGCATGTCTCGTTAGTCAGGTTTGTAACAAGTCCAATACAGCAAATGAAAGGTACACATCTTGTGAATCCAGCCAACATGTCCGATTTTTTAAATGTTTTACAGCGAAAACAGCACGTATATTTATGTTAGCTCACCACCAAAATACAAAAAAGGACAGACATTTTTCACAGCACAGGTAGCATGCACAAAGCCAACCTAACTAACCAAGAACCAGCCAAACTAACCAACAAACAACTTCATCAGATGACAGTCTTATAACATGTTATTCAATAAATCTATGTTTTGTTCGAAAAATGTGCATATTTCAGGTATAAATCATAGTTTACATTGCAGCTACAATCAGAAATTGCAACGAAAGCAGCCAGAATAATTACAGACACCAACGTCAAATACCTAATTATTCATCATAAAACATTCTGAAAAATACATAGTGTACAGCAAATGAAAGACAGGCATCTTGTGATTCCAGCCAATATTTCCGATTTATTAAGTGTTTTACAGCGAAAACACAATATAGCATTATATTAGCTTACCACAATAGCCAGAAACACATGCCATTTCCCAGTAGCAAAAGGTTAGCGATCGTAACAAACCAGTAAAAGATATATAATTTTTGACTGACCTTGATATTCTTCATCAGATGACAGTCCTATAACATCAGGTTATACATACACTTATGTTTTGTTCGAAAATGTGCATATTTAGAGCTGAAATCAGTGGTTATACATGTTGCTATCTTAGCTACTTTTTCCACAACGTCTAAACAGCAACGATATTTTTCTGACACGTTTTCTGACACACATATTCTGACCAAATAGCTATTCATAAACATAACTAAAAAATACATGTTGTATAGGAAATGATAGATCCATTAGTTCTTAATGAAATCGCAGTGTTAGAATTCTAAAAAATATCTTCATTACGACATCCAGCTTCGGTATAGCTGAGTTCCCCAAAGTTGGCCGCCGGCGACTAGTTCACATGCACGACAGATATATGAAATAGCATCATAAAATGTTTCTTACTTTTGGTGATCTTCCATCAGAATGTTGGACAAGGTGTCCTTTGTCAAGAACAATCATTGTTTGGATTTAGAACGTTCATTTTCCCTCTTGAATTAGCAAGCGCACTTGCCAAGTGGCTCGAAGCTGTCCATGTCAACAAACGGAAGAGAACGGAACACAGCAAAACTCCCGAAAAATGTTCAATAATCTGATGAAACTATATTGAAAAAACATACTTTACGATGATATGGTCACATGTATCAAATAAAATCAAAGCCGGAGATATTAGTCGCCTATAACGGCAGCTAAACAGAAGGCAAATCCAAGTCCCCTTTCGCGCTCACCAGAAAACAGGAAATGGGTGGACACGTCATACAAAGAGCTTGTATTCCACTTCAGACCAAGATAAACACAAAATTTCTTCTCTCACCGCCTCTTGACATCCAGGGGAAGGTGTCTGAAGTGCACGTATACTAATTCGTATCATGCCCATGTATAGGCAGGAAGTAGAACAGAGCATCGATTTCAGACTTTCCACTTCCTGGTCAGGAAGTTTGTGCCAAATGAGTTCTGTTTGACTCACAGATATAATTCAAACGGTTTTAGAAACTAGAGAGTGTTTTCTATCCAATAGTAATAATAATATGCATATTGTACGAGCAAGAATTGAGTACGAGGCCGTTTGAAATGGGCACCTTTTATCTGGCTACTCAATACTGCCCCTGCAGCCCAAACAGGTTAAACAGCTTGGAGAATTCCAGAAAATTATGTCATGGATTTAGAAGCTTCTGATAGGCTAATTGACATCATTTGAGTCAATTGGAGGTGTACCTGTGGATGTATTTCAAGGCCAACCTTCAAACTCAGTGCCTCTCTGCTTGACATCATGGGAAAATCAAAATAAATCAGCCAAGACCTCAGAATAAAAATTGTAGACCTTCACAAGTCTGGTTCATCCTTGGGAGCAATTTCCAAACGTCATCTGTACAAACAATAGTACGCAAGTATAAACACCATGGGACCACGCAGCCATCATACCACATAGGAAGGAGACGCATTCTGTCTCCGAGAGATGGACGTACAAATCAATCCCAGAACAACAGCAAAGGACCTTACATTTACATTACATTTAAGTCATTTAGCAGACGCTCTTATCCAGAGCGACTTACAAATTGGTGCATTCACCTTATGATATCCAGTGGAACAACCACTTTACAATAGTGCATCTAAATCTTTTAGGGGGGGGGGGGTTAGAAGGATTACTTTATCCTATCCTAGGTATTCCTTAAAGAAGTGGGGTTTCAGGTGTCTCCGGAAGGTGGTGATTGACTCCGCTGACCTGGCGTCGTGAGGGAGTTTGTTCCACCATTGGGGTGCCAGAGCAGCGAACAGTTTTGACTGGGCTGAGCGGGAACTGTACTTCCTCAGAGGTAGGGAGGCGAGCAGGCCAGAGGTGGATGAACGCAGTGCCCTTGTTTGGGTGTAGGGCCTGATCAGAGCCTGAAGGTACGGAGGTGCCGTTCCCCTCACAGCTCCGTAGGCAAGCACCATGGTCTTGTAGCGGATGCGAGCTTCAACTGGAAGCCAGTGGAGAGAGCGGAGGAGCGGGGTGACGTGAGAGAACTTGGGAAAGTTGAACACCAGACGGGCTGCGGCGTTCTGGATGAGTTGTAGGGGTTTAATGGCACAGGCAGGGAGCCCAGCCAACAGCGAGTTGCAGTAATCCAGACGGGAGATGACAAGTGCCTGGATTAGGACCTGCGCCGCTTCCTGCGTGAGGCAGGGTCGTACTCTGACCTTGTGAAGATGCTCGAGGAAACAGGTACAAAAGTATCTATATCTGTAACGGCTGTCCTCCTCATTTGAGGAGGAGAAGTTTGAAGGATCGGACCAATGCGCAGCGTGGTAAGTGTCCATAACGTTTATTTTAAAACATAAACTGAACACTATGAAATACAAAACAATAAATGTGAACATGAACGAAACCGAAAACAGTACCGTGTGGCAACAAACACTCACACGGAAACAAACACCCACCAACCAAAAGTGAAGCCCAGGCTACTTAAGTATGATTCTCAATCAGGGACAACGATTGACAGCTGCCTCTGATTGAGAACCATACCAGGCCAAACTCAAAACCCCAACATAGAAAAACACACATAGACTGCCCACCCCAACTCACGCCCTGACCATACTAAATAAAGACAAAGCAAAGGAAATAAAGGTCAGAACGTGACAATATCAGGTACAAAAGTATCTATATCCACAGTAAAACGAGTTCTATATCGACATAATCTGAAAGGCCGCTCAGCAAGGAAGAAGCCACTGCTCCAAAACCACCATAAAAAAGCCAGACTTCAGTTTGCAACTGCACATGGGGACAAATATCGTACTTTTTGGAGAAATGTCCTTTGGTCTGATGAAACAAAATAGAACTGTTTGGCCATAATGACCATTGTTATGTTTGGAGGAAAAAGGGGAATGCTTGCAAGCCGAAGAACACCATCCCAACCGTGAAGAACGGGGGTGGCAGCAGCATGTTGTGGGGGTGCTTTGCTGCAGGAGGGCCCCGTGCACTTCACAAAATAGATGGCACCATGAGGGAGGAAAATTATGTGGATATACTGAAGTAACATCTCAAGACATCAGTCAGGAAGTTACAGCTTGGTCGCAAATGGGTCTTCTAAATGAACAATGATCCCAAGCATACTTCCAAAGTTGTGGCAAAAAGGCTTAAGGACAACAAAGTCAAGGTATTAGAGTGGCCATCACAAAGCCCTAGCCTCAATCCCATAGAAAATGTGTGGGCAGGACTGAAAAAGTGCGTGCGAGCAAGGAGGCCTACAAACCTGACTCAGTTACACCAGCTCTGTCAGGAGGAATGGGCCAAAATGTACCCAACTTATTGTGGGAAGCTTGTGGAAGGCTACCCAAAACGTTTGACCCGTGTTAAACAATTTAAAGGCAATGCTACCAAATACTAAGTGAGTGTTAGTAAACTTCTGACCCACTGGGAATGTGATGAAATAAATAAAACCTGAAATAAATAATTCTCTCTACTATTATTCTTACATTTTACATTCTTAAAATAAAGTGGTGATCCTAACTGACCAGAGACAAGAAATTTTTACTTTAATTAAATGTCAGGAATTGTTCAAAACTGAGTTTAAATGTTTTTGGCTGAGGTGTATGTAAACTTCAACTGTATGCTTCTCCTCATGAGCAACAAGTTTCCCATATGGACCTATACGCTCAGACCATTACATTTTCTGCAAATTAGACCAAACATTATCTCCGGGCCCTTTTGAGCGACTGTCATGACATCTGATGAGAAACAAATGTCCTATAAGGACCTATAAGCTCCGCCCACTCACAAAGGTGAATATTTTGAAATTGTGTGGACTATCAGTACTGTAAAAATAAATTAAATGAAATGTATTCGTCACATTCACAATTTACAGCAGGTATAAAAGATGCAGCAAAATGCTTACCTGTATGTGCTAGCTCCCTCACCAATGCAGTACAATAATCAATAATAACAATGAAGAGAGTCAAATAAAAAATAACAAATAGTAGATGGTAGGATTGTGCATTATCCAGATTTTCATATCATACCGTCCTTCTCTAACCCCAGGATTTGCTGTATTACTGGCTTAGTACACAAGGGGGCACCAAAAAAAACACAAAAAAAGCCCATTGTATGTCTACCAGAATGCTAACAAAATTAGCACAGGTAATAGTGAATTTCCATGGAGGCTGCTACCTAAATATGCTAATGAGCGCAAACCAAAATTAACTAATTGCAAACCCAGGCAATACAGCTCATAACGTTGTAGGCGCTACCAACTGTTATTTTTGGTGAGTTTGGATATTTACAAGCAAATATGAACGAGAGACAAGGTTTTGACGCAGTACTGGCTCTCCAGCAGCATGTCTACACACGGTCTGTGTGGATTCTGGAGACGCTAGGGCAACGGCCTTGCCTGCTCTGCTCAGAGAAAAGGAGGGAGGAGCAGACGGGCCAAGAACAGAGAGGAGAAAAACGCAAAGGAAATCAAGATTGTAGTGGCAGCTGTTCAAATAACTCATCCAGAGAGCTTTGACTTCTCAAAAACTGCAGACAGCTAAAACAATATGATTCCCCGTCACCTTATTAATTCAGCCACTTACTTACATAACACGACACCTAAGTTTAACTTGCTAACGCAGAATTGTGCATTTTTCATGAAGAAAATAGAAAATGCATAAGAAATGTCTTGCTGCATTTTGTAAATGCAGATCTAAAATGCTTATTGTAATTTCTGCTCGGCATCAGACTAATGTTGTGCTTCAGTTGCACTTCTAAACTCGGATGACAATTCATTAACAGGCATTCTATCAGCAGAAAGCGCTCTGTCTGATGTCTCACTACTTTTTTTGATGTAGCCAGCCTATTTTTCTCCGGTAAATGCAAGATTAACTTAAAGCGAAACATTAGCAAATGTAGCTGGCTGCATTCTTTCCATGATAGGTCTAAACATTAGAAAAATGATGGCCATACATAATTTTTGCAATAAATACCTATTTTTCTTTTAATTTAAGCTCATTTACTTGTGTGGCTGCCATCCAAATAGCTTTGCACTTCTGTTGTCATCTGAAAAGGAAGCTTTTCTGCGGAATGTGTTGCACTTGTAAAGAAGACACAGGAAGTAAGGAAATAGGTGCTGTCGGTGAGTTTATTAATAAGAACGAACATAGAGAACGAACACACGAATGAGAGTAGCATCTGAACATAAACAATAATGGGTGATAACAACGGAGTCCTAGATAAAGGGGGAGTAATCAGGGAAGTGATGAAGCCCAGGTGTGCCTAATGATGAGGTGCAGGTGTGCGTAATGAAGGTTGCCAGATGTGCATAATGATGGGTTGCCAGGACCGGTGGTTAGTAGACCGGTGACGTCGAGCGCCAGAGAGGGGGAGTAGATGTGACAGTACCCCCTCCGACGCGCGGCTCTAGCCGCTAGACCACACCAGCCGAGTGCGAAGAACGGGCCGGTCCGGACGGCGAAGGTGGAAATATCGGATGATGTTGGTATCTAGAATGTCATGCACCGGAACCCAACACCTCTCCTCTGGACCATACCCCTCCCAGTCCTCCAGGTACTGTAGCTGACCCCCACGACGTCGGGAGTCCAGGAGGGATCTGACTTGAGGGGGGCTTCCCTCAATGTCCATGGGAGGTGGAGGGGTGTCGTGGGGGATGGCATCAGGAACCACCAGCCTGAGGGAAATGTGAAAAGAGTCCACGGGACCAGGGCCGGCTGGTACCCCAGGACACACTGGAACAGAGACAGCCCGGTGGAGAATTGACGAAGTGAGTTCTGGGCGTACGCCGCCCAGGGAAGGAACCGGCCCACTACCCCTGCCGGTCCTGACCGTGACTCCTCAGGAACCTCCCCAGCTCCTGGTTGGTCCTCTCCACCTGCCCGTTGGACTCAGGCCAGTACCCAGATGTGAGGCTGACCATGACCCCAAGCGTCTACAAGTTGGGGACCACGGTCAGAGACAATGTCCTCCGGAAGGCCATAGTGTCGGAAGACCTGTTGGAACAGTACCTCAGCAACCTGGAGAGCGGTAGGGAGACCAGAGAGGGGGATAAACGCCAGGATTTGGAGAATCAGACAGGGGAAGATCAGTAACAAAATCTATGGACAGATAGGACCAAGTCCTCTGAGGCACTGGGAGGGGAAGGAGTTTACCTGCTGAAGCATGCCGGGGAGATTTGATTTGGGCACAAACAGAGCAGGAATTGATGTAGCGGGCGATGTCCTGCACCAAAGTGGGCCACCAGAACTTAACCTCACTAGGGTATGTGGGACGGTAGCGTCCCACCTCGTCAACAGCCAGTGAGACTGCAGGGCGCGAAATTCAAAACAAAGGGAAATCCCATAATTAAAATTCCTCAAACATACAAGCATTTTACACCATTTTAAAGATACACTTGTTGTAAATCCAGACACAGTGTCCGATTTCAAAAAGGTTTGAGGTCGAAAGCACACCAAACGATTATGCTAGGTCAGAGCCAAGTCACAGAAAAACACAGAAATTTTTCCAGACAAAGAGAGGAGTCACAAAAAGCAGAAATAGAGATAAAATTCATCACTAACCTTTGATGATCTTCATCAGATGACACTCATAGGACTTCATGTTACACAATACATGTATGTTTTGTTCGGTAAAGTTCATATTTATATCCAAAAATCTGAGTTTACATTGGCGCGTTATGTTCAGTAGTTCCAAAACATCCAGTGATTTTGCAGAGAGCCACATCAATTTACAGAAATACTCATAATAAACGTTGATCAAAGATACAAGTGTTATACATGGAATTTTAGATCCACTTCTCCTTAATGCAACCGCTGTGTCAGATTTCAAAAAAACTTTACGGAAAAAGCACACCATGCAATAATCTGAGTACAGCGCTCAGAGACCAACACAACCCAAACAGATATCCGCCATGTTGTTAAGTCAACAGAAGTCAGAAATAGCATTATAAATATTCACTTACCTTTGATGATCTTCATCAGAATGCACTCCCAGGAATCCCAGTTCCACAATAAATGTTTGTTTTGTTTGATGATGTCCATCATTTATGTCCAAATACCTCCTTGTTGTTTACACGTTTAGCCCAGTAATCAAAATTCATGACGCGCGATCACTAGGTGCAGACGAAAAGTCCAAAAGTTCCGTTACAGTCCATAGAAACATGTCAAAAGATGTATAGAATCAATCTTTAGGATGTTTTTAACATAAATCTTCAATAATGTTCCAACCGGAGAATTCCTTTGTCTTCAGAAATGCAATGGAACGCAAGTTAACTCTCTCACGTGAACGCGCATGGTCAGCTCGTGGCTCTCTGACAGACCTCTGACTCATTCCCTTCTCATTCGCCCTCACTTCCCAGTAGAAGCCTCAAACAAGGTTCTAAAGACTGTTGGCATCTAGTGGAAGCCTTAGGAAATGCAATATGACCCCATTTCAACTGTATCTTGGATAAGCAAAGAGTTGAAAAACGACATCCTCAGATTTCCACTTCCTGGTTGGATTTCTTCTCAGGTTTTTGCCTGTCATATGAGTTCTGTTATACTCACAGACATTTTTCAAACAGTTTTAGAAACTTCAGAATGTTTTCTATCCAAATCGACTAATAATATGCATATCCTAGCATCTGGGCCTGAGTAGCAGGCAGTTTACTCTGGGCACGCTTTTCATCCGGATGTGAAAATACTGCCCCCTACCCAAGAGAGGTTAACTGGCTGAGGTAGGCTATTTCTATTTTGAACGGTAGTGTATATTTTGTTATTGTGAAAGATGTTGTTAAGCCACATAGACTACCTCAGCCATTTAAGTTATTTTATATGGGCCTTCGCTCTGAAGAAATTGACTCCAATTAAGCCCTCTTGTTGTTTGTAAACTCAAATTAAAATGAAGATTATTGTTGAAATGAATTACTCGACTGGTGTAGTTTTTCTCCATCTGTTGCTTGGCGCCACTTGCATAAGCTAGCTATATTAAGTTAGCTATATTTTCAGCACCAGGTGCTGTTCACCACCTTTTGATTGCGCTGCGGTTACAGCTTAACATTTCAGCACCTATAAAAAATGGTCCACTGCCTGATTTATTAGTTGACAGTCTCCTGTATTCTCTCTCCTCATGAATATAGTTAAATTGTAACTTTTGTTTTATTTAGGTAGGGTCACTTCCCTCTTGGGATATTGCATTTGGGACTTTTTGCATCTCAGGTCCAAGATAAAACATATATATATATAATTTTTTTGAATGAACGATGATATTCATAATTAATTTGGGGAGCTTTGGGTGGCAAAATAATATTGCTGGCGGGCCAGATTTGGCCCGTGGGCCGCCAGTTGGGGAGTGCAATTGAGATTGCATCATCTGTGGATCTGTTGGGGAGGTATGCAAATTGGAGTGGGTCTATGGTTTACAGGATGATGGTGTTGATGTGAGCCATGACCAGCCTTACAAAGCACTTCATGGCTACTGACGTGAGTGCTACGGGGCGGTAGTCATTTAGGCAGGTTACCTTCGCTTTCTTGGGGACAGGGACTATGGTGGTCTGCTTGAAACATGTAGGTATTACAGATTTGGTCAGGGAGATGTTGAAAATGTCAGTGAAGACACCTGCCAGTTGGTCCCCACATGCTCTGAGTACACGTCCTGGTAATCCGTCTGGCCCCGCGGCCTGGAGATTATTTACCTGTTTAAAGGTCTTGCTCACATCGGCTACGGAGAGCATGATCACACAGTCGTCCAGAACAGTTGGAGCTCTCATGCATGGTTCAGTGTTGCTTGTCTTGAAGCAAGCATAAAAGGCATTTAGCCCGTTTGGTAGGCTCGTGTCACTGGGCAGCTCGCGGCTGGGTTTCCCTTTGTAGTCCGTAATTGTTTTCAAGCCCTGCCACATCCGATGAGCATCAGAGCCGGTGTAGTAGGATTCAATCTTAGTCCTGCCAGTATTGACGCTTTGCCTGTTTGATGGTTCGTCTGAGGGCATAGATTTCTTATAAGAGTACTGATTAGTGTCCTGCTCCGTGAAAGCCGCAGCTCTAGCCTTTAGCTCGGTGCGGATGTTGCCTGTAATCCTTGGCTTCTGGTTGGGATATGTACGTACGGTCTCTGTGGGGACAACGTCGTCAATGAACTTATTGATGAAGCCGGTGACTGAGGTGGTATACTCCTCAATGCCATTGGATTAATCCCGGAACATATTCCAGTCTGTTCTAGCAAAACAGTCCTTTAGCGTGGGATCCGTGCCATCTGTCCACTTCCGTATTGAGCGAGTAACTGGTACTTCCTGCTTTAGTTTTTGCTTGTAAGCAGAAATCAGGAGGACAGAATTATTGTCAGATTTGACAAATGGAGGGTGAGGGAGAGCTTTGTAGGCATCTCTGTGTGTGGAGTAAAGGTGGTCTCAAGTTGCACATGTGACATGCTGGTAGAAATGAGGTAAAACGGATTTAAGTTTGCCTGCATTAAAGTCCCCGACCACTAGGAGCGCCGCTTCTGGATGAGCATTTTTTTGTTTTCTTATGGCCTTATACAGCTAGTTGAGTGCAGTGTTAGTGCCAGCGTCGGTTTGTGGTGGTAAATAGACTCCCACAAAAAATATAGTTAAACTCTCTTTGTAGATAGTGTGGTTCACAGCTTATCATGAGGAACTCTACTTCAGGCGAGCAATACCTCGTGACTACCTTAATATTAGACATCGCGCAACAGCTGTTACTGACAAACAGACACACACCCCCACTCCTCGTTTTACCAGATGGAGCTGATCTATCCTGCCGATGCACGGAAAACCCAGCCAACTGTACATCATCCGTGTCGTCGTTCAGCCACGCCTCAGTGAAACATAAGATATTACCGTTTTTATGTCCCGTTGGCAGGATAGTCTCAAACGAAGCTCATCCAGTTTATTCTCCAGTGATTGCATGTTGGCTAATAAAACGGATGGTAGAGGCGGGTTACCCAATCGCCAACAAATTCTCACAAGGCACCCTGATCTCCGCCCCGTTTTTCATTATTTTCTTAATGTGAATGACAGGGATTTGGGCCTTATCTGGGAGCAACACTATATCCTTCGTGTCCGACTCAAAGAAAAAATGTTTGTCCAGTTCGAGGTGAGAAATCGCAGTTCTGATATCCAGAAGCTCTTTTCGGTCACAAGAGATGGTAGAATCAACATTGTGTAAAAAAAAATATTACAAACAATGTGAAAAAAAACACACAAAATAGCACAATTGGTTAGGAGCCCGAAAAACGTCAGCCATCCCCTCCGGCGCCATGGTGGAGGGATCCTGAGAGGATTCGTGTGAGTAGTAGATCTGTATCAACACAGAGGGATAGGCCAACGAGTGATATATGCTTCAGTCATATTGGACTTTTACCATTCATAGCAATGGTTATCAACTGTACTGCAGGGATGGAACTTAAGTTGCAGAAAATAGAGGTTGTGGTGGCAGCTGCAGATAAGTATCTGGGTGTACAAGATTTGACGCCAGAAGAGTTACAGGGTGTCTTAAGTGATGGTGTCCTGCCCTTTCAGGCTGTTGGCCTGAAGTAGGACAAGACAGGTTTAAATATTGGAGTAGGGTGTTGTGTTTTTAACAAATTTAGGGTAAAATGGTTGGGTATTTGTTTATTTATTTTACTTTTTTCGAGCAAAGTATAAGGGAATTATACTCCAGTCCAGTTGGATGGCAGCTGCCGTTAAACCTCATCAAAAAAGGCCTCCATGAAGCAGGATTTGGTAAGGGACTTCGAGTGTAACACAAATAAATTCGTTCCTCAGTACTTTATTTTAATCTACACATGTTATAATTGAGGTTGAAGGTTAACCTCATGGATGCTTTGAATTAATATTTAATAAAATATTTTATATAATCTTGATACATTATCGAGCAGAGATCATTGCAATGGGCACGCGACATAGGAACCATTTATCCTCATTTGTTTCTAGGGGAAGGTCATTGAGTGAGCTCAAACCGGAATTAACTGTCATCAAAACTGAAAATTCGATTTTTTTTGTTGTTGATGTTTTAGTCCATTCAAATTAACTCTGGAGGAGGCAGTTGCTTTGCTCGAACTCTATTTAGTTATTATGGTCATTTCATTCTCATGGGCTGTTTATTTTCTGTTCGTTTCTAAACCTGTAATGGGGAGATATTAGATTGTTTCAAATGAAAAGAAGCAGATCTTCATCACTCGGACTTGGCTAACGTTAACCTGCATTTGAAGTCTATGTGAATGTCACATTCAGAAGTGAAATGGTGAGTGTTACTTGTAATATACATGTAGCTACTATTTGATAAATATATGAGCCATATAGTGAATGTTATTGGTAGTTAACGAAGCTGTCAATGTTCAATTTGTTTTTATCCCCACACAGAGCGTTGGGTTCTCTTGACCTAATTCACCAGCTATCTGAAGTTTTTCGGACAGCAAAATGGACTTCTCAAAATTTCTGGACGATGATTTCGATGTGAAGGACTGGGTGAATGGGGCCTTCAAGATGCAGAAGGATGCGCCTGGGAAGGCAGATGCGCACGCGGCGACGCTGGTCATGAAACTGCAGGTGTTCATCCAGGAAGTTAACAATGCAATAGAGGGTAACCAAATATTTGTTTTAACTAACTTTAACCAATTGGTTAACTGTGACATGGGACATACTCCTTTCATGCCACTTCGATACAGCTACGACCGGAAGTGATTTTCGTAGCAGGTTAACGGTGCATGATTCGTTAACCCTTTTCCAAACCTCCTAGCTAATTCCCCTAATCTGCCGTGGAAAAAGTAACTTCCGGTCATAGCTGAATCGAAGTGGCGTGAAAATAGTTTTTCACACTGTGACGGGACATATACTCGGGGTTGGACTGCTCATTAGGCAGGATTAGGCGGCCATCTATGGCAGCAGATTGATGAGGGCGGCAGAGAAACTGCACAAGATGCACCTCCAACAACACATGCAACCTCACACAATTCTGCCCAAAAACAAGGACAATTTCTCTCAACCAGTGGCATTTGCACATTTTTGGTGAGCGCTGATACCGCCATGTGATAACTAGAGCCCAAAGGCAGGGAAACAAACATCTAACATAAATCATGTAGCAGATATAGCATATGGTAGAAAGAGTATGTGGCCTTTTCTGTATAACATGTAATAAGATGGAAACTTTTTACATCATGTTGGTTAATCAGATTGAATAGCCTAACCTAAATGGTGCCCAGTCAAATAAAAAATGTGCTGACATGTTAATAAACAAGTAAAATGGACAACATGGAATGGACAATCAGGCTACTCACAACTGCTGTCCAGGAGATTCATCCCGTGGGTTAATTGTCATGATCAGTAGTTTCACGTTTGTATCAGTCAATTTTTTTACGAGCTGATCATAGCGAAAAAGAGAATACTTCTGCATTTCCCACTGTGTAAACACATTGCAAATAGGCTCAGGATAACTCCTGATAAAGTTGGGTAGCAGATATTCAGATCTTAAATACCCAAATAGAGTAGTCACAGGAATCAGGACTGATAAAGCCAATGCAACGGCCTGTTTTACAAACGGTGAGCCTACCACATGGATGGGCATTCAAAAAATTATATTGCAGGCAGACATGGTAGGCTACATCCCAGTAAGAATGGGCTGAAGTCTTTTATTTTCTTTTGGTCCTGTCTGGACCTGCCTTTTTTGGGGTGTTTTACACACGGTAGGCCTACCACAGATGGGCATTCCTAAAATGTAATTTCAGCTGACACTGTAGGCTGTATCTTAGTAAGCACGGACTGACGCCTTTTGGATGTCTTTTTGATTTAGTCTGGACCAGCCTTGATTTCCCACATCCATGGACATTAGTTTTTGGTCTGACATTTTACATTTTTAGGGGGTGGCAATTTTTTGTCTCACCTAGGTCGGCCAGGACCGGCCCTGCGTATGCTGAACAAAATAATAAAGCAACATGTAAATCTTATTTCTCTCAAATGTTGGTCACACATTTGTTTACATCCCTGGGTTATGGTATGGGCAGGCATAAGCTACGGACAACGAGCACAATTGCATTTTATCGATGGCAATTTGAATGAACAGAAATACCGTGATGAGATCCTGAGGCCCATTGTTGTGCCATTCATCTGCTGCCATCACCTCATGTTTCAGCATGATAATGCACAACCCCATGTTTCAAAGATCTGTACACAATTCCTGCATGCTGAAATTGTCCCAATTCTTCCATGGCCTGCATACTCACCAGACATGTCACCCATTGAGCCTGTTTGGGACGAACTGGATCAACGTGTACGACAGCGTGTTACAGTTCCAGCCAATATCCAGCAACTTCACACAGCCATTGAAGAGGAATGGGACAACAGTCCACAATCAACAGCCTGATCAACTCTATGCAAAGGAGATATGTCGCGCTGCATGAGGCAAATGGTGGTCACACCAGATAATGACTGATTTTCTGATCCACGCCCCTAACTTTTTTTAAAGGTATCTGTACATCGGTATTCCCAGTCATGTGAAATCCATAGATTAGGGCCTAATTCATTTATTTCAATTGACTGATTTCCTTATATGAACTGTAACTCGGTAACATCACAAGCAGATGTTTTCACCACATCAAATTGGGGGAATTGCACATAGTTTTTACCTCAGATTGGTGATGTTTAAAAGTCTACTAAATTACACAATCAGTTGCTTAAAACAGATCAATATCTTTTGTTCTCTTGATTTTTGTCATACGCGCTGGGGTTGCAGGACTTAGAACGCAGGTATAATTTTCTTTCTGAAATGGCATGGATCATTCAGGATGGTCTCTATAAAAGTCACTGGCCACACCGATAAACTGATTTGACAGTCAACTATGACTTAAATAGCAGCCAACTGTTGTCACTGTTGATGTCTTATGGCGGGTCGCGATTCGTTGAGGATCACTTACTGAAAGTGGTTTCTTACCTTTTCTGTGGTGGCAGCCTTCTGAAATCAACATCTGCATTCATCTAACCAACCATGTATAGGTTCTTCCATGTGGCCTTTTGGGTGTAGCACTGTTTAAACGGTTCAATCGTTTACCCCCCTGTTCTATTGATTTCACACAAAAAGTGTTGCGTACACTACCGTTCAAAAGTTTGGGGTCGCTTAGAAATGTCCTTGTTTTTGAAAGAAAGCACTTCTTTTTTTTGTCTATTTAAAATAACATAAAATTGATCAGAAATACAGTGTAGACATTGTTAATGTTGTAAATAACTATTGTAGTTGGAAACGGTAGATTTTTAAAATGGAATATCTGCATAGGCGTACAGAGGCCCATTATCAGCAACCATCACTCCTGTGTTCCAATGGCACGTTGTGTTAGCTAATCCAAGTTTATCATTTTAAAAGGCTAATTGATCATTTAAAGAAGCAATAAAACTGGCCTTCTTTAGACTAGTTGTATCTGGAGCATCAGCATTTGTGGGTCCGAATACAGGCTCAAAATGGCCAGACACAAAGAACTTCCTTCTGAAACTCGTCGATCTGTTCTTGTTCTGAGAAATGAAGCCTATTCCATGTGAGAAATTGCCAAGAAACTGAAGATCTCGTACAACGCTGTGTACTACTCCCTTCACAGAACAGCACAAAATGGCTCTAACCAGAATAGAAAGAGGAGTGGGAGGCCCTGGTGCACAACTGAGCAAGAGGGCAAGTACGTTAGTGTGTCTAGTTTGAGAAACAGACGCCTCATAAGTCCTTCATTAAATAGTACCCGCAAAACACCAGTCTCAACGTCAACAGTGAAGAGGCGACTCCGGGATGCTGGCCTTCTTTTGAATGGTTGTGTATGTCTAGATAGTACATTTTTTTTATTTTTAGGTTTTCAATATCACGAAATGTTTTTGCATATTGATTTGGCCATTTTGAAACTGTGACATGGGGCTATTTTTCAATATGTCTTGTCAACAGGAAGTAGCGACACCATTTTCAACTTAAGTTTTAGGAATTTAAATGGAACTTTCAACATTAATTGTACTTCATCAGGTAAAAACTGCTGTGTGAGTCCAAAAACATGCAGTGATTGATTTATTTTGATGACATACTAGAAATCATCAAAATGCGTTAGCCCTGCCTAGACATACTCTAATTGTTGTGTTTCATGTTATTGTATTGCTGCCTGTTCCACAAAGCTATTAAGGAAGTAAAGTATTCCAGGTTCAGTTGTTAACTGTACTGGAAGAACCAAGAGTCATAGGATACATATTCCTAACTAATTACATGTAAATCCTTTAACTCAGTCAGTGCAGATCTACCTCTTCCATCTGACTTGGCACTGGCAGTTGTGTCGTGGTACCAATGCCATGTCGCCAGCTTCTCTGACTATTTACGGACACAACAGAAAACATTTGACCAGGGCCCAGTCCTTGGCACAAATGAATTTAGTTTTTGAATTATATTTCAGATAGCAGTAACCAGGCCCTGCAGAACATGCCCAGAGTGCTGCGGGATGTGGAGGCTCTCAAGCAGGAGGCGTCGTTCCTGAAGGAGCAGATGGTCCTGGTCAAGGAGGACATTAGGAAGTTTGAGCAGGACACTGTACAGTCCATGCAGGTATAGAGGTTATTTACAGTGGAGAGAAAAAATATGTGAACCCTTTGGAATTACCTGGAGTTCTGCCTAAATTTGATCTGATCTACATCTAAGTCACAACAATAGACAAACACAGTGTGCTTAAACTAATAACACACACATGATTGTATTCAATATAGACAAGAAAATTACATAATTTTAACATTCACAGTGTAGGTTGGAAAAAGTATGTGAACCCCTAGGCTAATGACTTCTCCAAAAGCTAATTGGAGTCAGAAGTCAACTAACCTGGAGTCGAATCAATGAGATGAGATTGGAGATGTTGGTTAGAGCTGCCCTGCCCTATAAAAAAACACTCACAAATTTTCAGTTTGCTATTCACAAGAAGCATTGCCTGATGTGAGCCATGCCTTAAACAAAAGAGATCTCAGAAGACCTAAGATTAAGAATTGTTGCCTTGAATGAAGCTGGAAAGGGTAACTAAAGTATCTCTAAAAGTCAGTCCACGGTAAGACAAATTGTCTAAATGGAGAAGTTTCAGCACTGTTGTTACTCTCCCTAGGAGTGGCCGTCCTGCAAAGAGGACTGCAAGAGGACAGTGCAGAATGTTCAATGAGGTTAAGAAGAATCCTAGAGTGTCAGCTAAAGACTTACAGAAATCTCTGGAAGATGCTAACATCTCGAATCTACAATGCGTAAACACTGAACAAGAATGGTATTCATGGGAGGACACCATGGACAAAGCCACTGCTGTCCAAACAAAGGAGCACCTGGATGTTAGACAGCACTACTGGCAAAATATTCTGTGGACAGATGAACCTACAGTTGTGGAGTTTGGAAGGAACACACAACACTGTGTGGAGGTAAAAAAGGCACAGTACACCAACATCAAAACCTCATCCCGGTAGCCTAGTGGATAGAGTGTTGGACTAGTAACCGGATGGTTGCAAGATCGAATCCCCGAGCTGACAAGGTAAAAATCTGTCGTTCTGCCCCTGAACAAGGCAGTTAACCCACTGTTCCTAGGCCGTCATTGAAAATAAGAATTTGTTCTTAAGTGACTTGCATAGTTAAATAAAGGTTAAATAAAAATCCCACTGTAAACTCTGGTGGAGGGAGCATCATGGTTTAGGGCTGCTTTGCTACCTCAGGGCCTGGACAGCTTGCTATCATCGACGGAAAAATTAATTCCCAAGTTTATCAAGACATTTTGCAGGAGAATTTAAGGCTATCTGTCTGACAATTGAAGCACAACAGAAGTTAGGTGACGCAACACTTGTGTGTATAAGGTGTGTATAAGGTAGTAGTTGTGGAATTGTTAGGTTAGATTACTTGTTGGTTATTACTGCATTGTCAGAACTAGAAGCACAAGCATTTCGCTACACTCGCATTAACATCTGCTAACCATGTGTATGTGACAAATAACATTTGATTTGAACCCAAAAGACAGAAATAAATCAACAACAGAATGGCTTGAACAGAAGAAAATACGCCTTCTGGAGTGGCCCAGTCAGTCCTGACCTCAACCCGATTGAGATGCTGTGGCATGACTTTGAGCGGTTCACACCAGACATCCCAAGAATATTGTGGAACTGAAACAGTTTTGTAAAGAGGAATGGTCCAAAATTCCTCCTTACCGTTGTGCAGCTCTGATCCGCAATTACAGAAAACGTTTGGTTGAGGTTATTGCTGCCATAGGAGGGTCAACCTGTTATTAAATCCAAGGGTTCGCATACTTTTTCCAATCTGCACTGTGAATGTTTACACGGTGTGTTCAGTAAAGACATGCAAAATTATAATTGTTTGTGTGTCATTAGTTTAAGCAGACTGTTTGTCTATTGTTGTGACTTGGATGATGATCAGTGAACATGTTATGACCAATTTATGCAGAAATGCAGGTAATTCTAAAGGGTTCACATACTTTTTCTTCCCACTGTATATTATAAATACACAGACAGACTGGGTGAAGTGACTTGTACTAAGCAAAGACCCATAACACAGATGCAGCACAGTCCGTTCATGGCCACATACACAGGCGCATAATACTCTACGATCTAGCACCTGGACAGGATATCATACTATCCAAATAGTATAACAATCTCACAATGTGCAAAATATGAATTGTATGTTTTACTGTTCTTGATTCTGTGCTGCAGGTCTTGGTGGAGCTTGATCAGGTCAAGTCTCGCATGCACCTGGCTGCCGATGCACTACAGGAAGCAGACAAATGGAGCACGCTCAGTTCGGACATCGAGGAGACCTTCAAGACACAGGTGGCGTCAAACTACCTCTAAAACTTTTGCTCTCCTATCCTGTGACTGGCGATTCACTCTTTGCACAGATTTCATACATTTAGGATTCAGAATTATAATTTTTGGGGGCACAATAAAATAATTGGGCACATATTTTATTTATGACAATATTATTCTTGTTCTACAAAGAGCACTACACATCCTGCATTTTTGGTGTTCTTTAATAGTATCAGAGATCCCAAAATTCGAACTCCTCAAAAGGCAGAACTACATATGTATGTTCGGTGGTATAGAGTCAGGGTAGAGATCCCGCATTTATGGGAAGCCATAGGGTCTACTGATTTTAATTTCAAATAAAATAAAATGGTATTTGTCGCATGCACCGAATACAGTGGGTGTGGACTTGTCGGTATGCACGTTTGTTTGTGTTGTCGTGTGTGTTATGTGCGTGCGTATGTGAATGGATCTGGGTTTTGTGTCAGTGTAGTGTGTGTGTGTGTGTGTGAGGGACACCTGCTCTTTCCTTGACATATACTGACCAGGTGAATCCAGGTAAAAGCTATGATCCCTTATTGATGTCACTTGTTAAATCCACTTCAATCAGTGTAGATGAAGCGGAGGATATGGGTTAAAGAAGGATTTTTAAGCCTTGGGGCAATTGAGACGTGGCTTGTGTATGTGTGCTATTCACATGGTGAATGGCTAAGACAAAATATTTAAGTGCCTTTGAACGGGATATGGTAGTAGGTGCCAGGCGCACCGGTTTGTGTCAAGAACAGCAATGCTGCTGGGTTTTTCACGCTCAACAGTTTCCCGTGTGTATCAAGAATGGTCCACCACCCAAAGGACATCCAGCCAGCTTGACACAACTGTGGGAAGCATTGGAGTCAACATGGGCCACATCCATGTGGAATGCTTTCCACACCTTGTAGAGTACATGCCCCGACGAATTGAGGCTGTTCTGAGGGGGGGACCGACACAATATTAGGAAGGTGTTCTTAATGTTTTGTAGACTTTGTGTATAGTCTTGTGCGTGTGCTTAGTCATTTTGTTTCAACCAAACCTCCATTTTGTTTTAACCTAAACCTCCAGCGCTCCCTTGTTCCCCAGGATTTTACAGTGATCTCCTCTAAGCTCACCGCCATGCAGAACAGCCTAGCCATGCTGGTGGATACGCCAGACTACTCTGAGAAATGTGTCTACCTGGAGGCTCTGAAGAACAGGCTGGAGGCCCTGGCCAGCCCCCAGATAGTATCCACCTTCAATTCCATGTCTGTCGGTAAGATACTGTTTTGTAAAGGATGGGATTGAGAGTTTGAATATTGAATCCGCATTAGTTTAGACATCCGGTTCAGACCATGCCAAGGTCTATGGTGGTTTTCATATCCATTGGTCTCCTAAGTAATTGCTGATTAAACTGTGGACTGAATACTGTTGAAATTAAGTGTTTGCCTCAACCCGAATCCAGTATTTATATTATTTCTAAACTCCTATTTCTCCTCTTCGTGCTTTTCTTCCCTGTAGACCAAGCCAAGCTGTTTGTGAAAGTCTTCACAGAGATAGACAGAATGCCACAGCTCCTTGCCTACTACTACAAGTGTCATAAGGTATGTATTGTATTTATCACTGATTCGTTTCATCCGTCCCCCCAGGATTTCTCAATGGTTTTTTGTTGTTGTGATATCTGCGGCCAAAAATGCTTACTTTTACGGCGGCTTTACAGATTTTTGTTTTGATCGTGTTCATTTCATATAAAGCAATTAAAAAGTCGTATGTGCTCAGTTCTAGTATTTTAAGCCGAATAGTCTCCGTCTCTAAGCTGCCTGCATGCAGCATGATCTATTTTCTTGCGTGAACACATGATAGACAGTTCTGGAGCCGCTGCGCTGAGCCGGAGGAGCGTAAAATCAATCGATCCTTCGTTGCGGCCAGCAGTTGAAACAAAAGGAATAATGATTATCGAGTCAGTAAAACGGGTCATTCAAAAATAATGAGTTATTCGCAAGCTGCCCATCACTATCACAGATTTCTCTGTTTTGGCTTCAGTCATGGGTGATCTGCCGCTGCTGTGGTGGCTGTTCGGACATAGTTTTCACATGCTACTTTCTCTTGTGTTCCAACACAGCGTTGCATGGAGTGCAAAACTTTAGCTGTGACTTTTCTCGATAAATAAAATGGATTCCTGTTCACTGTTCTGCCTGTCAGTTGTAATCTGTCAGTTATCAACCATCAGATTCACACACTGGCAGGGGAAAAAAGTTTGAAGAGTGGTTTGATTGGGCTGTTTTCTGCGGTAACAGTGGTCGAAATTGCGAACTCTCTTTTGATCGGACCTTTTATGCAGTAAACGTGCGTGATTGGTCAAAAATTGCGAGCTCTTTCATATTTTCGCATGTTTTGTTTGATTTTTGCATGCATTATACGGTCGCGGGAATTGCGTAATCCTGGAGGGACTGTAATTGCTATGGTCTTACAGGGTTGATCTGTAGGAGTGTGTGTGTTTGTTTCCAGGGTCAGCTGGTGAGTGTGTGGCAGGATCTGTCTCAGAGTGAGCTGAGTCTGAACCAGCAGCTGGCTGAACTCTACGACACCCTCCTCTCCACCTGGCACTCACAGCTACAGTGGAGCAGCCAGGTATTACTCACACACGCACGCTGTCTCATACCGTAACACGCACACCTAGGCATCTCTCACGCACTTCGTCTCACTGTAAAGCACACAGCTAAGTATCCTCACACTAAGTACAGCAACACACACCCTAGGTATCCTCACACACTCACGCCATAAGTTATACACCGTTTTCATAGCATAACTTACGCTGGTAGGCTGTACAATAACACACATTTGCCTTTTGCTTTAACGAACATGTCTGCAGAGCTTCAAGGATACACTATATCCATGTTTATTTTGCAATCTACAGCCTAACCCCATATCCCCAGTTGACTTGTGTATCATCTACCCCCCCCCCCCCCCCCCCCCCCCCCCACCAGGTATTTAAGAACCCGTACGAGGTGGTGACGGTGCTGCTGATCCAGACCCTGGGGGCCATGGTGCCCTCCATCCCTGTGTGTCTGAGCACGGCCATGGAGCGCGCCCCCCAGGAGCAGCGGATGGACACCTTGCTGGAGCTCCACCACACCGCTGCCACCTTCGGCAGGAGCCTGGAGCAAGCTATGCTGCCACACCTGGGTCTGTTCACCTGCTACTACTCCTATGTAGTTTTAGGCCTATCATTTGTTATTTAACAGGGACGGTGCATATTCATCAACAAGTCAGTCAATGCTGAGTTGCGAAATAGTGCTGTTTTTTTTTAGCTCGACAGCTTATTTTCCTCCTTAATCAGTTGTCAACAGGGAGAGTGATGATATAGATGTTAATATTGTATTCATAAAAGACCTGGGTGAAATACATGTCAAATACTTGCAAGTATTTAAGGTGCCCTTGATTTGGCTTGGCGTTTGCACTTTTGGGACTATTCCATAGGTAACATAATTATAGTAGGGAAACTCAAGGAAATGCAGCTCAAGTATTTGAAAGATCTGCTCATTACATGTTTGTAATGACTAATGAATTGTAATGATGTATAAGGATGAATCCTGACTTTAGCTCCACCCACGTAATTCAAACTTCCTTAGGATTGATGTTAAATGAGCGATTTGGGGGGGAAAGTTCGGTGCTCACAGTTCAGACCTCAAGGTACTGTAGACTTACGTTGTGGTTGTACCTCTCAGGTGAGAACAACTTGCTGAAGGTGAATGAGCTGGTCAGTTCCCTGTACGACCCCTACAAACCCTACCAGCTGCAGTATGGCGACCTGGAGAAGTCCCACCTCCTCATCCAGATCAGCGCCATGCCCCTGGTGAGACACACGTACAGTCAGGTCCGAAATGATTGGCACCCTTGATAAAGATGAGCAAAAAAGACTATAAAATAAATAATACAATTACTGAGATATATTGTATGCTCAAAACAATTTAAACGAAAGTAATTATTATATATATTTTTTAAACATAATAATGAGGCTATATACAGGGGGTACAGGTACTGAGTCAATGTGCAGGGGTACAGGTTAGTGAAGGTAATTTGTACAAGTAGGTAGGGGTAAAGTGACTATGCAGAGATACTAAACAATGAGTAGCAGCAGCGTAAAAACAAATGGGGGGAGTGTGTCAATGCAAATAATTGTTCAGCACTCTTATGGCTTGGTGGTAGAAGCTCTTAAGGAGCCTTTTGGACCTAGACTTGGCGCTCCGTTACAGCTTGCCGTGAGAGAACAGTCTATGACTTGGGTGACTAGAGTCTTTGACAATTTTCCGTGCCTTCCTCTGACACCACCTAGTGTATATAGGTCCTGGATGGCAGGAAGCTTGGTCCCAGTGATGTATTGGGCCGTACGCATCACCCTCTGTAGTGCCTTACGGTTGTATGCAGAGCAGTCGCCATACCAGGCGGTAATGCATGTACTTGTTAGTCAATCAATCAATCAATCAATCAATTTTATTTTATATAGCCCTTCGTACATCAGATAATATCTCGAAGTGCTGTACAGAAACCCAGCCTAAAACCCCAAACAGCTAGAATGCAGGTGTAGAAGCACGGTGGCTAGGAAAAACTCCCTAGAAAGGCCAAAACCTAGGAAGAAACCTAGAGAGGAACCAGGCTATGAGGGGTGGCCAGTCCTCTTCTGGCTGTGCCGGGTGGAGATTATAACAGAACTATGCCAAGATGTTCAAAAATGTTCATAAGTGACAAGCATGGTCAAATAATAATCATGAATAATTTTCAGTTGGCTTTTCATAGCTGATCATTAAGAGTTGAAAAACAACAGGTCTGGGACAGGTGGCGGTTCCATAACCGCAGGCAGAACAGCTGAAACTGGAATAGCAGCAAGGCCAGGCGGACTGGGGACAGCAAGGAGTCACCACGGGCGGCAGTCCCGACGCATGGTCCAAGGGCCCAGGTCCTCCGAGAGAAAGAAAGAGAGAAGGAGAAAATTAGAGAGAGCCAAGATTTTCAAAATGTTCATAAATGACAAGCATGGTCAAATAATAATCAGGAATAAATCTCAGTTGGCTTTTCATAGCCGATCATTAAGAGTTGAAAACAGCAGGTCTGGGACAGGTAGTGGTTCTATAACCGCAGGCAGAAGAGTTGAAACTGGAATAGCAGCAAGGCCAGGCGGACTGGGGGCAGCAAGGAGTCACCACGGCCGGTAGTCCCGACGTATGGTCCTAGGGCTCAGGTCCTCCGAGAGAAAGAGAGAAGGAGAAAATTAGAGAGAGCCAAGATTTTCAAAATGTTCATAAAATGTTAGTGTTTTGTTTGCATTCTGATAACGTTCATTAGGCTTTTTTTGTGTGCAGTGCTGGTAATACCATATACCCCGGTATGACACAAGGGTGGTATGAAAATCTGGATAACGCCCAACCCTATACACACACACACACACACACACACACACACACACACACACACACACACACACACACACACACACACACACACACACACACACCCCAACCCTGATACAATGGTAATTTCATAATTTAGTGTCATACCTGGGGTAGGCAGGTGGAAAGGACCATGTGACCATTGACTGTGTACCTCTCTCCTTCTCTCTTCATTCCACTTTCTCTCCTCCCTCTCCCTCTACCTCGTTCTCCTTATCACCCTCCCTCTATCAGGAGCGTGGGGAGGTGATAGACTGTGTGGAGGAGCTGAGTCACTCAGTGGGGAAGCTGTTTGGCCTGGCCAGTGTTGCTGTGGACCGCTGTGTCAAGTTGACCGACGGCCTGGCCGTGTGCGGCCTCCTCAAGGCCCTCAAAGCCCTCTTCACCAAGTAATTATACACTTCAGTTCATACTGGCACACACTTAATTACACTACACAGTACACGGCTACAAAGTACAAACACTTACAGTGGGGTCCGAGTTATTAACACTCTTGATAAAGATGAGTAATAATGACTGTATAACCAACATCATTTAATTACTGAGCTATGTTGTATGCTTTTAAAAAATTCAGAAATTATTTTATACTAATACAATTGCTCAGTGAAATACATTTTGTTTTACCCTTTACACTCATACACATGAGTTGAAAATGTCTAAATGATAAAGCAGTGGCTGTACAGTTGCATGCTATACATGACGTCAGACGTGCTCTGCACAGCACATCGCTGTATGAATTGCCTTGTCAAAGCCCAACACTGTAAGATCGTATTTTATAACTTAGCTAGTTACGTTGGCAGTGTAATAACCTTTCAAATCATGCCCACCTGACCCAGATTGTGATTTATAATGGACCGTTTCTGGATTGCGTAAAGAACAACAGTAAGTGTGTGATGGCGGGTATGCAGGGTTGTGTTCAAACAAAATACCTACAAGTGTGCTTGCTGCCGTTCCTCAACGGCACAGGTAGGAGAGCTTAAAAATGCACCTCTCCCTGATCAAATCTGTAATACCCGCATGTTTCAAGCAGACCACCTTAGTCCCTGTGCCCAAGAATGCAAAGGTAACCTGCCTAAATGACTACAAACCGGTAGCACTCACGTCCGTAGCCATGAAGTGCTTTGAAAGGCTGGTCATGGCTCACATTAACACCATCATCCTGGAAACCCTAGACCCATTCCAATTCGCATATCGCCCCAACAGATCCACAGATGACGCAATCTCAATCTCCACACTCCCCTTTCCCACCTGGACAAAAATAACATTTATGTGAGAATGCTGAGCGTTCAACACCAAAGTGCTCATCACTAAGCTAAGGACCCTGGGACTAAACACCTCCCTCTGCAACTGGATCCTGGACTTCGTGATGGGCTGCCCACAGGTGGTAAGGGTAGGCAACAGCACATCTGCCACGCTGATCCTCAACACCGGGGCCCCTCAGGGGTATGTGCTTAGTCCCTTCCTCTACTCCCTGTTCACCCACGACTGCGTGGCCAAGCACGACTCCAACACATCATTGTTTGCTGATGACACAAGTGGTAGGCCTGATGTCCCGTGTGGCTCAGTTGGTAGAGCATGGCGCTTGCAACGCCAGGGTTGTGGGTTCAATTCCCACGGGGGGACCAGGATGAATATGTATGAACTTTCCAATTTGTAAGTCGCTCTGGATAAGAGCGTCTGCTAAATAATGTAAATGTAAATGTATAACCGACAATGATAAGACAGCCTATAGGGAGGAGGTCAGAGACCTGGCCGTGTGGTGCCAGGACAACAACCTCTCCCTCAATATGAGCAAGACAAAGGAGATGATCGTGGACTACAGGAAAAGGAGGACCAGACAGGCCCCCATTAACATCGTCAGGGCTGTAGTGGAGCGGGTCGAGAGTTTCAAGTTCCTTGGTGTCGACATCACCAACAAACTATCATGGTCCAAACACCAAGACAGTCGTGAAGAGAGGCACGACAACACCTTTTCCCCCTCAGGAGACTGAAAAGATTTGGCACGGGTCCCCAGATTCTCATAAAGTTCTTCAGCTGCATCATTGAGAGCATCCTGACCGGTTGCATCACCGCCTTTTAATGGCAACTGCTCGTCATCTGACCGTGTGTGTCTGTATAGGGTTGGGCGTTATCCTTCATACCATCCTTGAAATGTTTTTATGACAAAAATGAAAACACAAATCAGGCCAAACTCTTTGGTCCTTTTAAAGACCTGCTGTATATAAAATGTTGTGTGCTATAGCTTCGAAAATAAATACATGTGACTCTGGATGACAACATAATGATGTTAGTGTCCAACAGTAGGGCTGTTTTCGTAAAGAACTTAAATCTGCTTCATGTTTTGTTTCCTTGCCACGATACTAACGAGTATCGCGATACTGGTATCGTTCCGGCCCTATTTTCCTGGAATGTTCTTATCATGTTACTGAATATATCCAGGGTATTTTCAGAATTTGTTATCAACAAATGCAGCGAAAAGTACAGTAAATGTAAAATTCACATAAAATCAACAGTGTAATGTCTGGATTCCGTTTTGTCAGGTGAACTGTTGTCCTCACCTTTTGGTCTAATAATTTTACCCATACTCTCAAATCAAATTTTATTGGTCACGTGCCGAATACAACAGGTGTAGATTTTACAGTGAAATGCTTACTTATGAGCCAATTCCCAATGTCCAGAGTTTGCTAAAGGTAACAAAATAAAAACAATAACAAGGCTATTTAGAAGAAGTATCAGTACCAAGTCAATGTGCAGAGGATCGAGGTAGTTGAGGTAATACAGTATGTACAGTTGAAGTTGGAAGTTTACATACACCTTAGCCTAATACATTTAAAATCAGTTTTTCACAATTCCTGACATTTAAACCTAGTAAAAATTCCCTGTCTTAAGTCAGTTAGGATCACCACTATATTTTAAGAATGTGAAATGTCAGAATAATAGTAGAGAGAATGATTTATTTCAGCTTTTATTTCTTTCATCACATTCCCAGTGGGTCAGAAGTTTACATACACTCAATTAATACGTGGTAGCATTGCCTTTAAATTGTTTAACTTGCATCAAATGTCTCGGGTAGCCTTCGACAAGCTTCCCACAATAAGTTGGGTGAATTTTGGCCCATTCCTCCTGACAGAGCTGGTGTAACTGAGTCAGGTTTGTAGGCCTCCTTGCTCGCACACACTTTTTCAGTTCTGCCCACACATTTTCTATGGGATTGAGGTCAGGGCTTTGTGATGGCCACTCCAATACCTTGACTTTATTGTCCTTACGCCATTTTGTCACAACTTAGGAAGTATGCTTGGGGTCATTGTCCATTTGGAAGACCCATTTGCGACCAAACTTTAACTTCCTGACGGATGTCTTGAGATGTTGCTTCAATATATCCACATCATTTCCCTCCTCATGAAGCCATCTATTTTGTGAGGTTCACCAGTCCCTCCTGCAGCAAAGCACCCCCACAACATGATGCTGCCACCCCCGTGCTTCACAGTTGGGATGGTGTTCTTCGGCTTGGAAGCCTCCCCCTTTTTCCTTCAAACATAATGATGGTCATTATGGCCAAACAGTCCTATTTTTGTTTCATCAGACCAGAGGACATTTCTCCAAAAAGTACTATCTTTGTCCCCATGTGCAGTTGCAAACCATAATCTGGAGTTTTTATGGCGGTTTTGGAGCAGCGGCTTCTTCCTTGCTGAGTGGTCTTTCAGGTTATGTCGATATAGGACTCGTTTTACTGTGGATATAGTTACTTTTGTACCGGTTTCCTCCAGTATCTTCACAAGGTCTTTTGCTGTTGTTCTGGGAATGATTTGCACTTTTCGCACCAAAGTACGTTCATCTCTAGGAGACAGAATGCGTCTCCTTCCTGAGCGGTAGGACGGCTGCGTGGTCCCATGGTGTTTATACTTGCGTACTATTGTTTGTACAGATGAACGTGGTATCTTCAGGCGTTTGGAAATTGCTCCCAATGATGAACCAGAGTTGTGGAGGTGTACAATTTCTTTTCTGAGGTCTTGGCTGATTTCTTTTGATTTTCCCATGATGTCAAGCAGAGGCACTGAGTTTGAAGGTAGGCCTAGTGGGTGTGGGTGTGCATAGAGCCAGTGCAAGCGAGTCGGTGCAAAACAATTCAAGATAAATAATACGAGGGTCAAACAAACTGACAAACTGACTTGTTGGAAAGGTGGCATCCTATGGCGGTACCACGTTGAATGTCACTGAACTCTTCAGTAAGAATATTCTACTGAAATGGTTTGTCTATGGAGATTGCATGGCCATGTAGTGTATGTTATCGGATTAATCCTGGAACATATTCCAGTATGTGCTAGCGAAACAGTCCGGTAGCTTAGCATTCGCTTCATTGGACCACTTCCTTATTGAGCGTGTCTTGGAAATTCTTACACACGGACACTCAAAGTCAATCTTAATGAATCATTGTTTATTGTCAGCACGCTGGTGTTTTTATAAAAAAATATATTTTTATACATATTCATTTAAATTGACTTACTGAAATCAGTTGCCGTCCCTCAATTGTTCATGGATGATGTGTCTCCTCCTGGGCAGCTCACATTAAGGGTCTGGTCTGGGTGGGTTCTCGTCCTCTTTTGGTCAGACGGGAATTTCCCTCACGCTTCATAAAATGCGCCACCGGTTTTCCTCGCAGACCCTCACTGGAAAGCTCCGCAGGCAGAATCAATCATGCTGTTCGTTGACGCCAAATTGTCATGGAAATTCTTACACAGGGACACTCAGTAAATCTGAAATGAATCATTGTTTATTGTCAGCGAGCTGGAGAGGTTCCAACCAACTCAATGCACCATAGTACACATCAATCAGGAGCTCTGCTGGGGCAGTCCCAGCAGTTGTCTTATATACGGCTATACACAGACAAGTTCTATTTGCGTGATTTAGCATGACTAATTCATCATTACTGCTTTTGTTTCATTCATGTGACCGACCAATACTGTTTCATAACATGTGACAGACCAACACCTCACGAGGCTTCTCCTCTCTAAGCTGAGACTGAGAGATATTTAGTTTGTTCTCAAAACAAGGTCTAGGCATACTGCCAAATTGCAGCTACTGATAAGAGGAGGATTTGTTCAGTCAACCACTTGCATGAACACAGAATTTTTTTATAGAACAGCACATGAAAAGCACAAACATTCAAATTTCCATTACACTGGTACTTCATCTTTTGAGTTTTTGCTTGTCAGCAGGAATCAGGAGGATAGAGTTATGGTAAAAGGGAGGGCGAGGGAGCGCATTGTATGCATTTCTGTGTGTAGAGTAAAGGTGATCAATTGTATTAATATAAAATAATATAATTTCCCCCCCCAATATATTTTGCATACAATAACTCATTCAAATTATTTATTTTATTCAGTCATTATTGCTCGTCTTTATCAACGGTGTTAATAATTTCAGACCCCACTGTATATACTACACAGTAAATGTGAATATTCCTGTTGACTTTTGCCCATTGCCCTCACCTATGTGTCTTGGTCATATTTTCCACAGGTATGTGTCAGACTTCTCCACCACTCTGCAGTCAATCAGGAAGAAGTGCAGGTTGGAGGACACGCCCAGTGCTGCTGTGTTCCAAGAGGATTGGACCGCCTTCCAGAACTCTGTCAGGTGGGTTTTGTGCAAACTGAAACCAAACTCTGCTGACTCTGATATTTTCCTTTGCCCATTTGTAATTTCAAGACGGTTCCAACAACCATGGTTAATGTGTAACCAGGCCAGTGCAGTACAGCTCGGCTGGGCTTGGCTCAGTAGTTTGAAAAGGATATAGCTGTGCATGAACTGTATTTAACTTTTTTTGAATCCCCATGTTTCCTCTGCGTTGCAGGATCATTGCCACCTGTGGGGAGTTGCTGAGACAGTGTGGTGCCTATGAGCAGCAGCTGTCAAACAAGTAAGACCAACATCATCACAATTGCTGAATTCCAAATCAACCCCCAGCCCCTACTCCGTAGCTACCCGACTCCCCGACTGATATCCATTCTTACTTCCCCCATTCTCTTGCCATGTCCTATAGGTGAAGTTTACTAAAGTACATTTTATTTCAATGTGCATTATATAGTGCATGGGTCTCAACACACCGTACATTATGATCCTATAGGATCCTGGCCACGGCAGGGAAGTACCTGTCTGAGTCATACAGCCCTCTGAGCCTGGCGGGCATCCAGGAGGCCAGCTCCACGGAGAGGAAGACCAGCGGCAGGAACCCCTGGCAGGAATACAACTACCTGCAGAGGGGCAACATGGCAGAGTACAACAGCCTGATGGAGGTCCTCTACTCCCTCAAGGTATGGATGTTGATGCTGATGGAAAATGGAGATGACTTGGCACTGTTAACTTTAATTTGTGTCTGCGTTTTAGTTTTTTAGAATGGGTACAATCAGGGAGAAAATATAGTCTTGAGATTAATGACTTTGTCCTTTTTGCTTCATTAAAGCCTTGTAATGCAATTTAAGTGTGAGTATATTTTTAGGGAGTTAGGTCTGTTGTGAGGTCTGGCATGTTCAAGTTGCCATTGCTTTGTAGGAGAAGGGGACAGGTAACTCCAGTCTTCTGGCTGAGCCCCGAGTGGCTCTGAGCCGTCTCAACCAGCAGGCCAATCAGCTGGCTTTCGACTCTGTCTTCCTGCAGATCAAACATCAACTCTGCCTGGTCTCCACAATGGAGGTGAGTGTGTGTGTTTATTAGAGAATGACCAGTGTTTTTTTTTTAGGGCCGATGCCAATTTTTGGGGGTCAAGGAGGCCGATGGCCGATATTCAATATCATTACATTTGAAAAAATGTTGGACAAAATTTCCATGAGATGCATTAACTTCTTATGGCTGCATCCCGCTACCGGTATCGATATGACAACAGCCAGTGACAATGCAGGGCGTAAGTAATTACAATTTAGCAAATTAACACTGGAGTGATAGATGTGCAGATGATGATGTGCAAGAAGAAATACTGGTGTGCAAAAAAAGTAAATAAAAACAATATGGGGATGAGGTAGGTAGTTGGATGGGCTATTTACAGATGGGCCGTGTACAGCTGCAGCGATCAGTAAGCTGCTCAGATAGCTGATGCTTAAAGTGAGTGAGGAAAATATAAGTCGCCAGCTTCAGCGATTTTTGCAATTCGTTCCAGTCATTGGCATCAGAGAACTGGAAGGAAAGGCGGCCAAAGGAGGTGTTGGCTTTGGGGATGACCAGTGAGATATACAGTGGGGCAAAAAAGTATTTAGTCAGCCACCAATTGTGCAAGTTCTCCCACTTAAAAATATGAGAGAGGCCTGTAATTTTCATCATAGGTACACTTCAACTATGACAGACAAAATGAGAAAAAAAATCCTGAAAATCACATTGTAGGATTTTTAATGAATTTATTTGCAAATTATGGTGGAAAATAAGTATTTGGTCAATAACAAAAGTTTATCTCAATACTTTGTTATATACACTTTGTTGGCAATGACAGAGGTCAAATGTTTTCTGTAAGTCTTCACAAGGTTTTCACACACTGTTGCTGGTATTTTGGCCCATTCCTCCATGCAGATCTCCTCTAGAGCAGTGATGTTTTGGGGCTGTTGCTGGGCAACATGGACTTTCAACTCCCTCCAAAGATTTTCTATGGGGTTGAGATCTGGAGACTGGCTAGGCCACTCCAGGACCTTGAAATGCTTCTTACGAAGCCACTCCTTCGTTGCCCGGGCGGTGTGTTTGGGATCATTGTCATGCTGAAAGACCCAGCCACGTTTCATCTTCAATGCCCTTGCTGATGGAAGGAGGTTTTCACTCAAAATCTCACGATACATGGCCCCATTCATTCTTTCCTTTACACAGATCAGTCCTGATCTGCCCCAAAGCATGATGTTTCCACCCCCATGCTTCACAGTAGGTATGGTGTTCTTTGGATGCAACTCAGCATTCTTTGTCCTCCAAATACAACGAGTTGAGTTTTTACCAAAAAGTTATATTTTGGTTTCATCTGACCATATGACATTCTCCCAATCTTCTTCTGGATCATCCAAATGCTCTCAAGCAAACTTCAGACGGGCCTGGACATGTACTGGCTTAAGCAGGGGGACACGTCTGGCACTGCAGGATTTGAGTCCCTTGCGGCGTAGTGTGTTACTGATGGTAGGCTTTGTTACTTTGGTCCCAGCTCTCTGCAGGTCATTCACTAGGTCCCCCCGTGTGGTTCTGGGATTTTTGCTCACTGTTCTTGTGATCATTTTGACCCCACGGGGTGAGAAATTGCGTGGAGCCCCAGATCGAGGGAGATTATCAGTGGTCTTGTATGTCTTCCATTTCCTAATAATTGCTCCCACGGTTGATTTCTTCAAACCAAGCTGCTTACCTATTGCAGATTCAGTCTTCCCAGCCTGGTGCAGGTCTACAATTTTGTTTCTGGTGTCCTTTGACAGCTCTTTGGTCTTGGCCATAGTGGAGTTTGGAGTGTGACTGTTTGAGCTTGTGGACAGGTGTCTTTTATACTGATAACAAGTTCAAACAGGTGCCATTAATACAGGTAACGAGTGGAGGACAGAGGAGCCTCTTAAAGAAGAAGTTACAGGTCTGTGAGAGCCAGAAATCTTGCTTGTTTGTAGGTGACCAAATACTTATTTTCCACCATAATTTGCAAATAAATTCATAAAAAATCCTACAATGTGATTTCTGGATTTTTTTTCTCATTTTGTCTGTCATAGTTGAAGTGTACCTATGATGAAATTTACAGGCCTCTCTCATCTTTTTAAGTGGGAGAACTTGCACGATTGGTGGCTGACTAAATATTTTTTGCCCCACTGTACCTGCTGGAGCGCGTGCTATGGGTGGGTGTTATGGTGACCAGTGAGCTGAGATAAGGCCGAGCTTTATCTAGCAAAGACTTATAGATGAATATCTTCAATATGCACCTCGGAATTGGATAAGGACACGCGCGGTTGCGTCACGGATGTGTCTGTCTTAACTTGGCCCTGAGGCAGCAAAGCAGCCCTAAACCATGATGCTCCCTCCACCATAGTTTACAGTGGGATTTTTATTTTTTATTTTACCATTGTTTAACTAGGCAAGTCACTTAAGAACAAATTCTTATTTTCAATGACGGCCTAGGAACAGTGGGTTAACTGCCTTGTTCAGGGGCAGAACGACAGATTTTTACCTTGTCAGCTCGGGGATTCGATCTTGCAACCATCCGGTTACTAGTCCAACATTCTAACCACTAGGCTACCGGGATGAGGTTTTGATGTTGGTGTGCTGTGCCTTTTTTACCTCCACACAGTGTTGTGTGTTCCTTCAAAACTCCACAACTGTAGGTTCATCTGTCCACAGAATATTTTGACAGTAGTGCTGTGTAACATCCAGGTGCACCTTTGTTTGGACAGCAGTGGCTTTGTCCATGGTGTCCTCCCATGAACACCATTCTTGTTCAGTGTTTACGTATTGTAGATTCGAGATGTTAGCATCTTCCAGAGATTTCTGTAAGTCTTTAGCTGACACTCTAGGATTCTTCTTAACCTCATTGAACATTCTGCGCTGTCCTCTTGCAGTCATCTTTGCAGGACGGCCACTCCTAGGGAGAGTAGCAACAGTGCTGAAATTTCTCCATTTATAGACAATTTTTCCTACCGTGAACTGACTTTTAGAGATATTTTAGTTACCCTTTCCAGCTTCATGCAGGGCAACAATTCTTAATCTTATGTCTTCTGAGATATCTTTTGTTCGACGTGAGGCGTTCACGTCAGGCAATGCTTCTTGTGAATAGCGAACTCAAATTTTGTGAGTGTTTTTTATGGGGCAGGGCAGTTCTAACCAACATCTCCAATCTCGTCTCTTTGATTCGACTCCAGGTTAGTTGACTCCTGACTCCAATTAGCTTTTGGAGAAATAATTAGCCTAGGGGTTCACATACTTTTTCCAACCTAAACTGAATGTTTAAATGATGTATTCAATACAGACAAGAAAATACAATAATTTGTGTGTTATTAGTTTAAGCACACTGTTTGTCTATTGTGACTTAATGAAGATCAGATCAAATTTATGCAGAACTCCACGTAATTCCAAAGGGTTCACATACTTTTTCTTGCCACTCACTGTATGTTCCATCTTGTACCATGGCTGTTATCAGAGCCGAGATGCAGGAGGTTTTGGAGAGAGCTATGCTGAAGACCTGCCTACCTTCAGCTTGTCCCCACAGGAGTACATCACCAATGTAAGTTTTTCCTGCAATGGGCTCAACATCTACATGCTAATTCAAGTTTAAAGTAAAATATAATTTTTTTATATGTATTGTCATGACTCTCTCGCCTTGATGAGGATCACAGGTGCCAGATCAGCCTTGCACATGGCTGACAGATAGCTAGACCCTCCCCTCTCTCCCACAGGTTAGGAGAGGGGGGGAGTTGGGCCGGTTTTATGACTTAATAGCCGGTCATAAATAGTTGGCACAAACTCTCCCTCTGGCTCTCTAGTATGGGAATGCAAAAATCTCTTTGTTCCAGAGACTTTTGCCGCCAAAACCATTTTTCTCCAAGAGAATTAACTTTGGAACAATATTCATAAGATAGGAATGGTCTGTGGGGATTTAAAGAATAATCCTGTCATGTTGCTTCTCATTTTGTGATGTCATTAAAAACTATATAACGGAAATGCTGTAACTTAGGAAGTAAACACATTCTAGCTTTAAAGTTTCCATCCAATAGGATGTTAATAGAAAATGAAGAACGATGAAACTATTTCTGAAAAGATTGAAATGTGATTTTAATCTTCTAATGAGATAATGGTTTTCATGTCCCTTGCACACTAAGCCACGTCAGTGAGATGGAACCGCCTTTCCGACCAGAGTGCTTAAAAGAACTCACTAAGAATTAACACAGCAGACCAAAATATGCCGGGTTACTGCTGACATGTAAAGTGGTCAGGAGCCTGAACCTGAATAATCAACCTTGAGACCACTAGGAGACCAGCCTGCCGGACAGCGTGAGCTGAACGTTACTAATGGTTAAAACTACAAGACCAGACAGCGTGGAGCGGTGGCTACATGGCTGAAAATTGTGAGACCCGTACATTGCAGGGTTACTACTGGCGTGTAAAGTGGTCGGGTGCTGTACCCTGAATAATCAACCATTATTCTACACGTCTACACGTTCAAATGGTGAGAATCTGGAGCTCTCAACTTCAACACGAGAAGATAACCTCACCTAGGAGACCAGAAACATTCACAGTCTGCAGCTGTGCATGTAAAAGTGCTCCAAGAACTTTGACTAAAGACACAAGTTGGGAAGGAGAATCCCCACAGACCATTGGTACATCTGAAGTATCTGTCTAACAAGCACTCCACTACCAGAGAAACTCTACAAAGATGAACATTGTGACCTCTGATGGACCACCATAGCCTTACATATAGCCACTACCCATAGACGGATCGATTGGTTTCAATGGATAGATGACGATCAGGGACAGCTATGTGTAAATATATATTGCATTTCTAATCCGAATGAGCGGTGGTTAGGGTGCTAAGTATTAATATTTCTGTGAGTGTAGCTTCCAAATGTATCCAAGTGTTGTACCCCTCCCTCTCCATATGTGTAACAAGCCGTCATATCTTGTCAGTCCACTAGGGACTTTTATCTCATGTATGTGTATTCTGTGTTGTTATTTAGTTAGTTAGTAAATAAATGATTAAATCAAGTACTGGATATTCAGAAGGGCTAGGGTTCTTGCAGATCCAAGGATTATGCGATGTTCAGGGTGAGACTGAGTTAATAAGTGACTGTTATTGATGTAAGAGATATCTATACATCTTTAGTTTAAGATAGTAACTCGTTAAACAACTTTTCCCGTGGTGCCCCAAATTCCTAATTAGTTCATTGTTAAATGATTAATTTAATCGAGTAACAATTAAACGTAGTTAGTTGATACAATAAATAAGTAATCAGATTAATGATCGTCATGTCACGACAGTATTATGTAATACATAGCCTGTCTTCAGAAAACAATAGTGGGGTTTTCTATTAGAAATGTTCACAGTTAGTGTTACTACAGTACCATGAATGTTCAGGCTAGCAGACATGAGTGTGTTAAGGTGGCTAACTGCCTGTGTTTCCCCCTGACAGATAGGACAGTACATCATGTCTTTGCCGCTCCACTTGGAGCCCTTTGTGACGCAAGAGGACCCGGCACTGGAATTGGCTCTGCATGCAGGCAAACTGCCCTTCCCTCCTGAGCAAGGTGACTGTCTCTCCTCTTCTCTCCCCTGCTCTCTTTCTGTCTCTCCCTCCATCTGTCTTTGAAATTGTGTTTTCTACATTGGATAAAAGTAGAGGCTCAGAGCAACAAAATTGTGTATCATACACTGCATTTGAGGAACAATGGGAAAGTAACTCTGCTTTGAAAGTTGATCAACTTGTAAACTCACTTTTGAGAAAATGGCCTTTTTGAATGTTTTGGTATCTAGTGAAGAGCTCTTCTTTGTCTACACCCATTCAGCATCATTCACACCCTCTTAAGCTTTAGCCCCACCCATCTCGTTTCACCCTCGGAGCGTTCAAAGCGCACAGTTGACTCTCTGGCCGATTTTATTTGTTTGCCTCTGGATAACATGAAAACAGCCTAACCAGCTCTGCTGGCAACAATTTCATTATGCTTTTTTGCAGACGTTTACTGACACCCGCCATATTCAACGGGTGCTGTACACGTCACATAATGAGCCAGCCAGCTAACGTTAGCTATTGAAACAACAATGAACACAGTGGCATCGATGCCACACTGCTGGGAGCTGACCAACCAGGTTCAATGTTAGCTAGCTAACATTAGGCTCTAACCAGAAAAGCAAACGGCTCTGGGATACGAATAACAACGTCAGCTAGGGAGCCAGCCGGCTAACGTTAGCTAGCTGGCTAACAGTACACTTTAGCTTGAAATGAAACCACTTTCTGTCAAAATAGAAATGTGTAACATCTGTAGCTAGCTATCTTACCTGTATACATCATCATGCATGATGGACGTGTCTCCCTGTCTGAAGTTTGAAGATATAATCCGGAGACAGGTGTTTTCTCAATCTCTTTAGCCATCATACTCAAATTCCACTGATTTCAAAACTTGATCCTCCAGTAAGCATTTCACTGTAAACCTGTTGTATTCGGCTCATGTGACAAATAACATTTGATTTGAGGTGATGACCTTCCGGAGCTGGACAACACGGCAGACTACTGGCTGGGCTCTATCGCCAGGGCGACGATGCAGACGTACTGTGACGCCATCCTGCTCATCCCAGAGCTCACGGCCCACTCTACCAAACAGCTGGCCACCGACATTGGTACCTGACCAACATCACTTACCTACAAAATGTGCTTGATAGATCTAGAACTAGAGAACTATGTTGTACATGGAGCAAACATGTTTATAAGTATGTCATTGCTTCTTGTGTGCCGTTTGATCACCTGGAGTTGGTTGTTTAGGAAAAATCTAATTCTTAGATTTTAGTTTTTATCTACAGAGTCATAACATTTTCAGACGATTTAACGTAAACCAAGAAGCAATAAATACTTATACACACATTGGTTGTAAGTATGAAGTTATTTGTAACTACACTGATGTTGCTAGTAATAGAGCATCATCAAGTATTCCACTTGCCTACTTGCCAAAGCATCAATAAGTTTATCATTAAGCTTTGCAGGTACACTCTACATCTATCTGTAATCTAAAACTCACAACTAAAATGTTGCGTAAGTGCATCATATGCTCGTTTAAGTTCAGGGGGGAGGTGTTAGAGAAAGGTACGGACGTGACTTGTGAAGTCTCTCCACCCCCCTTCAAGTCTAGGATGTTCCCCTCCCTTTCAGAAATTCGAAAGATGCGAGCACCGGAAAACAAATCTGCAAACTGTTCCTCGTTGTCGTCACATCCCACAATCATCTGTTGACAGACGCTACGATACCATTTATGTTACGTCTCCACAAGAGATGAACTGGTAATTATATAGTAATAATGTAGTAATTAATAGGTAATAATATACAGTGCCTTCAAAGTAGTCACACCTTTACTTTTTACAGCCTGAATTTACAGCCTGAATTTTAAAATATATTAAATTGAGAGTTTGTTTGTCACTGGCCTACACAGTGGAATTATGTTTTGGGACATTTCTACAAATTAATTAAAAATTACAATCTGAAATGTCTTGAATCAATAAGAATTCAACCCCTTTGTTATGGTAAACCTAAATAATTTCAGGAGTAAAAATGTGCTTAAGATCTATGTGTGAGGTTGTAAGTAATAAGAACATTTCCCAGGACATAGACATATCTGATATTGGCCGAAAGCTTAAATTATTGGTAATCTAACTGCGCTGTCCAATTTACAGTAGCTATTGCAGTGAAGGAATACCATGCTGTTTGAGGAGAGTGCACAGTTATGAACTTGAAAATGTATTAATAAACCAATTAGGCACATTTGGGCAGTCTTGATACATTTTGAACATAAATGCAATGGTTCATTGATCAGTCTAAAACTTTGCACATGCACTGCTGCTATCTTGTGGCCAAAATATAAATTGCACCTAGATTCCGAAGTCATATAAGATGATAAAGTAAAACAAAAAAAAACATTTTTTTCCCCTTTGTATTATCTTTTACCTAATGTACATTAATTTCGCAGTTCCACAAACTTCAAAGTGTTTTCTTTCAAATGGTATCAAGAATATGCATGTCCTTTGCCTCAGGTCCTGAGCTACAGGCAGTTAGATTTGGGCATGTCATTTTAGGCGAAAATTGAAAAAAAGGGTCCGATCTTTTTAACAAGTCACATCAGTTGTATGGACTCATTTTTTGTGCGATCATAGGGTTTAACATATTTTTTTTTCTGTACCCCACACAAGGTATGTAAGGTTCCTCAGTCATGCAGAGAATTTCAAACACAAATTCAACCCCAAAGACCTGGGAGGTTTTCCAATGCTTCGCAAAGAAGGGCACCTAATGGTAGATGGATACAACAACAAACAGACATTGAATATCCCTTTGAGCATGGTGAAGTTATTAATTACACTTTGAATTGTGTATCAATACACTCAGTCACTACAAAGATACAGGCATCCTTCCTAACTCAGTTGCTGGTGAGGAAGGAAACCACTCAGGATTTCACCATGGGGCCAATGCTGACTTTAGAATAGTTAGAGTTTAATGGCTGTGATAAGAGGAAACTGAGGATGGATCAACAACTTTGTAGTTACTCCAAAATACTAAACTAATTGACAGAGTGAAAATAAGGAAGCCTGTACTGTAATGATCGTCGTATGAAGGAGTGGACCAAAACGCAGCGTGGTGAGTGTTCATGATAAATTTAATACTCAAAACACTCGAACAAAATAACAAAGAGGGAAAACCGAAACAGTCCAGGCAGGTGCAGACACTAAACAGAAATCAACTACCCACAAAACCCAAAGGAAAAAGGACAACTTTAATATGATCCCCAATCAGAGACAACGATAGATTGGGAACCACACCAACATAGAAATAAACTAGAATACCCACCCTAGTCACACCCTGGCCTAACCAAAATAGAGAATAAAAACCTCTATGGCCAGGGCGTGAAATGTACAGAATACAAATATTCCAAAACATGCATCCTGTTTGCAACAAGGCATTAAAGTGAAACCTAAACATTTTTGGCAAATCTAACTTTTTGTCCTGTATACAAAGTGTTATGTTTGGGGCAAACCCAATAAAACACATTACTGTGTACCACTCTTCATATTTTCAAGCATAGTGGTGGTTGCATCATGTTATGGGTATGCTTGTAATCGTTAAGGACTGGGGAGTTTTTCAGTATAAAAAAGAAAGGGAATGGCACTAAGCACAAGCAAAATCCTAGAAGGAAACCTGGTTCAGTCTGCTTTCTACCAGACACTCTGGTGAATTCACCTTTCAGCAGGACAATAAACACAAGGCCAAATCTACACTAGAGTTGCTGTTAATGCTTTCTGAAGGCACTAGTACTGTGTTTTCAGTGTGTCTGTAACAGTGTTGGTCTTCTAACTCCCCACAGACTATCTGAGCAACGTGATGGATGCTTTGGGCTTGCAGCCCTCCAGGACCCTGCAGCAGATAGTGACCCTGCTGAGGGCCAAGCCAGAGGAGTACAGACTGACAGCCAAACTGCTACCCCGTAGACTGGTGTCCACCATCGCTGCCCTGAGGGGGCTGGACCACTGACCACGATCACACTCTAAACAGGTATAGGACTATGGACAAAAATGAGCTCTTTTGCTAACTCTGGCACATTGACATTTATATGAACACTGAAATGTTGATTTAATGTGCACTGTCCCTGTCACATAAGTCAAACAGTATAAATATAGGGCCCAGAGTTCTCTCACCCTAACACAAATATGTTGTTTCCTTCCTGACCTGTGTTGGTCAGACATCTTGTGTTTACACCTGACTAAAAAACGAATCCCATGTCAAAGAATTTAGATGAAAACAATCAAATGACAAACATTATACTAAGTATAAATATGGATTTATGTAATGTAACAATCACATAAACAATCTGTTTCCCTTTCTGTAGATATGATAACTAGAGTCTGGTGTCTGGACCCCTGGTATGGCAGAAACCTGAGAAGTCTCCATTTAGGGATATTCCCATCATGAAATGGCTATAAGCAACATCTGGTTATCAAATATTTAAACTGCTTTGGCATCATACTGTTGTCTTTTTTTTTATATTGTTTTCTATTATGGCTAATTTCTGGAAATCAAGGTAGAAATGGTTTTGCTTATTTGTAATGTACTGGAATCTGTCCACTGATTTAATAAACGTCTGGCCTCTTTTTCTTCAAGTCTTTGATAATGAAGTTAATTGAAGATTCAAATTAAAATGTCTGATTTAAAGGAGACCTTTTATTTTTAGAACCAAATCTCTGTGTGATGTAAATGTCATGTTATAGAAGGGTTCAGACACCTCTTCTGTGATTTAACTTGTGTAGTATGGGGCCCTGAAAAAATATGAACAAAGGCAACAACAACAAAAAAGACCCAAATACGTCCTTTTCGAAACGGCAAAGCTCTGTTTAGTGATGCAGGTTGTTAGATGTTGTACATTGAAACTGTTATTCCGAACTTTATCCGCAACATTATATTCCATTTTTTTGCGAAATATTATTTTTTGTGCCTCTGTCCATTCCAATGTAAAGGAAACACTTGAGTAAATGAGAGGTACAAAGTACACTGAACAAAAATATGAACGCAACATGCAACAATTTCAAAGATTTTACTGAGTAACAGTTCATGTAAGGAAGTCAATCAATTGAAATAAATGTATTAGGCCCTAATCTGTGGATTTCACATGACTGGGACAGATATTTTAAGAAGTTAGGGGCGTGGATCAGAAAATCAGTCATTATCTGGTGTGACCACCATTTGTCTCATGCAGCGTGACTTTTCCTTCGCATAGCGTTGATCAGGCTGTTGATTGTGGCCTGTGGAATGTTGTCCCCCTCTTCAATGGCTGTGCGAAGTTGCTGGATGTTGGCGGGAACTGGAACATGCCGTCGATCCAGAGCATCCCAAACATGCTCAATGGGTGACATGTCTGGTGCGTATGCAGGCCATGGAAGAACTGGGATATTTTCAGCTTCAAGGAATTGTGTATAGATCCTTGCGACATGGGGCCGTGCGTTATGTTGAAACATGAGGTGATGGAGGTGGATGAATGGCACGACAATGGGCCTCAGGATCTCGTCACGGTATCTGTGCATTAAAATTGCCATCAATAAAATGCAATCGTGCTCATTGTTGCAATAAAATGCAATCGTGCTCATAGCTTATGACTTATTCCTTATGACCCGGCACAGCCAGAAGAGGACTGGCCACTCCTCATAGCCTGGTTCTTCTCTAGGTTTCTTCTTAGGTTTTGGCCTTTCTAGGGAGTTTTTCCCAGCCACCGTGCTTCTACATCTGCATTGCTTGCTGTTTGGGGTTTTAGGCTGTGTTTCTGTACAGCACTTTGAGATATCAGCTGATGTACGAAGGGTTATATAAATAAATTCGATTTGATTTGACTGCCCATACCATAACCCCACCGCCACCAAAGGGCACTCCACACTGCCCTTTACCACCTGGACAAAAGGAACACCTATGTGAGAATGCTATTCATTGACTACAGGTCAGTGTTCAACACCATAGTGCTCTGAAAGCTCATCAATAAGCTAAGGACCCTGGGACTAAAGACCTCCCTCTGCAACTGGGCCGGGGCGGCAGGGTAGCCTAGTGGTTAGAGCGTTGGGCTAGTAACCGAAAGGTTGCAAGTTCGAATCCCCAAACTGACAAGGTACAATCTGTCGTTCTGCCACTGAACAAGGCAGTTAACCCACTATTCCTAGGCCGTCATTGAAAATAAGAATTTGTTCTTAACTGACTTGCCTAGTTAAATAAAGGTAAAATAAACTGGATCCTGGACTTCCTGATGGGCTGCCCCCAGGTGGTAAGGGTAGGTAACAACACATCCGCCACGCTGATCCTCAAAACAGCGGCCCGTCAGGGGTGCATGCTCAGTCCTCTCCTGTACTCCCTGTTCACTCATGACTGCACGGCCAGGCACGACTCCAACACCATCATCAAGTTTGCCGATGACACAACAGTGGTAGACCTGATCACCGATAACGACGAGACAGCCTATAGGGAGGAGGTCAGAGACCTGGCCGTGTGGTGCCAGAATAACAACCTATCCCTCAACGTGATCAAGACAAAGGAGATGATTGTGGACTACAGGAAAAGGAGGACCGAGCACGCCCCCATTCTCATCGACGGGGCTGTAGTGGAGCAGGTTGAGAGCTTCAAGTTCCTTGATGTCCACATCACCAACAAACTAACATGGTCCAAACACACCAAGACAGTCGTGAAGAGGGCACGACAAAACCTATTCCCCCTCAGGAGACTGAAAAGATTTGGCATGGGTCCTCAGATCCTCAAAAGGTTCTACAGCCTGGTATGGCAACTGCTCGGCCTCCGACCGTAAGAGGGTAGTGCGAACGGCCCAAGTCAACACTGTGGCCCAGCGCCCTGCCATCCAGGACCTCTATACCAAGCGGTGTCAGAGACTCCAGCCACCCTAGTCATAGACTGTTCTCTATGCTACCACACGGCACGCGGTACCGGAGCGCCAAGTCTAGGTCCAAGAGGCCTCTAAACAGCTTCTACCCCCAAGCCACAAGACTCCTAAACACCTAATCAAATGCTACCCAGACTATTTGCATTGCCCCCCCCCCCCCCCCCCCCCCTTACACCGCTGCTACTCTCTGTTGTTATCATCTATACATAGTCACTTTAATAACTCTACCCATATGTACATCTTACCTCAACTAACCGGTGCCCCCACTCATTGACTCTGTACCGGTAGCTGTATAGTCTCGCTATTGTCTCGCTATTTTACTGCTGTTCTTTTATTACTTGTTACCTTTATTTCTTATTCTTATCTGTATTTTTAATTTTTGTTACTGCATTTTTGGATAGGGGCTCGTAAGTAAGCATTTCACTGTAAGGTCTACAGCTGTTGTATTCGGCGCATTTGACTAATACAATTTCATTTGATTTTGATTCTACCGAGATCCATTTTATCTTTGAAGGGTTCTTCCTAAAAACCTTTATGAATGGTTCTGAATTATGAATGGTTCTACCAGGAACCCTTTTATTCATAGGAACCCTCTTTGAACAGTTCCAACAGCCATATTAGCCTTTCAAATTAGACTCTTTATACAGTATATCATAAGGTCTTTATTTTTATTGACTAACACAGTGGCGTTAGGAAACTCCTGGTTTACAGGCCACATCAGGCCTGCAAGTCACATTATGCTGGCTGAAAAGAGATGTGTATTGAAGCTATCCAACAACTGAAACTTTTGAAATTTGCATTCAGAATGATTGCCAAAGTAGGGTAGGTTAAGATAGGAGACTACCTTGATCATCTAAACTGGAACAACAATCTCAGTAATGGGTGCAATAAATCCAACCACTAACAGATTGTATTAGTTTAGAAATCTGTATGCTATTTATCTTGGTGTAGCATACAATCAATCAACCAATCAAAGTAAGTGCAAATACACAAATTGAAACAAACAATTCTGAGTATCCATCTGCAGTAGAGCATGCTGGGAAATATGATTATGACGGGTGTGGTTTTGAGTGTTTTACTCTACAAAATGTGCACCATACAATACACTGCTGGTTCACTCATATGCCTTTCTTATCTCCTATAGAGTACCACAGTATGAGTCAAAGTACCCATAACACCTTCCGGTCAAACAGGGGATGTGGGCTAATTTCATTTGGGGGGGGTTCCAGGTGAATACATTAATAAAAGTCACCTTGTCCTAGAGAGATTTATACGATTATCAAAACGTCACGCCAGGGTAAGCCTAGATGAAACACAGACCTTATTTTAAATGTTTTGAATTGTGAAAAAACTATTGGAACCATTTCCGTGTTTGACCGCTAGTTTTTATGGGTATCATGACATCTCCATTGTGGGGCTCTATTCTCTGCTTAATAAAATCACAGAAAATACTAATTTGAAAGACAGAAGTCACGGCAAACATATCACTATGGCAGAACTGTAGTATATGTGACCGACCGCCTTGATTCTGTCTTTTGTAGTAAAATTAGAAATTCTGTTTTTTACATTGGATAAAAGCAGAGACACAGAGATACAAAATGTATATCATACACTGCATTTCAGGGACAATCGGAAAGTAATTCTGCTTTGAAAGTTGATCAACTTGTAACCTTACTTTTGAGAAAATGGCCTTTGAATGTTTTGGTATCTACTGGAGAGCTTTTCATAGTCTACACCCATTCAGCATCATTCACACTCTGACCATTTTACTCGCCCTAACAGAGCTGGTTAGGCTGCTGTCATGTTATCCAGAGTGTTGGTGACTGTAACTGTGCTGCTGGCAACAATTTAATCACACTTTTTTGCCGACGTATACTGACACCGGCCATATTCAACAGGTGTTGAGCGTTCGTAAATTCATCAGTTATTCTGCGCTCTGGCAAACTCAGACGCACCCAAAATGGTTATTTGCATAGTGGAGTCTTTTGTTAAGACATGAAGATCATACACGTAATGTGTAGTGGTTATAGAGGGTTACCTAGTCCAACGCTCTAACCACCTGCCTCTCATTGCACTCCACGAGGAGCCTGCCTGTTACGCGAATGCAGTAAGAAGCCAAGGTAAGTTGCTAGCTAGCTTATCTTATAAAACACAATCAATCAATCAATCATAATCACTAGTTAACTACACATGGTTGATGATATTACTTGTTTATCTAGTTGTCCTGCGTTGCATATAATCGATGCGGTGCGTATTCGCGAAAAAGGTACCTAACCATAAACATCAATGCCTTTCTTAAAATCAATACACAAGTATATATTTTTAAACCTGCATATTTAGTTAATATTGCCTGCTAACATGAATTTATTTGTGTCACTTCTCTTGCAACAAAGTCAGTGTATATGCAGCAGTTTGGGCCGCCTGGCTCGTTGCGAACTGTGTGAAGACTATTTCTTCCTAACAAAGACAGCCAACTTCGCCAAACGGGGGATGATTTAACAAAAGCGAATTTGCGAAAAAAGCACAATCGTTGCACGACTGTACCTAACCATAAACATCAATGCCTTTCTTAAAATCAATACACAGAAGTATTTTTTTTTAAACCTGCATATTTAGCGAAAAGAAATCCAGGTTAGCAGGCAATATTAACCAGGTGAATTTGTGTCACTTCTCTTGCGTTCATTGCACGCAGAGTCAGGGTATATGCAACAGTTTGGGCCGCCTGGCTCATTGCGAACTAATTTGCCAGAATTTTACGTAATTATGACATAACATTGAAGGTTGTGCAATGTAACAGGAATATTTAGACTTATGGATGCCACCCGTTAGATAAAATATGGAACAGTTCCGTATTTCACTGAAAGAATATATATATTTTTTCCCGAGATGATAGTTTCCGGATTCGACCATATTAATGACCTAAGGCTCGTATTTATGTGTGTTATTATGTTATAATTAAGTCTATGATTTAATAGAGCAGTCTGACTGAGCGATGGTAGGCACCAGCAGGCTCGTAAGCATTCATTCAAACAGCACTTTCGTGTGTTTTGCCAGCAGCTCAGCTGTTTATGACTTCAAGCCTATCAACTCCCGAGATTAGGCTGGTGTAACCGATGTGAAATGGCTAGCTAGTTAGCGGGGTGCGCTCTAATAGCGTATTAAACGTCACTCGCTCTTAGACTTGGAGTAGTTTTCCCCTTGCTCTGCATGGGTAACGCTGCTTCGAGGGTGGCTGTTGTCGATGTGTTCCTGGTTCGAGCCCAGGTAGGAGCGAGGAGAGGGACGGAAGCTATACTGTTACACTGGCAATACTAAAGTGCCTATAAGAACATCCAATAGTCAAAGGTACAGTGGGGAGAACAAGTATTTGATACACTGCCGATTTTGCAGGTTTTCCTACTTACAAAGCATGTAGAGGTCTGTCATTTTTATCATAGGTACACTTCAACTGTGAGAGACGGAATCTAAAACGAAAATCCAGAAAATCACATTGTATGATTTTTAAGTAATTAATTTGCATTTTATTGCATGACATTTGATACATCAGAAAAGCAGAACTTAATATTTGGTACATAAATCTTTGTTTGCAATTACAGAGATCATATGTTTCCTGTAGTTCTTGACCAGGTTTGCACACACTGCAGCAGGGATTTTGGCCCACTCCTCCATACAGACCTTCTCCAGATCCTTCAGGTTTCGGGGCTGTTGCTGGGCAATACGGACTTTCAGCTCCCTCCAAAGATTTTCTATTGGGTTCAGGTCTGGAGACTGGCTAGGCCACTCCAGGACCTTGAGATGCTTCTTACGGAGCCACTCCTTAGTTTCCCTGGCTGTGTGTTTCGGGTCGTTGTCATGCTGGAAGACCCAGCCACGACCCATCTTCAATGCTCTTACTGAGGGAAGGAGGTTGTTGGCCAAGATCTCGCAATACATGGCCCCATCCATCCTCTCCTCAATACGGTGCAGTTGTCCTGTCCCCTTTGCAGAAAAGCATCCCCAAAGAATGATGTTTCCACCTTCATGCTTCATGGTTGGGATGGTGTTCTTGGGGTTGTATTCATCCTTCTTCTTCCTCCAAACACGGCGAGTGGAGTTTAGACCAAAAAGCTCTATTTTTGTCTCATCAGACTACATGACCTTCTCCCATTCCTCCTCTGGATCATCCAGATGGTCATTGGCAAACTTCAGACGGGCCTGGACATGCGCTGGCTTGAGCAGGGGGACCTTGCGTGCGCTGCAGGATTTTAATCCATGACGGCGTAGTGTGTTACTAATGGTTTTCTTTGAGACTGTGGTCCCAGCTCTCTTCAGGTCATTGACCAGGTCCTGCCGTGTAGTTCTGGGCTGATCCTTCACCTTCCTCATGATCATTGATGCCCCACGAGGTGAGATCTTGCATGGAGCCCCAGACCGAGGGTGATTGACCGTCATCTTGAACTTCTTCCATGTTCTAATAATTGCGCCAACAGTTGTTACCTTCTCACCAAGCTGCTTGCCTATTGTCCTGTAGCCCATCCCAGCCTTGTGCAGGTCTATAATTTTACCCCTGATGTCCTTACACAGCTCTCTGGTCTTGGCCATTGTGGAGAGGTTGGAGTCTGTTTGATTGAGTGTGTGGACAGGTGTCTTTTATACAGGTAACGAGTTCAAACAGGTGCAGTTAATACAGGTAATGAGTGGAGAACAGGAGGGCTTCTTAAAGAAAAACGAACAGGTCTGTGAGAGCCGGAATTCTTACTGGTTGGTAGGTGATCAAATACTTATGTCATGCAATAAAATGCAAATGAATTACTTAAAAATCATACAATGTGATTTTCTGGATTTTTGTTTTAAATTCCGTCTCTCACAGTTGAAGTGTACCTATGATAAAAATGACAGACCTCTACATGCTTTGTAAGTAGGAAAACCTGCAAAATCGTCAGTGTGTCAAATACTTATTCTCCCCACTGTATATGAAATAGAAATGGTATAGAGAGAAATAGTCCTATAATTCCTACAATAACTAAAACCTAAAACTTCTTACCTGGGAATATTGAAGACTCATGTTAAAAGGAACCACCAGCTTTCATATGTTCTCATGTTCTGAGCAAGGAACTTAAACGTTAGCTTTCTTACATGGCACACATTGCACTTTTACTTTCTTCTCCAACACTTTGTTTTTTTTATTTAAACCAAATTGAACATGTTTCATTATTTATTTGAGGCTAAAATGATTTTATTGATGTATTATATTAAGTTAAAATAAGTGTTCATTCAGTATTGTTGTAAATGTCATTATTACAAATAAAATAAAATAAATCGGCCGATTAATCGGTATTGGCTTATTTTTGGTCCTCCAATAATCGGTATCGTTTTTTGAAAAATCATAATCGGTCGACCTCTAGTTTAAACACTGTTTCCCATGCTTGTTCAATGAACCATAAAAAATTAATGAACATGCACCTGTGGAATGGTCGTTTAGACACTAACAGCTTACAGACGGTAGACAATTAAGGTCACAGTTATGAAAACTTAGGACACTAAAGAAGCCTTTCTACTGACTCTGAAAAACACCAAAAGAAAGATGCCCAGGGTCCCTGCTCATCTGTGTGAACGTGCCTTAGGCATGCTGCAAGGAGGCATGAGGAATGCAGATGTGGCCAGTGCAATAAATTGCAATGTCCTGTACTGTGAGACGCCTAAGACAGCGCTACAGGAAGACAGGATAGACAGCTGATCGTCCTTGCAGTGGCAGACCACGTGTAACAACACCTGCACAGGATCGGTACATCCGAACATCACACCTGCGGGACAGGTACAGGATGACAACAACAACTGCCCGAGTTACACTAGGAACGCACAATCCCTCCATCAGTGCTCAGACTGTCCACAATAGGCTAGAGAGGCTGGACTGAGGGCTTGTAGGCCTGTTGTAAGGCAGGTCCTCACCAGACATCACCGGCAACAACGTCACCTATGGGCACAAACCCACCGTTGCTGGACCAGACAGGACTGGCAAAAAGTGCTCTTCACTGATGAGTCGCAGTTTTGTCTCACCAGGGGGCGATGGTCGGATTCGCATTTATCGTTGAAGAAATGAGCGTTACACCAAGGCCTGTACTCTGGAGCGGGATTGATTTGGAGGTGAAGGGTCTGTCATGGTCTGGGGCGATGTGTCACAGCATCATCGGATTGAGCTTGTTGTCATTGCAGGCAATCTCAACGCTGTGCGTTACAGGGAAGATATCCTCCTCCCTCATGTGGTACCCTTCTTGCAGGCTCATCCTGACATGACCCTCCAGCATGACAATGCCACCAGCCATACTGCTCGTTCTGTGCGTGATTTCCTGCAAGACATGAATGTCAGGGTTCTGCCATGGCCAGCGAAGAGCCCGGATCTCAGTCCCATTGAGCACGTCTGGGACCTGTTAGATCGGAAGGTGAGGGCACGGGCCACTCCCCCCAGAAATGTCCAGGAACTTGCAGGTGCCTTGGTGGAAAAGTGGGGTAACATCTCACAGCAAGAACTGGCAGATCTGGTGCAGTCCATGAGGAGGAGATGCACTGCAGTACTTAATGCAGCTGGTGGTTACTTCTGATTTCAGGGACACATTTTTCCATTTCTGTTAGTCACCTGTCTGTGGAACTTGTTCAGTTTATGTCTGTTGAATCTTGTTATGTTCATACAAATATTTCCACGTTAAGTTTGCTGAAAATAAACGGTTGGCAGTGAGAGGACGTTTCTTTTTTTGCTGAGTTCATTATTTGACCATGCTGGTCATCATTACTACATTGTATTCAATTTCCAGCTAGACTTTTCAAGCCATCGACTCACTGATTGTTGAAGATGATGGGCAATCGGCAAATGCAGTCTGGAATCTGCTGGCATCACAGCACAACATCAACATCGCTCTAATTACAGTCAGAAGACAGTTGGAGAAACTTGAGTGGATTTATGGAAAGGCTCTGTAACACATATTATTTATATATATATTTGAATTTCATTTTATTTAACCTTTATTTAACTAGTCAAGTCAGTTAAGAACAAATTCTTATTTACAATGACGACCAACCCCGGAAAAACCCAGATGATGCTGGGACAATTGTGCACCGCTCTATGGGACTCCCGATCACGGCCGGATGTGATACAGCCTGGATTCGAACCACTGAGATGCAGTGCCTTAGACCGCTGCGCTACTTGGGAGCCATGTAGCCAATATATATATTATTTTTCAGAACATTAACCATGTGTGTTCACTTGTTTTGTACTGTTCTATAGTTTTGACCCAATGATTCGTCTGACAAACAAAGAACCTTGCGTCTTGCAGGCACAGGCATGGATCAAAGCCTACTTTGTTCCAATATTTCTGTCATTCGGTGATATTTACTCCCATAGTAATTCATTATGGATCCTTAACGAAATAAACAGCTGCATTTTGAAAGAGTATTTTTATCATTATTTTATTAATGAAAGCATAAAGATGTTGATGAAGAAGCCAAATTTGCCTCGGGATCCGTCCCAGTTGGTATTCTGTGGAACCATGCGTTTTTTCGGCGCGGCTTGTTGTCCAGCCCTTTGTCCACTGATCTCCACGGATGGTTGTCGGCATGGTTGTATGCTCTGCAAAAACACATTCACGTTTTTAGTACACAATTATTGATTTTATTACACAGTATGCCTACACATTGATAGGCTATATACATTTTATTTTTAAATGCACTGGAATCAAAATAGCTTTAGTTTTGGTGATCCTCTCAGCTCCTGCTCATTTTCAAGTCCTCTGGTGGTTACAGTCCTAACCCTGGAATGGGTGAATGTAGCACCATAGAAAGAAGCTGGCTTGATGAAATCTACGTCTGTCGGAAAAGGGTCTGCTCGGACCAAAACACACTGCCGCCTGGGTTTGCATTGCAAATGAGGGCATAAACTGGGTCAAAACGCCAGCAGAGTAAGTAGACCTTTATGTGGTAAAATAAAGGTTAAATATATCAATAAAATACCTACAACACACCTACAGTATATCTACATGTAGGTCTCCTGATTTAAACCTGATCAAACTTGTTTGGCATCAACTGAAAACATTCATCCGTAACTCAAAGATGAACTGGTGAAGGCCATCAATACGTTTTGGCTTGAGAAATTGACGATACAATTCTCCCCCTACCCTCCTTCTTGGCAAGAGTCTATTGTCCTGCTAATAGCCCATAATGGGTGGATGGATGGATTATTTTGTATTCCAGTGTATTGAATGAATGTATTAAATATAGTCATTTACCGTTCTCATTCTCGGATTGGAAACATTGTTTGCAGAGTTCACAATCTCATGTTCAAGACCTTGTTTAAAAATTAACGATATTTTGGAGATTATATATTTTTTAAATAACTGAAAGTGAGCGGTTGTAATCTGAATAAAGGGGAAAAGGGCCATTCTTGAACATGGGGTGTGTCACGCCCTGACTGTAGAGATCCTTTTTATGTCTCTATTTTGGTTGGTCAGGGCGTGAGTTTGGGTGGACATTCTATGTCTGGTGTTCTATGCTGTCCTTGTTTTGTATTTCTATGTGTTTGGCCTGGTATGGTTCCCAATCAGAGGCAGCTGTCTATCGTTGTCTCTGATTGAGAACCATACTTAGGTAGCCTGTTCCCACCTGTGTTTGTGGGTGGTTGTTTTCTGTTTTGTTTGTTCACCTTACAGGACTGTTCGTTTGTCGTTTTTGTTGTTTCGTATTTTATTAAAGGTAATATGAACACTTACCACGCTGCACCTTGGTCCTCTTCTCCTTCTCCTGATTACGGTCGTTACAGGGTGAGACAATAGGCCATTTTGATTTTGTCTGGCTTGCCATTCCAAATAAAATGGAATATTTTTTGTTCATACATTTTATAAAACAGGTCGCTGTTTAATTAAATTATCTCTCTAAAAGGATGCATTATGACATGAAAATGACATGGGCAAGAGACTGTAATATTTGTCCTTTTCGAGACTATAATACATGGCATCCAGGTCAGGATAACCAATAATATACACAAAGCACTAACCCTGACTCTCGTTTTTTAAGTGTTCCTAGGCCTAGGTCTATATTCCTGGTGTTTTTTAACAAACATTGCTTATTTTAGTTAAACGCTCTTCACAGACCGTGCTTATTTGAGACCAAAACTAGCGATCAGTTGTAGAGTCGTGACTTTTTATAGTCACTTCTGTTTTCTATTTTTCACTTCTAGACTATCAGAAAGAATGTTGGTACTTATTTATTTTGATCCAAAGCCATGAATGATCCAAAGCCATGAATGAATGAGTCAGCTTTATGTAGGTGCCGAGGCTATATGACTGCGCCATCAACTTGATTATTTAGCAAACATCACTTGCTGCTTATATTCAGTCAACACAGATATCTTAAGCATATCATGGAATATATATATTTATTTTTTTACAGCTTCCAAAAGCCTAATCAGTGCTCTAACTCTCCCTTGCGGTGGTCTGGAACAATGAAGCAGTGACGCAGGGTAACGTACTAAACCACAAATTACCTCTAAGTCCCGCGGCATAATCTCAAAACTTTTAGTTGAGGAACCACTGTACTGTATGATGCAGCCACCGCCATGCTTGAAAATATGAGGAGTGGTACTCAGTGGTGTGTTGTGTTGGATTTGCCCCAAACATAAAGACTTTGTATTCAGGACAAAAAGTTATGTTTTTTGCCACTTTCTTTGCAGAATTACTTTATTAATAATATAATACAAATAACAATAATATGACATTTAGCAGACACTTTTATCCAAAGCGACATACAGTGCATTCGGAAAGTATTCAGACCCCCTAGGGCTTTTTCCAATTTTGTTACGTTAAAGCCTGTTTCTAAAATGAATTAAATCATTTTTCCCCCTCATCAGTCTACACACAATACACCATAATGACAAAGCGAAAACAGGTTTTAAGAAATGTTTGCAAAAAATGTCAAATAAATAGCTTATTCACATAAGTATTCGGACCCTTTGCTATGAGACTCGAAATTGAGCTCAGGCGCATCCTGTTTCCGTTGATCATCCGTGAGATGTTTCTACAACTTGATTGGAGTCCATCTGTGGTAAATTCAATTGATTGTACATGATTTGGAAAGGCATACAAATGTCTATATAAGGTCCCACAGTTGACAGTGTATGTACAGAACAAAAACCAAGCCACGAGGTCGAAGGAATTGTCCATCGAGCACAGAGACAGGATTGTATCGAGGCACAGATTTGGGGACGGGCTCAAAAACCTTTCTGCAGCATTGAAGGTCCCCAAGAACACAGTGACCTCCATCATTCTTAAATGGAAGAAGTTTGGAACCACCAAGACTCTTCCTAGAGCTGGCAAACCGTCCAAACTGAGCAATCAGGGGAGAAAGGCCTTGGTCAGGGATGTGACCAAGAACCCGATGGTCACTCTGACAGAGCTCCAGAGTTCCTCTGTGGAGATGGGAGAACCTTCCAGAAGGACAACCATCTCTGCAGCACACCACCAATCAGGCCTTTATGGTAGAGTGGCGAGACAGAAGCCACTCCTTAGTAAAAGGCACATGACAGCACGCTTGGAGTTTGCCAAAAGGCACCTAAAGGACTCCGACCATGAGAAACAAGATTCTCTGGTCTGATGAAATCAAGATTCTTTGGCCTGAATGCCAAGCGTTGCGTCTGGAGGAAACCTGGCACCATCCCTACGGTGAACCATGGTAGTGGCAGCATCATGCTGTGGGGATGTTTTTCAGCAGCAGGGACTGGGAGACTAGTCAGGATCGAGGGAAAGATGAACGGAGAAAAGTAGAGAGAGATCCTTGACAAAAACCTAGCACTCAGGACCTCAGACTGGGGCAACAATCCTATGCACACAACCAAGACAACGCAGGAGTGGCTTCAGGAAAAGTCTCTGAATGTCCTTGAGTGGCACAGCGAGAGCCCGGACTTGAACCCGATCGAACATCTCTGGAGAGACCTGAAAATAGCTGTGCAGCGACGCTCCCCATCCAACCTGACAGAGCTTGAGAGGATCTGCAGAGAAGAATGGGAGAAAGTCCCCAAATACAGGTGCGCCAAGCTTGTAGTGTTTTCGCTTTAAATAAATGTTTAAAAAAAAGTGTGTAGATTGATCAGGGAAAAAACGATGTATCTATTTTAGAATTAGGCTGTAAAGTAACAAAATTTGTAATAAGTCAAGGAGTCTGAATGCTTTCCGGATGCACTGTATTTTGCAAAGGATTTGACATGGCCTATTCATGAAAGTTATAAGGAAATTTACCAAATTTGCTTCCGCAGATATCTGTTTCTCGCATACCAAAAATCTGGGACCATAAATACCATTTATTTGGAGAAAAAAAGCAGAACACTTTTGACAATACTTTGTTCATATTATTTCTAACAATCTTGTGCTAATTTATTATTTCACTATTGACGGTTACTGTATACATTTGATGGTTTACACAGTGAGTCTCTGCTACTTCCCCTGAACAAGCAGTGTTCTCTGCTGTCACCTAGTGAACAAAGGAGAAAACTACAACATTACTGAGTTTCACTTACACTTAAATTCATCTTTTAAAAATAATATCTGTCTGGTAACATTTAGATTTTTTTGAACGAGTGACTTCTAAAAGTGTAGTAAATTGCCAGTATAGGAGTGTCCCACAGCAATTAGGTCCTGCAATGCTCCTGGTCAGGAGAAATGTGGTTAGACTACTCTGCAGCGTCCAGTCAACAAGAAGATGACAATCACTGTGTGCTTGTTTAATATAAAATAAAAAGCTACGCGCTACGCATTTTATGGATGACAGAGATATACAAAAAATATATATTTACAGTATACTATTCGCCTATCTGTTACTGAAAGCCGTTAAAGATTGAGAGACGGGAGAGGAGCGCTTCTTTAGTTGTAGTTTATCCATGATGTGCTCTTTGATCAACGGGATGAAGCGCTATAGAACAAAACTAAATTGATGCGGCATGGTGAACAATGCCAAAAAAAGCCTTTGCGCAACCAAAATGAAAGAAGTACTGTACTTTGTTGTTTATGCAAAGCAAGAATAAAAAAAACACACAACGTCTTGCGGATATAGCAGCCTTCGACCAGGTGACCGTTACAGATGGGATAAAATATGATTGTGAACATTAGTTGGATGGAATAATACATCACAAAAATCATAACTCTAATGATTGTACAACCCAACTATTCGCATACAGTAAGTGCTATTTTAACTACCCTTGTACATCGAATCTCTACAATAGAGTGACTCTGAGCTAATACATGTCATTCTTACATACAGCGACTTCAGAATATATTCACCCCCTGTTACTTTTTCCACATTTTGTCGTGTTAAAGCATTTAAAATGGATTAAATTGATGTCACTGATCTTCACAAAATACCCCTTAATGTCAAAGTGGATTATTTTTTTTTTCAGTAGAAATTAATAACAAATGAAAAGCGGAAATGTCTTGAATCAATAAGTAGTCAACGGTTTGTTTTGGTAAACCCTCAACACGATTAGGAGTACAATATTGCTTAACAAGTCACATAATAAGTTGCATGATTTAGTTAATGACATCCACATCTCTGTACCCTACACATACAAGTATCTGTAAGGTCCCTCAGTTGAGTAGTACATTTCAAGCACAGATTCAACAACAAAGACCACGGAGGTTTTCCAATGCCCCGAAAAAGCAGACACTGAATATATTTTCAGCATGGTAAAGTTATTAGTCACTACAAAGATACAAAAAAAAACCTCAGGATGGAAACCGCTCAGGCATTTCACCATGAGGCCATGAGGCCAATTAAAACAGTTACAGAGTTTAATTGCTGTGATAAGAGAAAACTGAACATAGATCAAAAACGTTGTACAAAAACACAAAACGAACATACATGACAGAGTGAAAAGAAGGAAGCCTGTGCTGAATAGAAATATTCTGAAATACGTATCCTATTTGGAAATAAGGAAAAAAATACATGACTGTAGGGGCGTCATGCACCCCCAAAACCTGAGGGGGCACAAAGTACGTGAAGATTTTTATTTTTATTTTTTATTTTATTTTACCGTTATTTTACCAGGTAAGTTGACTGAGAACACGTTCTCATTTGCAGCAACGACCTGGGGAATAGTTACAGGGGAGAGGAGGGGGATGAATGAGCCAATTGGAAGCTGGGGATTATTAGGTGACCATGATGGTTTGAGGGCCAGATTGGGAATTTAGCCAGGACACCAGGGTTAACACCCCTACTCTTACGATAAGTGCCATGGGATCTTTAATGACCTCAGAGAGTCAGGACACCCGCTTAACGTCCCATCCGAAAGACGGCACCCTACACAGGGCAGTGTCCCCAATCACTGCTCTGGGGCATTGGGATATTTTTTAGACCAGAGGAAAGAGTGCCTCCTACTGGCCCTCCAACACCACTTCCAGCAGCATCTGGTCTCCCATCCAGGGACTGACCAGGACCAACCCTGCTTAGCTTCAGAAGCAAGATGGCTGTATTTGGCTGTATTTTCAAACACCTGAAACCTGAAACTGCTTTTTCCTGCAATCTAGAGCCAGAATCATTATGCTTAATTCCATGTCAAAAATATGTACGGTGCATTCAGAAAGTATTCAGACCCCTTGACATGAAATTGTTTCTTCCCCCCTCATCAATCTAAACACAATACCCCATAATGACAGAGCTAAATTTAGATTTTTTTGCAAATGTATAAAAAAAAAAAACTTGAATATCACATTCACATAAGTATTCAGACCCTTAACTCAGTACTTTGTTGAAGTACCTTTGGCAGCAATTACAGCCTCGAGTCTCCTTGGGTATGATGCTACAAGCTTAGCACACCTGTATTTGGGAAGTTTCTCGCATTCTTCTCTGCAAATCCACTCAAGCTCTGTCAGGTTGGATGGGGAGTGTCGCTGCACAGCTCTGGCTGGGCTACTGAAGGACATTCAGAGACTTGTCCCGAAGCCACTTCTGCGTTGTCTTGGCTATGTGCTTAGGGTCGTTGTCCTGTTGGAAGGTGAACCTTTGCCCCAGTCTGATTCATCAGACCAGAGAATCTTGTTCCTCTGAGAGTCTTTAGGTGCCTTTTGCCAAACTCCAAGTGGGCTGTCATGTGCCTTTTACTGAGGAGTGGCTTCCGTCTGGCCACTCTACCATAAAGGCCTGATTGGTAGAGTGCTGCAGAGATGGTTGTCCTTCTGGAAGGTTCTCCCATCACCACAGAGGAACTCTGGAGCTCTGTCACCATCGCATTCTGGGTCACCTCCCTGACCAAGGGCCTTCTCCCCCGATTGCTCAGTTTGGCCTGGCGGCCAGCTCTAGGAAGAGTCTTGGTGGTTGCAAACTTCTTCCATTTAAGAATGATGGAGGCCACTGTGTTCTTGGGGACCTTTAATGCTGCAGAAATGTTTTGGTACCCTTCCCCAGATCTGTGCCTCGACATAATCATGTCTTGGAGCTCTACGGACAATTCCTTTGACCTCATGGCTTGGTTTTTGCTCTGACATGCACTGTCAACTGTGGGACCTTATATAGACAGGTGTGTTCCTTTCCAAATCATGTCCAATCAATTTAATTTACCACAGGTGGACTCCAATCAAATTGTAGAAACATCTCACGGATGATCAATGGAAACAAGATGCACCTGAGCTCAATTTTGAGTCTCATAGTAAAGGGTCTGAATAGTTATGTAAATAAGTTATTTCTGTTTTTTTATTTGTAATAGATTTTTATTATTTATACTATTTTCGCTTTGTCATTATGGGCTATTGCGTGTAGATTTGTGAGAAGAAAAAAACATTTAATTAATTTTAAGATAAGACTGTAACCTAACAAAATGTGGAAAAGTCAAGGGGTCTTGAAGTACAAGAAATCCTGCTACGACAATATAGGAACAAGGTGGAATCCTATAACACAGGCTCCGATGCCTGATATATGTGGCAGTGCCTACAAAAGAAGACCCAGCCGTGATCTACCCTACAATGCCTCTCTACCATACGAACTCAATGCATTTTATGCACGCTTCGACAAAAACAACACAGAGCGTGCACGAGGCCCCCGCCAAACCAGGGGACTGGGTAATTTCGCTCTCCGAGGCCGACGTGAGTAGGGTTTTTAGTCAGGTCAACACTCTTAAGGACACGAGCCGGATGGTATTCCAGGTCACGTAATCTCCACATGTTTCAAGATGGCCACCATCATTCCTGTTCCCAATAAATCTAAGGCTACATGCCACAATGACTACCGCTGTAGCACTCACTTCTATAATCATTAAGTACTTTGAAAGGCAGGTTATGGCACACATTAACTCCATCATCCCAGCCACCCTAGACCCACTCCAATTTGCATACCACCCCAACAGATCCATAGACGATGCAATCTCAATTACACTCCAGACTGAACTCACCCACCTAGATAAAAGGAATACCTACAGCATGTGAGAATGCTGTTCATTGACTACAGTTCAGCGTTCGTCACCATAGTCCCCTCCAATCTCATCACCAAGCTTGGGATCCTGGGACTGAACACATCCCTCTGCAACTGGATCCTGGATTTCCTGACGGGCTGACCGCCGGTGAGCGTAGGAAACATTACCTCTGCCAGGCTGACCTTCACCAAGGGGGCCCCACAGGGATTTGTGCTTAGTCCCTTCCTGGACTACCTGTTCACCCATGACCGTGTGGCCACGCATGACACCAACACCATCATCAAGTTTGCTGACAACACGACGGTGGTAGGCTTGATCGCCGGTGACGATGACGGTCAGTGACCAACCTTTCCCTCAATATCAGTAAGACCAAGGAGCTGATCCTGGACTACACATCAACGGGGCTGCGTTGGAGCGGGTCCAGAGCTTCAAGTTCCTCGATATTCAAATCACTGAGTACTTCAAATGGTCCACACACAAACAGTCATGAACAAAGAGGTACCAGAGCATCAAGTCTGTCACCAACAGGCTCCTGAACAGCTTCTATCCCCAAGCCATAAGACTGCTAAGTAGCTAAAAAAAAGTACATGGACTATCTGCATTGACCCTTCTATTTTTTTTTGCACTGTCTTTATGCACACACACACACACACACACACACACACACACACACACACACACACACACACACACACACACACACACACACACACACACACACACACACACACACACACACACACACACACACACACACACTATGCACATTCTACACACACACTCACACTGATACTCCAACACACACACACAACACACAATACGCACACTTAATTTGCTCATACACCCATAACACGCACACACATCCATACTGACTCTACACACACACATACAGACACTCACATACAATCATCATATACTCTGTTTATCATATATCCTGATTTCTAGTCACCTTACCCCTATACATACTGTATCTAACCCTACCACTCCAGTATCCCTGCACATTGTACATATGGTAATGGAACTGACCCTGTATATACAGTGCCTTCAGAAAGTGTTCATACCCATAGACTTATTCCACATTTTTTTGTGTTACAGCCTGAATTCAAAATGGATTGTATTTATTTATTTTCTCACCCAACTACACACAATACCCCATAATGACAAAGTGAAAACATGTTTTTAGAAATGTTTGCAAATGTATTGAAAACTAAATACAGAAATATCAAATTTATGTAAGTGTTCACACCCCTGAGTCAATACTTTGTAGAAGCACCTTTAGCAGCGATTACAGCTGTGAGTCTTTCTGGGTAAGTCTCGTAGAGCTTTCCACACCTAGAGTGTGCACCATTATTGTTTTCAAAATTCTTCAAGTTCTGTCAAATTGGTTGTTGATCACTGCTAGACAATCATTTGCAGCTTGTGCCATATATATCAAGCAGATTTAAGTCAAAACTGTAGCTTGGCCACTCAGGAACATTCACTGTCTTCTTGGTAAGCATATCCAGTGTAGATTTGGCCTTGTATTTTATGTTATTGTCCTGCTGAAAGGTGAATTCATCTCCCAGTGTCTGGTGGAAAGCAGACTAAACCAGGGTTTCCTCTGTGACTTTAGCACCATTCAGTTTCTTTTTTATCCTGAAAAACTCCCCAGTCCTTAATGAACAGTTACAAGCATATCCATAAACCCTGTGCTTGAAAATATGGAGAGTGGTACACGGTAATGTGTTATGTTTTTATTGCAAATCCAATACAACACTTTGTATTCAGGACAAAAAGTGAATTGCTTTGCCACATTTTTGTAGTATTACTTTACTTTAAACGTATTTAGGTTTGCCATAACAAAGAGGTTGAATACTTATTGACTTCTTAGGGCTAGTTCCCTTTTTCTAAATTTCTACCTGAATGACATGCCCAAAGTAAACTGCCTGTTGCTCAGGCCCTGAAGCCAGGATATGCATATAATTGGTACCATTGGAAAGAAAACACTTTGAAGTTTGTGGAAATGTTTAAATAATGTAGGAGAATATAACACAATAGATATGGTAGGAGAAAATCCAAAGAAAAACCAACCAGAGTTTTTTTTGAGAGAGACCATGCTCTTACAATGGAAAGTATAAGGGCATACTGAAACTTAGCTCCCTGAATGCCATTCCTATGGCTTCCACAGGGTGTCAGCAGTCTATGTTCAAAGTTTCAGGCTTGTAACTTCAAAACGAAGGAGAAATATCAGTTTTAGTACAGGGACACAGTCTTGGAAATTCGTGTTTGCGCACGCAATGAAGACAGAACGCACCTGCTAAAATCCTATTGAACATACTTCATTCTGTAAGAAATATTATAGTTTGATTACATTTTAGGGTATCTGAGGAGTAAACAGAAATGTATTTTGACTTGTTGAAAGAAAGATTAGGGGTAGCTTTTCGGAATCCTTTCTCTGCATGTTGAATGAGTGGATTATTCAAATCGATGACGCCAACTAAAATGACTTTTTGGGATATAAAGAATGATTTTATCTAACAAAACGACACTACATGTTATAGCTGGGACCCTTTGGATGACGAATCAGAGGAAGGTTTTCAAAAAGTAAGTGAATATTTAATTGCTATTTGTAAATTTATGAAACCTGTGCCGGTGGAAAAATATTTTGACGTGGGGCGCTGTCCTCAAACAATCGCATGGCATGCTTTCGCTGTAATAGCTACTGTAAATTGGACAGTGCAGTTAGATGAACAAGAATAAAAGCTTTCAACCTATAGAAGACACTTGTATGTACCCAAAAGATGAATATTAATTATTTTTATGATTATTTATTTGAATTGCGCCTAGGCTTAAGAATGATTGACTCAAGACATTTCAGCATTTCACTTAGGGGGCTCCCGAGTGGCGCAGCGGTCACTACAGACACCCTAGTTCGAATCCAGGCTGTATCACAACTGGCCGTGATTGGGAGTCCCAGGGAGTCCCAGGCTGGTGCACAATTGGACCAGCGTCGTCCATGTTAGGCTGGTGTAGGCCATCATTGTAAATAAGAATTTGTTCTTAACTGACTTGCCTAGTTAAATAAAGGTTACATTTAAAAAATAAATATTTTTTTTTATTCATTTGTAAAAATGTTGATAAACATAATTCCACTTTGACATTATGGGGTATTGTGTGTAGGCCAGTGACAGAATCTCAATTTAATAAATTTTAAGTTCAAGCTGTAACACAACAAAATATGTAAAAGGTCAAGGGGTGTGAATAGTTTCTGAAGGGGCTGTTGCTTCTATTTCTCGTGTTTTTGTTCTACTTATATTGATTACTGCACTGTTGAGAAACAGCAAGAAAATCTCTATATCTATCATTGTACTAGTGCATGTGACAAAAAAAACTTGAAACTTAAACTTGTTATTGCTTATAAACGCTAATACATTTTTATAAATTTGTAAAAGTTATGAAATACATATTTATTGATCTTTTATCAATGTTTTAATAATGTTTAATATTGACAGCTTTTATAAAGTTTAACCCAAATTAGAAAATAATATTTTATCTTTTAGTATTTTTTGTTGATTGGGAAAAATAATATACTGTACAGAAAAAGTGTGTGTTTATTTTTCCCTGTAATAAATATGTTTATGTTAATTAACTTCATAGAAATAATTAATAATATTACTTTCAGGTTAGGCATTTTTGGTAACATTTGCCATATTATATTGTTTTAACAGACTCTTTTTAAACTATTTTCTGAAAGTAATTATTTAATATACCCATATTGCTTGGTATGCATCCCCACCCCATCACTGCACATAGTGCTCGCAATCACAACATGCCCATATCTGCACAAAAACATGAATGTTGCGCACACACACACACACACACACGCGCGCGCACACACAAACACATAGTGTACAAACCAAAGTGACTTTTCACAAACGGGAAATGATGTCAGGTCTTGTCTCCAAGGAGATGGAGGCAGTTGCTAAGATACTGTGACACTAGGATCTCTCCTCTTGCTCTCTCTCTCTCTCCCTCCCTCACACAGCACACAGTGTTGTCACCATGAATAGCACTAAATTATCTCAGTATCTCTCTCGTTCTCTATTACAGATGACATTGAACAGTGTTCTGTCTTTTCAGTCACAGTTCTATAAATAGAACAGATCCAAAAGTCTAAAGGGCCAAAATGTCATTTCATTAGCAAGCTCACATCAGATGCTTATCAAGCAGACTGTTATTTTGTTTAGTAGAATCTCAAATGGCTATATCTGAAAAGACAGGGCATGGACAGCTATCCAACATCCTTGATCCAAAGTGTCATGGACATTATGATTATGTAGCAGCACCTTCCTGTGTGTCTCCACAGTCCTAGCTGCACCTTTCCAGAGCTATCAGCATGCTACATGTGTCTCGCAATGGCATGTCACTGCCAAATCTCCATCCCCCTCTCCCTCTATCTTTCTCTCTCTCTCTACCATGTGGATCCTAACACACCATTAAGAGTTCATGTGTTTGGCTGTATTGGAGATGGCGCCCATACACACCCCTCTCTCAATTGCAGGATTAGTCTCCTCAACTGTATTTCTGTCAGAGAGCCTCTCTGTACTGATGACACAAGCAATACAGCGATGAGTGTTTGTTCATTCGACGCGCACACACACTCACACACGTGCAAATGCGCAAACACACATACACACACACACACACACACACACATACTGCCACACATGCAATGACACAGTGAGGATAGAGTGTAGCGAGAGGGGGGCAAGAGGGAAGGCAGGGAGTGGGATGGGGTGGGCTTTGGTGGTGTGTGTGGAATCATTTTAAATGGCGCTAGGGTTGTAAGGGGATAAAGATGTACGGAGGAAGAGGAGAGCGAGAAGGGAGAGGACTAAGATTTCAAAAGAAGCACGGGGGAATGCAAGGGAGCTTGGGGGAATGCAAGGGAGCACGGGAAGAGGGAGAAAGAATGAAGAAATATCCTCTGCACCACTGTGTGACTGGAAATTTAATAGAGAGAGAGGTAGAGGGGGAGAGAGAGAGAGAGAGAGAGAGAGAGAGAGAGAGAGAGAGAGATGGGGGGGAGGGAGAGAGGAAGAGAGAGGCAAAAGGCACAGAGACCGCATTGCTTTGCGGCTCTTAGCGAAAGCTATCAATTGTGAACTATGCTCACTACGGCATTCAGGGAGAGGAAGGGGAGGAGTCAAAGTGAGAGAGAGGGTGAACGAATGAGGGAGAGGGTGAACGAATGAGGGTGAGAGAGAGAGAGAGAGAGAGAGAGAGAGAGAGAGAGAGAGAGAGAGAGAGAGAGAGAGAGAGAGAGAGAGAGAGAGAGAGAGAGAGAGAGAGAGAGAGAGAGAGAGAGAGAGAGAGAGAGAGGTACATATCTGAGGGGTTCTTCAGGTGAATACTCACCTCCACAGCCTGTACTGTGGAGATAGATGGGGGATGGAGGTGAGGAGAAGTGCGTGTGTGGTTGTATAAGCTACGGCTTTTGAACTTAAAATGGGTTGATGTGGGTGCAGCTTGAACGTTGATTGAGAGCAAATTCCATATGCAGTTTATTGCTGAGAAAAGCTATAGTCTTGTGTTTTATAATTCAACACACATCTTAATGGTATGCGTGGAAACAGAGTGACAGGATCCAGTGCATTGTACAACAGGTTTCTAAAGTTGAGTGATGTGAAGGGCCATAACAACAGTCAAGGAGCATAGTATACACCAGGTGGAGCAGTGTCACTATTTATTCTAAACTCCATTACTTTTAGATTAGGAGCCAATGCATGAGAAAGAAACGACAAAAAACAGACTAATGGGACCACATGCCACACATGGCATCCCAATACACATAATTGCTGTCCAAGGTTGCTATGTCCCCACAAAACCATTGGCTGTCATATCTTTTCAGATGGTCCATGTTTTTTTATTGGTCCGTTGCCCCTCTATCATAATAAGCCGTATGCCATGATGCCACAACCTTAGATAAAGTACCAAACTTTAAAACCCTAGTTGAAAAGACAATGTTTTGTATGTCTAGGAAATGTTCATAGTCCATTAAACCAATGTTGATTGGTCTGATATGTAAGGTTTCAGCACCAATAGTACAACTGAAAATGTCCAGGGGGTTCGTGAAATAGCATTCTATGCCAAAAGGCCCAGTGGCAATATGCTCACTAACTGTGAGATGCGACTGTGAACCAGCGATATCCTGATCTCAAGACCCCCACACTGCAGAGAAATCCGGTGCAACTTTTCCTGAAATGTACCGAATGACTCGATGAATAGAGTGCTTAGTCACATCAAACACTTTACACTCTGGCCGTAGATGTATCTAGGCTCCCTCGAATCCACTGGACCTGAGTATAGCCCACTCACCCGGCAACATACAGTAGGGGCCGCACAACGATTGCAGACCATAATGACATTAGTGCATCACCGCCATTTGTCTTGGAATACATAACAAATATATATATATATATTAACCTTCATTTAACTAAGCAAGTCAGTTAAGAACAAATTGTTATTTACAATGACGAGTTTCTTGATCATGGCCCTTCCTTATTAATCAATGGTTCGTTGGTCTTCTGTGGTCCATGTTGAGGTCTACGCTGACTTCGTGGCATTCAGCTGCAGACCTACGGAATGTGCGTAAACTGTCGCTTATGCTGGAGTGCGAAAATACTATGCCAAACGGGCGCCGTCTCGTTTGCTGCCTGCGCGCGTCTCCAAGGATGAGAAGATGCTCGGATGCATCCATTACGGATTTCGTTCTTATTTGAACTGAATAGCGATTTAACTATGTTTATGTGTACGTTTCTTCACCCTGTTCGTGTAGTTTGTGGGTTCTGCTTATGTTGAACGTGCTATCCGATGTATGAAGTCCCTTCGTTGCGTTGGTGCTGCGGAAGACAAGAGAGCCGAGCTAACATCCGTGGAAGAGAGCTAATCAATTTAGAGAAGAGAAAAAGAGGGATAATTAAGGGGTTGGGGAACTGACGAGAAGAGAGGGAACGAAAGGAGAGAGAACGTCGACCTCACACCCCAGAAATTGAAACAGAAAGGTATGGGTCTATTGGACGTAGGTGAAATGGCCGTCGTAGTCAACCTATTTGTTATTTTGGTATGATTCTGCGTATATCAGGTGGAGACATTACCGTTTTATTTGCTCAAATGGCTTAGTATAAATGAATATCGGGGGAACCATTGGGTTACAATTTAAAAATGTTGGAAATCAAAGCTAATGTGTTGTAAGACATTCTTAAGATCATTTATTCAAATCGAAAAGGTGCTGGAATCATACATCGGCTTATTTTGTAACATACCTGCCTAATGTTAAATAACATTATTTTTTGTTGCATTTGTTTAGTTTAGTCAAAGAGAGTCGATGCAAGCCATTTTGTAATGCAGAATTAGGCCTATTCTCATTTCAATTGCGTTCCATAGGTGCGCCGTAGCGCGAGGCCAGCTGCATTATTAGAATTATATGATAATTTATAGTCACAAGGGTTTATTGTGCTTTGGTCATACACTGCGGATAGATTACAACTATTTTTCATTTTTGAATGATATGGGAATGATCTAATTCGACTTTTTATTCCAATGATTTAGACTCTCCATTTTATGCTGTAAAATGACCAAATTAAGATTTAAACAAATCCCCTGCAAATGAAGTATAAGCCACCATTTTAACCTTAACATAATTTCCCCTATAAAACACTGATTTCAACTATTGTTTTTATAGCCTCATCCTAACCTGGATTCCCACCTTCAACAACTCCGAATCCATTTAGTGTTGTCATAGTTACAGTAGATGATGTTAGCCTGCTGCACCTGTGTGGCTTTGTGTTAATCTCAGACCAGCTGTAAATATTAGGCCTAATTGAGCCTGGTATACAGGATCTCTCTTAATGCTCAGGTAGCCTTCAGCTTAAGAATATTCAAAGCCACAAATGCCAACACTTAAAGACTGCTTGTGTAATGCTTTAGAACTTGTTATACGCACATAGGCTATTAACCTTTATAATGTCTCAGAATAAGCTGTATAACAGGCTATATTAGGTCTATGTCTCTATGATGTATCAACATTTCAACTGACTCAAAATGGCTATTGGTTATTTAGTCATGATTAATATAAGGCTATTATAATAGTCTACATTATACATTATACAATGCATTATAATGCGCATTATAGTTGCAGGCTTTTGAAGTAAATTATAACCAAAGGCTATTTAAGTAAAGTGTCGCCCCACAATAATCAGATCCAAAGAATAAAGCATTGGTAGAGTACAGTGATGACACAATAATCATGTGTTTGTATAACATTTGGTCAGCAGGTTGCGGATCATTTGTTTCTTCACGGTTGAATGCTTTCTTCTCCCACGACTGATTGTGTGTAGTAGTACATGGGTGCCACCATGTAGATAATGTTTTTCAACAGAATCGGCGGAATGAATACACCCCTGATCACGCGTAAACACAGTTCACTTTCATTGCAGTCACGTTGTATTCCTTCTCGCGTCTATGCGAACTCCTCCACGCCCCCATGTGGAGTTCAATGCACAACACATCAGCTGCATGTGACCCGGTGAAAAACCCTTCCAAGCCAAAACGCTACATACAGCCTACGTCGTTGTCACCATATTAACTCTAGTAACGTCATAGTCAGCATAGATGGAACTAACGCGTTAGTAAACCCGCTACAATCAAGCAGTAATGTTACAGTGTACAGTCAGTAAGCAGTTACACTGGCGGGCCCCGGTGGCAATAAATTAGTTAAACCAAAAGTATACCTTAACTTGGAAGAGTTCCATGTGTTGTGTTGGAGAGTCATAGTTAGCTAGCTAACATAGCATCCCTCTGTTTGAGTAGGGTGTTTCAGTAGGCTAAACTAGATAGCTGCATTTGCTAGCTAAGTAAGTGGAACTGAAAGTGGAAATGACACTCCTTCTCCTTAATTTTGGAAGATATTAATTTGTTCAAAACTGTTCAACTACTGTCTTTCTCTCTCTTTGAGTCAACTACTCACCACATGTTATGCACTGCAGTGCTAGCTATCATTTGATTGGGTGGACAACATGTCAGTTCATACTGCAAGAGCTCTGAAAGGTTGGAGGACATCCTCCGGAAGTTGTCATAATTACTGTGTAAGTCTATGGAAGGGGTTGAGAACCATGAGCCTCCTAGTTTGTGTATTGAAGTCAATGTACCCAGAGGAGAACTAGAGGAGAACTGAAGCTAGCTGTCCTCCGGCTACACCATGGTGCTACCCTACAGAGTGCTGTTGAGGCTACTGTAGACCTTCCTTGCAAAATCGTGTGTTTTAATCAATTATTTGGTGACATGATTGTATTTGTATAGTTTTATCTAAAAAGGATAACTTTTAAAATGCTTAAAATGTGTATTTGTATGAAATTCACTGAGGAGGATGTTCATCCCCTTCCTCCTCTGAGGAGCCTCCACTGATATGTAACCAATTGACCCTAAAAAGAGAATATGCACTATAGAATTGCACCATTGTACCATCGACAGTGCACAGAGTGTATGAAAGTGTCCTCAAAAAAAGGAATACATCTATGGACAACAATGGGTGTGCTGTTAGATGTTTTCATGGCCTTGGAATGAGTCTTAGGGCTCGATTCAGTCCATATCGCTGATAGCGCAGTAAACATTTAAGGCAAAATGTTCCCCCTTTGTCACAGAGACTGCATTCACGGTAACCACTGCATATATCGGCTCAATCGGAAAATACCTTTACATTTAAATCGCTCTATACCATGGCTCTTCCGCAATACGGATTGAATCGAGCACTTAGTGAAGAGCAATCTTTTCCCCTATCAAGCCATGGGTCTGGCTAATTAACTTGTTTTACAATGGTGTGTCTCTCTGTCGTCTTGTAAAGCCCAACATACAGTTCTTATATAATGAAAATGGAAATTTCCTGAACAAGATCGGCACGATAAAATGGGACATTTTCACAATTATGGACAAGCCCATCGTCTCAGAGGCATCATCCTGTAGTGTAGGCCCCACATAGATCGCGAACGGACACCACACACATTGAATATATTCCCCTTCTCCAATACTACTGTCTGTTTCAAAGACCTGGAGGCTATGTTATGCACATTGACACAATAATATTTTGTCTCAATGTTGCAATTATAGCGGAGGATCATGGATTGAAACTGCACTTTGGTGTGTGTGTGTATGTGTGTGTGTGTGTGTGTGTGTGTGTGTGTGTGTGTGTGTGTGTGTGTGTGTGTGTGTGTGTGTGTGTGTGTGTGTGTGTGTGTGTGTGTGTGTGTGTGTGTGTGTGTGTGTGTGTGTGTGTGTGTGTGTGTGTGTGTGCTGGTTCCAGTGGCGATTTTCGCATGTAAATCTTGGTAGGGGGGAAAAACATGTGGGATACATGCCACCTAAGCCACTACACAACACTAAACAATACATTAACAATACATGAATTACACTATACCACTGCTACACCTGGCTATCAGCGGAGCCTTGTCTGGCAGCGAAACAGTTCATTCAGCCTCATTTACTGCCTTTAAAAAAACATAGCTGACATGGCTGACTTTCTTAAACAAATGTGGTATCTACTGACAATTGAGATGTACAAACTATGGCATAAGGGGACAACAAGCAGATAAGAGGCAATCCGGAATTTCAATTAAGACATTCATGAGCGAGCTAAGACGGACATAGTCAATATAACTATTTGATTAGAGCTTTTGAAATGTACGGTGAAAGAATTCAGAACATGGGCTGTTCTTACAGTGTTCTCCCTGTACACCAAGTCAGAACTGTAGGATAAATAAAGCAGGTATATAAGCAGACAATTTTTATTTATTTCACCTTTATTTAACCAGGTAGGCTAGTTGAGAACAAGTTCTCATTTGCAACTGCGACCTGGCCAAGATAAAGCATAGCAGTGTGACCAGACAACAACACAGAGTTACACATGGAGTAAACAATAAACAAGTCAATAACATGGTAGAAAAAAGAGAATCTATATACAATGTGTGCAAAAGGCATGAGGTAGGCAATAAATCGAATAATTACAATTTAGCAGATTAACACTGGAGTGATAAATCATCAGATGATCATGTGCAAGAAGAGATACTGGTGTGCAAAAGAGCAGAAAAGTAAATAAATAAAAGCAGTATGGGGGTGAGGTAGGTAAATTGGGTGGGTAGTTTACAGATGGACTATGTACAGCTGCAGCGATCGGTTAGCTGCTCGGATAGCAGATTTTTAAAGTTGTTGAGGGAGATAAAAGTCTCCAACTTCAGAGATTTTTGCAATTCGTTCCAGTCGCAGGCAGCAGAGAACTGGAAGGAAAGGCGTCCAAATGAGGTTTTGGCTTTAGGGATGATCAGTGAGATACACCTGCTGGAGCGCGTGCTACGGGTGGGTGTAGCCATCGTGACCAGTGAACTGAGATAAGGCGGCACTTTACCTAGCATAGCCTTGTAGATGACCTGGAGCCAGTGGGTCTGACGACGAACATGTAGCGAGGGCCAGCCGACTAGGGCATACAGGTCGCAGTGGTGGGTCGTATAAGGTGCTTTAGTAACAAAACGGATGGCACTGTGATAAACTGCATCCAGTTTGCTGAGTAGAGTATTGGAAGCTATTTTGTAGATGACCTCGCCGAAGTCGAGGATCGGTAGGATAGTCAGTTTTACTAGGGTAAGTTTGGCGGCGTGAGTGAAGGAGGCTTTGTTCCGGAATAGAAAACCGAATCTAGATTTGATTTTGGATTGGAGATGTTTGATATGAGTCTGGAAGGAGAGTTTGCAGTCTAGCCAGACACCTAGGTACTTATAGATGTCCACATATTCTAGGTCGGAACCGTCCAGGGTGGTGATGCTAGTCGGGCGTGCGGGTGCAGGCAGCGAACGGTTGAAAAGCATGCATTTGGTTTTACTAGCGTTTAAGAGCAGTTGGAGGCCACGGAAGAAGTGTTGTATGGCATTGAAGCTCGTTTGGAGGTTAGATAGCACAGTGTCCAGGGAAGCTGGACAATGAAAGCTCTTGCAATATTTGATGATTGCATTTCTCAAAAACAGGTTATGGGCTACATGTGCACCACCAAGTCAGAACTGTAGGCGAAATTAAGAGGCTGAAAATAGACCAAATTATTAGGGTGAGGCACATGGGCTACTAACAGCTTACTACACAACATACACTTACTATTACTTTCTTAGCTACAGTATACATATTTCCCTGGCATATTACATCATTTATGAAGCAGCATACATAACATTTTTGGACTCACCTTGTTGTGCTGTGCTCACTTGAACAGGAAGGATATGTGGCGGTCCTTCGTGGGTAAATTTTGTCATAAAACTTTGTCATCAAAGTCTGGCATTCTCTGGATTTATGGGGCTTTCAAGACAAAAAAAGGTTGAATCATGATAACGTCAGTGCTCTTCAGGTCGTAGCTCTAGAAAGAGTCCCAAGTTTCCGATTTACAATTCTGAGTTCAACGAAAGTTCAAAACGTATTTTCCCAGTCGTAGCTCATTTTTCTCAACTTCCCAATTGTCTTGAACTCACTAAAGTCAGATTTTGCACTTCCGACTTAACAGTTGTTTTGAGTGCAGCACAAATCATGCTTCATTGACAGCATGGTCAATGTTGAATGTTTATTATTTTCAACTAGGAAAAGAGACCCTTAATCTTAGACTTGGGACCACACAGCCACTCCACTGAATAGCGGGCTAATGATTGCAGTTAGCCACTGATTCCTTCTAAACCACTCATTGTTGAATTTGCGATTTCCAACTTGTTGAGTAATGTTTATGTCCAATGGCCAATGAGCACCGATACGTTGTATCTATAATTTCTCTTTATTGTTTCTCTTCATATGACAAGGATTAAAAAGGATTTGCCAGTAGATTGTTTACTTGATTCATGATGGTGACTGCTAGCTAAGATTTTGAAAGTATAATGTTGCCATGATCAGTTCAAAGCTACTGTAGATATAACGTGATTTGACGTCATTTTATCTGTGGCCAATGACCTTGAGCCTTCTTGGATGGGCAATTCTAATGTAACTCTATGGCAGCACTCAAGGGGCTAGAATTTTCAAGGTCTACCCTTAAACTTGGCGGTGACGTATTGTCCCTATGAGTGACGGAATACTGAGCCAATCACGAAGCAACACTCCGTATTTTCTGCTGGCTTGCCCCACCACCATAGAAAGCACTGAGCTAGGCTGAAACACCTGTATTTTGGAGCTGCGTTAACCAAGAAAACAACAAAAGAGACAATGTTTGTATGCAGCTTTATTAACTCATTGAAATACAGTACCAGTCAGACGTTTGGACACACCTACTCATTCAAGAGTTTTTCTTTATTTTTACAATTTTCTACATTGTAGTATAATAGTGAAGACGTCATAACTATGAAATAACTCAAATGGAATTACATAGTAACCAAAAAAGTGTTATACAAATCAAAATAGATTTTAGATTTTAGATTCTTCATAGCAGCCACCCTTTGCCTTGATGACAGCTTTGCACACTCTCCCACCTGCCCTGAATGACAGATCGCCACTGGCTGGTGTGAGGGTGGGTAAAGAACATTTCTGTAGACCTATAATTAGCATATTCTTAATGGCTGCTTTAAGACAATAAATACTTGAAAAGCGATTGATGTTCACCTAATCTGCTGCCTATACTGTATGCAGATTAGGATTCATGAAGAGTTTGTTTCCCTACACTGTTATTGTGAAAGGCAAGGGTCGGCATTCGTGTGCAATGTATACGTTTTGAGGGATCATCACTGAACCAGATACTGTGACATGTTGGTGTATGTGCAATTGATGGTTTCTTTCTTTCTCTGTATATATGTTACGTTTGGTCTAAAGATATATTGGACTCACTGATGCTACTCAATAATTATTACTATTACTGAGCTGTAATCCACCAGCCCAGTATTTCAGATTGGTTTGGGTGAATTCTTTGAACACTTGTAAAGCACTTTCTTAATGACCCCTTTGTCAGAGAATGAAACATACTATGACTACTGAGCAAGTGTGTTGGCTGTTGACATGCAGTCACTCGACCATGTAATAGCCTACGGAACCCTAAAAGCTTGTGGCTTAGGTGTTAATTGAGCAAAAAGCGAGACACTGATTGGTTGAAAACGACTGAAGTACATCTGCTAGCAAACTGCTAACTGCACAGTGCTAGAGTGGAATAGGATAGTGCACGGGGCAGTAAAACACAAGATGGTGTGTGAGCCGGTTGCCGTAGCAACCATGTTTCTCGGACCACATGCATCCATGGCACTGCATAGGAGAGATGATGTTTTGGGGTTAACTATAAACCTGGGTTAAAATCTGACTATTCACCAGAGAAGTATGATACGAATGGATATATCAATAAGTTGAGCTAAAGTAGCTTTTGTTTGAACAGCAGGGCCTTGACCTAAATACAGTATTTTATTGAAGGTCTCCATCTTTGTCGGTCTTAAAGGGAAAGTACAGGGTAGTTTGTGTGGAGGAGGATGGAAGGTGGTTCCCATGTTTGTATACATGCTAAAATGACCATGTTAGCAATTTTACTATCCAGATTCTGGCGCACAATTGGCCCAGCGTCGTCCGGGTTAGGTTTTGGCCGGGGAAGGCCGTCATTATAAATAAGAATTTGTTCTTAACTGACTTTCCTACGTTAAAAAAATAAAGGTTAAATACAAATTGTGGAAGCACTGTATTCTACGTGGCAGAAATGACCAGGTAGAAATCATATAGTTAAATGGTACACATCAATAACCTATAAATTACTTGTTTGTGTCTACATAAGACAAATGCAGTGTGTGTACATCCTGAGGAGCCTGATGGTATCACACTAGAGGTGCAGGGCTGAGTTGCTTAACATAATAGCCTGTTCACTGTGTGATGGGCTATTGAAATGATATACACTCCCATCCATATGTATTTGTATAGTGAGGGTAAATCTTTAATTTGGCTCTATACTCCAACATTTTAGATTTGAGAGAGAATGTTTCATATTAGCCGACGGTACCGAATGTCACCTTTATATTTTTAGAGTATTTTCATACAGATCTGTTTTGCTGTTTCGAAATGAAAGCGATTTATGTATCTAGTCCCCCCATTTGAAGAAGTTATAAGTATTTGGACGTTCACTTATAGTGTATTAAAGTAGTCGACTGTTTAGTATTTGGTCCCATATTCCTTGCACGCAATGACTACATGAAGCTTGGGACTCTACAAACTTGTTGGATGCGTTTGCTGTTAATCTCTGTTTTGAATTGTGTTTTGCCTAATAGGAACTGAATGGTAAATAATGTCTTGTGCCATTTTGGAGTCACTTTTATTGTAAGTAAGAAAATAAGATGTTTCTGAACACTTCCACATTCATGTGGATGCTGCTATTATTATGGATAATCATGAAGGGGGCACAAGGATCATACCCCCCCCCCCCCCCCCAAAAAAAAGGTTAACCTCCCTGTTATTGGTAATGCTGAGAGATAAGCATATTATGTTGTAGCCTCTGAACAGCATCTCACTCATCATTATTCACGATTCATTCATGATTTTTCTTAATCGTGACATTATCAGGATCAATCTAGAAGTGTTCAGAAACATCTCATCTCCTCACTTAGAAATAACACGACTCCAGTCATCATTCACCGTTCCGTTACTATCGGGCCAAACGCAACCAAATCAAATTTCAAACGCTTCCCGACCAGTTTTTAGAGTCCCAAGCTTGATGTAGTCACATTGTGTGCAAGGGATATGGGACCAAATACTAGACTAGTTACATGAAGTGCTTTCCTTTCTAAATGGTTAAACGGATAATATGCATGAAAATACCCTCAAATAAAGGGTGACATTCCTTACTGTTGCATCATATTAAACATTTGATCTTAAATCCAAAATGCTGGAGTATAGAGCCAAATAAAAAATTCCTAAATACATATGAGGGGAGTGTAGGAGCAGTACTAGGGGTCCCTCAAGTTTAATTCAGGTTCTTGCACCCCAGTCCAACCCTATAGGCCCATTGGAGGATCAGGAGAGATGCAGATGCAGACCAGTCAAGAGAGGTGCAGATTTTTTTTGGCAAATCATGTCCAATCAGTTGAATTTATCTCATAGCAAAGGGTCTGAATACTTATTTAAATAAGGTATTACAGTTTTATATTCGTAATACATTTGCAAAAATTTCTAAAAACCTGTTTTCATTATGGGGTAGTGTGTGTAGATTGCTGAGGAAATGTTTTCATTTAATCCATTTTAGAATTAGCCTGTAACGTAACACAATGTGGAATAAGTCAAGGGGTCTGAAAACTTTCCGAAGGAACAGTATATTATGCCCCCCCCCCCCACTTCTAAAACCAAAGTTGCGCCCCTGCCCCTCAGTATCACAAAGCATACCACCCAGTTCTTAGTAATCAGTACAACCGATTGTGATTCAATGAATATCTGTCTTTCAGAACAATAGGGCTAGGTCACCATTCATTGGATGTGGGGAAACTTTTAGCTGTCTCCCTCATGTAGCAGTAGTTGTGTAACATTGATTTTTTTAAAATCGGTTATACTTCATTAAATATAATTTCAAACTGACAGTACAGCACTTGCTTGTTATTGTCTTTTAAAGTGATGTTGGTATGTGATCAAGTCTATTTATCCCTGCAAATACCTTTTCTCCACATACATTACTGTGTGACATTACCGTGTGTATGATTATGCTCATAAATACCAAAGGTGTTTGTTTTGCTCCCATCATTGAGTAATGAATCACACGCTACATTTATTTCATGACCAATATTTATTTTGCTCTAGGCCTGTGGTGCTTTGAGTTGTGACACACCTTAGCTTTCAAGTGAGCTTTTTAGAATTTTGTGAGCCACCTTTTGTACAAGTATCAAGCCTTGACCAACATTTTTACCTCGACCTATGAATGAAATAGTAGGTGACTCACTAGTAGGCTCTAGAGCCTAATTTGTGAGAACCAATGCTCTAGTGTAAACCTGAAAGTTTAACATGCTTTCCATGCATTTTATCTATTGACCATCAATCTTGCAATTGCATTCCACATGATTAAATGTTTCACAGTGCTTCTACAGTTACAGAGCTAATGTGTCAGTACTCATGTCTTGTTCAGTTGTCTGATCCCCCTTTCTTTCTTTCTTTCTTTCTTTCTTTCTTTCTTTCTTTCTTTCTTTCTTTCTTTCTTTCTTTCTTTCTTCTTTCTCTCTCTCTCTCTCTCCCTCCTACAGTGAGGAGCATCTACCCTCCATAGAGACACCCCTTTCAAGAGCCTATTCACCAAACATCTCCTTTTTTATTGTAATAATTGTCATGGGACAATTATTAATTCTCTAAAAAAAATATGCTGAAAAATAGACGGAATTCTATATTTAAACTGACATTAACAAAGTCAAGTGAGGAAATATAAATGATAAATCAAGAGACCATTTAATATCTAACAGTTCTTCATGATTTTTAAAACGAAGAATAGAATGTATTGGTGAAATGAACATCAAGAGAACCTCTTAATTGTCTTGTATCGGAGGTGATTTATCAACATATTAGAACTAAGGGTGGGTCATGACCAATTTGCCATGCATGTTGTCATGGTGACCAGCCCCTCCACCCCCTCCCCCCTCCTCTGGTTGGTCCAGCTTTTGCTGTGGCTTCACCACCATGGACCTCAGCTGACAGAGGCCGTGCCCCCATGTCCCAACCCTTGTAGCTGCTCCAATCAGGCAAGCCGCGTCATCTGTACAAGGAAGAGTTTAGAGGACGTACCGGACAGTATATCTGTGAACACAAGATACCTCAACTTACAAGAGAACACGATTCAGGTAAATATGCCTTTCTCTCATTACATTTACCCACAATTCATACGTGTACGCATATGAACAGAGTATGCTTTACGGCAGAGAGGTTTCATATGGCTACAATGTACCAGCATGTTTTTATATCTCTCAACAGGTGATAAAGTCAGACACATTCAAGCACCTGCGGCATTTGGAAATACTACAGCTCTCCAAGAATCACATCCGACAGATTGAGGTGGGCGCGTTCAATGGCCTGCCAAACCTCAACACCCTTGAGCTCTTTGACAATCGCCTCACGCTGGTACCATCGCAGGCCTTTGAGTACCTCAGCAAGCTGCGGGAGCTCTGGCTACGGAACAACCCCATCGAGACACTGCCAGCGTATGCCTTTCACCGCGTTCCCTCTCTGCGCCGGCTCGACCTGGGCGAACTCAGAAAGCTGGACTACATCTCCGAGGCCGCCTTTGAGGGCCTGGTCAACTTGCGCTTCCTGAACCTGGGCATGTGCGGCCTGAAGGACATCCCCAACCTCACGCCCTTGGTCAGACTGGAGGAGCTGGAGCTGTCAGGAAACCAGCTGGGGATCGTCAGGCCGGGCTCCTTCCAGGGCCTGGTGTCACTGCGCAAGCTATGGCTCATGCACTCCAAGGTGACGGTCATTGAGCGCAATGCCTTCGACGACCTGAAGAACCTGGAGGAGCTCAACCTGTCCCACAACTCCCTGCATTCACTGCCCCACGACCTCTTCACCCCGCTGCACCAGTTGGAGCGGGTGCACCTCAACCACAACCCCTGGGTGTGCAACTGCGATGTCCTGTGGCTCAGTTGGTGGCTCAAGGAGACAGTGCCCAGTAACACCACATGCTGTGCCCGTTGCCACGCGCCCCCAGTCCTGAAGGGCCGCTACATCGGTGAGCTGGACCAGAGCCACTTCACATGCTACGCTCCCGTCATCGTAGAACCACCCACCGACCTCAATGTCACAGAGGGTATGGCCGCGGAGCTGAAGTGTCGCACTGGCACCTCCATGACGTCTGTCAACTGGCTCACCCCAAATGGCACCCTCATGACCCATGGATCGTACCGTGTCAGGATCTCAGTCCTTCATGACGGAACCCTGAATTTCACCAACGTTACTGTGCAGGACACGGGCCAATACACCTGCATGGTGACCAACTCCGCCGGCAACACCACGGCGACCGCAGTGCTCAATGTGTCCTCCTCCGACTCCAGCAACCCCTACAGCTTCTTCACCACCGTCACTGTTGAAACGGTGGAAACAAACAATGGTGAGGATGCTGGGAGGCAGTACATAAATGAAACCTATGTACCACCAGATTACCTGGGTCCCACTTTTTCAGGAGGGGTACTGGGTAAAGGCAGGGCTGGATTCACCATATCTCCATCTCGCTCTTCTCTCAACTCTTTCTCCCCGCGTGCCAACAGAAACACTGAAAATACAGTCACAGTGTCGATAATGGATGTCACAAACATTACTGGCCTGGACGACGTGATGAAGACCACCAAGATCATCATTGGCTGCTTTGTGGCCATCACCTTCATGGCAGCCGTGATGCTTGTGGTCTTCTACAAGCTGAGGAAGCAGCACCAGCTGCATAAGCACCATGGCCCCACCCGCGCCATTGAGATCATCAACGTGGAAGATGAGATTGGTGCCGGGGCCGGGAGCGGCATCTCAGGGGGATCGACCATGCAATCTGTGTGCGGAGGAGACGGAACATTGAGGATGCATCACCCGGAAATAGTCAACCTTCCCAACATTGGGCGATCAGAGCATCTTAACCATTACTACAAGGCCAATCATTTCAACAACAATGTGATGGGTCTGAGCATTGGGACAGGGGCAGGAGTCGGTACTCTAAGCAACAAGAACAATCTGTCTACACTTAACCAGCAGGGCCAGGATATCCCAATCTCCTGTACACAGGTTCCAATCTCCTCCACCACTTTCCAGACCATGTCTGGAAATGGCACCAACACCAACCCTCTTTCTGTTTCCCCACCTCTGCCAATGTCCCTCCCCATGCCCCCCATGGGATTACATGGATCGATCAAGGGTTTCATGGGCCAGAACCAGAACCCACAAATGGAACCTCTTCTCTTCAAGGGAAACTCAAAGGAAAACGTTCAAGAGACTCAAATTTGAGAACAACGAGTGAGGAGAGAGAGAGAGTGCAAGGGAACGACAGAGAGGGGATTGATGGCTGGTTTACGCACTGAATGATTAGACATTACTGTGCGTTGACATTACACCAAGAGAGAGGATAGACTGACACCGCAATACACAAACGCATAGGCTGGTCAGCTAAAGTGTACTGAGCCAAGGATTACCACAATGGGCCACTTGTGTTTGTAGTAACGGTCACGGCAATGGAGTTAAATATCGAACATCGCTACAATGTAAATCTGTGCCAAAGCAAATGTTTCTTGCCGTTTCTATGAGTTGTATTCACATAGGGAATTGAGCCACAGTACTTTCTTCCAAGTCTTTTTTGGCCAATCAGTCAAGACATGCACAGCACTTACCACATTGAAGTTTGCGTTATGAGACATAACAGGAACAAATACTAGACATTTCTCTTTTACAGAAAACACTTGTGAAAGACACTCTGGTATAAACTCACTAGTCTCCCTTGAGGCCGTAGGTAGGCATAAATGGAAGGACAAATGGTACAGTACAGTACAAATTACTGTGAAAAGTCACAAATTCTATCAGTATATTTTCATTTGAATATGTAACATTGCAGATTCCAATGCAGAGATATTTTGGAGGATGTATGAGCTGTAATAGTTTGTTTTGTGAATGATCAGGGGTGGTGATTGTGACGGTTGATGATACAATACATATGTTTTGAGTTTGGCTTCTCATCCAAAACCATAAGGGCTCAATTGCAACACTCATTGTGATTCTATGAATTTGGCTTCCATGAACATTGGAAAACCCCAGTGTTCTGTTTGACAAGCGTTTGTCTGTGATAACTGGACAATTCTGTTCTTGTTTGTTTTGAGAGTATATTCCATATATTCCAGCAGGCTACTTGGTTATTCAAAGGAGAGCTTCAGGTGCCAGCATGTGCCATCAGCAAATGCAGGTGAAATAACTAAACAGTGAGCTAAAATCTTGCAAAGAATGGTATGGGCAATGGAAATGTTGACAAAGTGTACAACAACAGATCAGTGGCAAGATATTTGCTATAAGTGGGGAATTTGATATGAACTCCTTTCTCATGGTGACCATTTTGATGCCACGTAATGCCGTCAGAAAGGGTGATTAAATGCCTGTCTTTGCCATGGCATTCCGTCGGTGGGTTCAACCACCATATTTGGTTTAGTGTAACAGAAATGTATGATAATCGTATTTGGTTGTGTGACAGTTGTACAAGCCACTTTTTTTTACAGTGTACCTTTCATGTGTTAATACCATTTAAAGCTTTGCGCATTTAAACTGTCTTCGATTATTTTTGCTTAGTTTGATATAATGTGTACAATTGTCTAGCCATGTATCATTCACATGAATAAATAAATCATATATCGAGGTCATGGAGGTCAATGGAAACCACTTGAAAACAAACAATAGTTATGAAGAGTGATACAATTTTAAATATAGGTTGAAACTATATGGCATACGATTCACCCATTAGTCATCTTGGTAATCATAGTATGATGTCTGTTCTTAAATATCTCATGACAGGCTTTTAGTCATTCTAATGAGAGAGTTACATTGGCATGAAAAGGACGCTTAAAGTGACACAGAATCCAGTTTGTCTCCTGAAAAAAGCTTCCGCTTCACTCCTTAACCCCAAGAATGAAATCGGAAAATGGTTGTTGCAATTGAGAGCAAACTGAACACGCCGACCCATATTCAAGTGAAAGACCGATTGTTGCAGCTGAGATTAGATGTATGTGTAACTGTAATACTACACACAGCAAGTAGTATTTGTGTATATGGAGGTGATCTTGCACCAACATGCTGCTCTGTGTAATTTGTTAACCACTCAACATTTGCTTTCGCTGCACCCCTCTCTCCTCGCAGTGCTGCATACATTTTCAGAGCCGTTGCCTTGAGTGAGTGGGGATGGTTGGTTCTTCTGATCGTCTGGTTACTCCCGTAATGAGTGTAACATTAGAAACAAAGGTACATGTTTTGGGGAAATAATGATAACATTAGTAATAATATGATCAATTCTGATAGAATATATGATTATATCTGTTGTATTAGACATGTACACTGGGCTTTCAGTTAGTTTGTTCAGGATTAATATATGAAAAACAACACGCAAAACTATAGTCAACAACAGGTCCGTTTATAGGTTGCCCAACCAAGGAACTATGAGGGAGTTTTTCCTTTACGTTTGACACCCAGTTTCCGTAATTATGGTACTTCTCCTGAAAAAGAGTGAAGTCGAATAATGATATAGTATTTTACTAATGTGGTCCGGCAGACACTTTTTGTGAGCAGGGTTCAACTGTTTCCCTACTGAGACGCTACCCGAATATAAATGAAGACCAAAAACTCCAACATATGGCTGCACTGTTGATGTGCTCCATTTGGTAACTGCACTGTCAGATTTCAAAGAGCATATTAAATACCTCCGAGTAAACCACAGAACAAGATCCTGGAATGATAATATTTGGCCCAATGTTTGATGATCAACATCGCTATTGTAGACATGTTACTTTCATACCATTGGAGAAACTATGTCTATTGTTAAGCTGTATTGTCATTTATACATGTTGTATTATTGTTTGTTATTATTATCATTATGATCGTTATTATTTTAAGGACCCTGTTACACCCTGAAATGAATGGTGTAGTAAATGTCTACCCAGCTGGAATATGATGGAAGAAATGTACAACAGGCACTACTAAACCATGCCCGAGTAACAACACCAGTAAAGAACACATGAACTTTTGACAACTATGTCATCTTTACTCTACTTTACAAAAGAAGATGATGATGGCCTCTTGCAACAGATGGAATAGTCAGTGTGTCATTTGTCAACCCTCCCCCCTCCACAGTAATGGAATACTGGTGTTGTAAACCACAAACTGACCTTTTGGTACGAGGTTCCATTTGCTAAACAGAACGAGAAGCTGAACTATGTTGTTGTTTGGAAAGCTTTTTAATGAAATGAAAGACATGAAGTTAAGCTATAGCAAACATATAGATTTCTTGAAATGCAAAAATAATAAAAGCATCATTTTTGTGTTCATTTGTTTAAAAGAATTCCGCAAGTTTTGGTTGTATCTAAAGTGTAATATTATCGATATGGTCATTATCAATGTACTGTCATCTGATGTCACTTATGAATCATAAACCCAGGGATACAAAATGGTGTAGTAGGAGGTTTGAAACATTGTACTGCTTTTCTATTCAACTTTGGCCACATCAATACATATGGTATTTACACTTCTATGATTGTCTTACAATGACTGAGAGGTACTATACGTTGCTGTCTATGCCAATTTGGCTTAACTTTCTGCCAGCTGTAAAGACTATTTCTCATTAAGAACTGTTCAACACACACAGTTCCAATTTAGTTTTGTTGTTTTGCCATCTCGAACACCACATACTACAAAACACTTTAACAGTTAAGCCGGGTAAAATTCTGGTGACATGATAATACATTAAGTTACGGCGTGGATTTTATAACACAAAAATGAAATGAATTCTGAACAATATCACTTATTCTGTGTGTTTTGTCATTTTTTGTTTTTCTACCTCTTATGAAGAGAAGGGAGTTAGTACTTCTTTGACCACTAGCACAGTGTCCATGTTGGGTCAGAGTCACATCCATGTAAGTTGTCAGAGTCAGCAGAGTTGTGTTGTGTCAGAGTCAATTAATTTAAAAACATTTGATGGACATGACTGTAAAAACACCAGCAAATCAGCTCCAAGTGATTTTAATTTAGGAAATCTGTTTCAAAGTATTTCCACACATAATATAGAGAAATATGTGATCATATACAAATGTAAGCAAGGTTTGAAATGAGTATGTTTTAGTCAAATGTTATATCTGTTTGGGCTTCTTGCGGTCAATTTGCAGTTGACCAATTATTTATAATTATGTTCCGGCCCCCTGACCATCCGCTCAAGAAAAAAATCGCCCCATGGCTGAATGATCCCTGCTTTATACCATTTGGACTATTAGTGTGCGGCCTAATGCACGGATGGGCTACTGGTGGTCACCCTTATGTAGGCCCACGGATCAATTAAAAAATATATGTTAGTCTGTGTCTCCATTTACTGTTGAGAGTTAGAATAGTATAATATTAATTTTGCAATTTCGCGACTTGGTTGTGCAGTTACTGATGGTCACTCAATTAGCCATGTCAGGAAAAAAAAGATGTATTGGTAAGTTAGCCTAGCTTGTAGTAATAATGGTGGATTTACCCCATTGATTTTGTTAGTCACTCTCAATCAGATATCATATTAAGATAAGCTAACATTTCCCTCCACCCTATTACAAAATGTGTAGAATTGCATGAAATGTGTTCTAAAATTACTAAATCTTCTCTCCGCCCCATGGCTAAATGTGTAGATTTGTAGCAAACGTACATTAAAACGGCAACATTTTCTCTCTGCCCCATGGCAAAATGTGAAGAATTGCAGCAAGTCGTACATTAAAACAGGGGGGACCTGCGTGCCACTGCAGCCCCTCATGATTAGTTCAGATGTTATAACACTACTTACACCACTGTGAGTAAGTACTCTTTGCTTTTTGTGATGTTACTAGCATGTTGACGTGTACAGTAAGTACCACGGTAATAATACTTGAGGTGGCCTGACATACTGTCTTCATAATATTTACATAGGAACGGCAATCTTTAGAACACAGCACATGGTTTATTGTATGGTCTCAGTATGGTCAGAATGGAGTAACTGTCTGTGTTTTGCACCCACTTGGCCACAGAGTCATGGTTGAGAACAGTTACCTGCATCTGGTTCGTCATACAAAGTTAAATCTAACTTCCCATAACCGCTGGTATAAACCTACTGTACTGTAATCCTGGTATGTTCCACTTATTTGTCCCAGTTTCATAATGTTTATTGCAAATTGATTCCAACCAATATAAAGAAATGTTGATAGCCAAATAATGAATACATTGATGATACATTTTACATTTTTTGATGATTTGTGACGCTTGTGCACCAGGTTTAACAAAGACTACTGTACATTTGGGACACTATTCAATTCTCTGGGGCATGTTTGTATGTGGTTGTCAGCCTGCATCCCCTGGAGAACCCTATTGGTCCCTGGAGACTTCCTTTACATTCCTGTTGGAACAAGCATCAAAATGCAGTACAGACAGGGGATCTGAAGAGATAGATTGGTAGTTAGTGATGAGCTGCCAGTAAGGATGGTGTTTATTAATAAGTTGAGGCAGATAATCTCGAGCTAAGACGAGTCTTGAAAGCAATTGCACCCAAAACACCTTGAGGTGAAAAATGCAAGTAGGGTCATTCATAACACACAGCATGATCTATAATTCTTAGCGTAAAGGAAAGAAATGTGAGTTAGTGAAAGGAAAAACCGCATACATAACATCTCTCATGCCGTATATCTGCTTCTTCGTCGACAGAGCAGGCAGATTTGAAGTGACACAAATCGTAATATCCTTAAGAGGCCGTGAAGAGAGCAGCGAAATGTGCCGTATGCGGCGGAGGAGAACACATCTAACAGGCATCCCGGCGGAAAGGTTAACGTGGAATGCTGGAATGCAAATGTGATTCGAGGAACGTGTGATCTTAACGCAGACGCGTGTGGCAGCGCTAGGTGGCCGTGCGAAGACGCCGTTCTCATCGCTCACAGCAAGGCACAACCATATGTACCCGGAGGCTCATTTTCTCATCTTCCAATTGTGACGTGACTAATTGAAATGAAAAGGGGCACAAATTGTTTTTGGTGGATGGGTGCAATGACACCCATCGCTGTCCCCTTTATCTGGACACAAAACATGGATCTATCCTCTTCCTGAGCCTTCTCTCTTGCCCTCTTTCTCTTCTTCCATGCTATTGTTCCCTTCAAATTCAATAGCCCCACAGCACTGATTCTCAAGGGATTTCCTTCCCACTACCATGGCCCACAAAAAGACTGTACATATACTGCAGCATCTGTTGGGAGACTGACATTAGATTAACTCTACTATGGTGCTATGGAGACGAGGTGTCCCAGTGTGTAAGCAGATACAGTAGTGCCTCTGCTCGGGAACCATGGAAATTTGGTTTTTTTTTGCTGTAGGGAGGTAACACATGCCTACAGTACATGCATACAAGAGCAGTTTATGGTAGCTATATTCAAGTGTGGATGTAGCATCAACGGCTAGATCCTGGCTGTGAATTATGTGGCCTGTTAGGGAATTGAGTGACATGATCTGTGTGTGAGAGTTAGTGTGCGTATTAGGGTTATATTGTATTAAATACAATTCTTTTGAGATAGTGATTTTTATACACTCACCGGACAGTTTACTAGGTACACTCATCTAGTACCGGGTCGGACCCCACTTTGCCTCCAGAACAGCCTGAATTCTTCTTCGCACCATTCTACAAGGTGCCAGAAACATTCAACTCTGAGATGAGGACCGAATGCAGTCTCTGTCTCTAACAGATGTAAATAATCAATTTACAGCAAAATGCGATTTTGATCTCGATTAATATTCTCTAGAAATATTGTAGTGTATTCAGTGTATTCTAGCTCAAGGTGCTATGGAAGCTGTTATCCTGTTTCTCTTTTAGTCAAACTCTTAAGCCATATCCTCACTTCCACTTCCCTAACACTCCTCCCTAAGGACAGTTTCCTCACCTCATCTGATGTCTCACTCAGGAGACAGCACTCAACCTAGCAAGCTATGTCACCTCGAACAACTGCACATTTGACTTTATACTCGCAAAAAAAAGGAGGAAAATGCCTATTGTTTTCATTTTGATGGATGTTTTGTATCGTTTAATGCAGAAATGGGGTAGCGGGTTCGAGATGAGGGAGTAGGTTGATACAATTTATCTGGAGCCTGTGCCAACTCTTTTTATGATGATTCAGTCTGTTCATGTACCAACCTGAAACAAATTTTGTGGAATAAAGTATGGACAATTATTGTTAAGAGATGCATGTGTTTGAATTCAAATGGAAACCTTTGCCTGTTTTGTTACCAGGGGGAATTGTCTGCATATTCCAATACCACTGAGATTTAGGAGGAGATATAAGTTGAAGTTTATATACAGTTAGGTCGGAGTAATTAAAACTAGTTTTTCAACCACTCCGACAATTTCTTGTTAACAAACTAAAGTTGTGGCAAGTCGGTTAGGGCATCTACTTTGTGCATGACACAAGTCATTTTTCCAACAATTGTTTACAGACAGATTATTTCACTTATAATTCACTCTATCACAATTCCAGTGGGTCAGAAGTTTACATACACTAAGTTGACTGTGCCTTTAAAAGGCTTGGAAAATTCCATAAAATGATGTCATGGCTTTCGAAGCTTCTGATTGAAGCTAATTGACATAATTTGAGTCAATTGGAGGTGTACCTGTGGATGAATTTCAAGGCCTATCTCCAAACTCAGTGCCTCTTTGCTTGACATCATGGGACAATCTAAAGAAATCAGCCAAGACCTCAGAAAAATAATTGTAGACCTCCACAAGGCTGGTTCATCCTTGGGAGCAATTTCCAAACGCCTCAAGGTACCACGTTCATCTGTACAAACAATAGTACCCAAGTATAAACACCATGGGACCACGCAGCCGTCATACCGCTCAGGAAGGAGATGTGTTCTGTATTCTAGAGATGAACATACTTTGGTGCGAAAAGTTCAAATCAATCTTAGAACAACAGCAAAGGACCTTGTGAAGATGCTGGAGGAAACAGGTACAAAAGTGTCTATATCCACAGTAAAATGAGTCCTATATCGACATAACCTGAAAGGCCGCTCAGCAAGGAAGAAGCCACTGCTCCAAAACCGCCATAAAAAAGCCAGACCATGGTTTGCAACTGCACATGGGGACAAAGATCGTACTTTTTGGAGAAATGTCCTCTGGTCTGATGAAACAAAAATAGAACAGTTTGGCCATAATGACCATCGTTATGTTTGGAGGAAAAAGGGGGAGGCTTGCAAGCTGTAGAACACCATCCCAACCGTGAAGCACGGGGGATGGCAGCTTCATGTTGTGGGCGTGCTTTGCTGCAGGAGGGACTGGTGCACTTCACAAAATAGATGGTAACATGAGGCAGGAAAATTATGTGGATATATTGAAGCAACATCTCAAATTAAAGCTTGGTCGCAAATGGGTCTTCCAAATGGACAAATGGACCCCAAGCATACTTCCGAAGTTGTGGCAAAATTACTTTGTTGTCCTTAAGCCAAGGTATTGGAGTGGCCATCACAAAGCCCTGACCTTAATCCTATAGAGAATTTGTGGGCAGAACTGAAAAAGCATGTGCGAGCAAGGAGGCCTACAAACCTGACTCAGTTACACCAGCTCTATCAGGAGGAATGGGACAAAATTCACCCAACTTATTGTGGGAAGCTTGTGGAAGGCTACCCAAAACATTTGACCCAAGTTAAACAATTTAAAGGCAATGCTACCAAATACTAATTGAGTGTATGTAAACTTCTGACTCACTGGGAATGTGATGAAAGAAATAGAATCTTAAATAAATCATTCTCTCTGCTATTATTCTGACATTTAACATTCTTAAAATAAAGTGGTGATCCTAACTGACCTAAGACAGCGAATCTTTACTAGGATTAAATGTCAGGAATTGTGAAAAACTGAGTTTAAATGTATTTGGCTAAGGTGTATGTAAACTTCTGACTTCAACTGTACATTGGGTTTACAAACCATTAACATTAAGAACACCTGCTCTTTTCATGACCGACTGACCAGTTGAAACCAGGTGGAAGCTATGATCGTATACTGATGTAATTTGTTAAATCCACTTCAAACAGTGTAGATGAAGGGGAGGAGAGGTTGTGTAAGAATGAAACAGGCTAAATAAGTTGAAACAGGTTAAATAAGAATTTTTAAGCCTTGAGACAATTGAGACATGGATTGTGTATGTGTTCCTTTCAGAGGCTGAATGGGCAAGACAAAAAGTTTAATTAAGTGCCTTTGAACGGGGTATGGCAGTAGGTGCCAGGCGCACCGGTTTGAGTGTGTCAATAACTGTACCACTGCTGGGTTTTTCACGCTCAACAGTTTCCCATGTGTATCAAGAATGGTCCACACCCAAAGGACATCTAACCAACTTGACAGAACTGTGGGAAGAATTGGAGTCAACATGGGCCAGCATCCCTGGGAACATTTTCGACACCTTGAGGGAAAAAGTGTATGTACCATCAGTGTATATGCCATGCATACATGATTTGTGATCTCTATTCCTCTATTCTTTGAGGACATACACAAGGCCATAACCGTTACATTATAAAGCTGTAAAACAAATGTTTATGTCTCCAGTCTCTCCATTTCTAATGTTATTTTACTCTCATCTTATCGTAACAAAAAATGTAAAAAAAAAAATATTTTTAAAAGATTGCTTTTTTTGTTTAACTCTGATGATTGTCGTTCCAGCAATCAAGCAATGGGTCAATGACCAAAATATATTTTCCTTGCGATGCATCATGAACACACTAAAATAGCTTACACATTCAGAACGCATCAGTGCGTTAGGGTCTCATTCATAATGCACTCTGACCGTGTAAGATGTTACCAATACAGAACCTCTAACAAGCACAGGGCCTCCATAAATACCTCACCAGCTCCTGTTAAAAGATTTTTGAGGTTAAAAAGGGATCCCTTGCCCTTTAGCGATTTCTCCATCGTCTCCAATATCCTAGTCTAGCAGATGGTCATGGCTTAAGTAGTAGGTAATGTATGTTGGTATGCTAAGGTAAGTTAATGCACAATGTTGATATGTGTGGTTGGATACATCTTGGAATAGACTACAGAATGCACCACTAGTGCATATGGTACATTACACTAGGACCTCTGGTTGCTGGATGATACAGTGAAGCTACTAAGGGCCACCGTAGGATGATAGCAAGAAAGTGGGTGAGGATTAAGGGGAAATGGTGAATGATTGTAAAATGAAAAGTGGTTAAAAGGTCCATGTTGGGAGCAAACTCATTGAGTGCAGTGTTCACTTTAGAACCTGGTAACGTGAGCTATATTTCCTTTGAATGCTTTCGCAAGTAAACATCAGTTTCACAATCTCGGTAATGTAGAAGTAGGCCAAAGTGACAAGTTTGTGCGAACCAGTGTCGTAGGCAGAAATCCGTTGATGGTACGGCCAGAAAAAATGTAGGTGGGACCAAAAATGTGGTCACTCAAATCCTTATCATACAATAATAGCCTACCCTATACCCTACTGTAATCAATCACACACGACAAACCATTTAACATGTGCTTTTGCATTACAGACCCAATAGTCTTGTAGTCTTATGTAAATCCATGACTCTTGCCTTGACCATACGACTCACATAGACGTACACATAATGAACCAGAGGTCTATAATTAATAGACTAAGACTACAACATAATGCCCTGATATAACAGTAATAATTTAACGTATACGCTAGGAGTCAGGAAGCAGGTGCAGAAGGTGAGTTTAATAATGAGAATAAACAGATAAACAAAACAGGAGAAGCGTACTAAATGTGAACAAAACCAATACTGCCTGAAGACTGAAGCTACTGAGGGCTAAATAAAGGGGAAGGTGTGCCTAATGTGGGTTGCCAGGACCGGTGGTTAGTAGACCGGCAACGTCGAGTGCCGGAGAGAGGGAACAGGAGTTTGCATGACAAATAATCCCAATAGGCAGCCATAGCCTATATAGACTAGAACAGTGATCACCTACCTTGTCTTAGTCAAAATGCAAGCCAAGTGAAATTCTCTCGCAGGACGCGGCAGATCAAGTGCGCCTACAATGTTTTGTGTGATATCAATTAAATGATCAATAACTTATAAAGACAAACTAAAGTGCATGGGCGGAGAAGCACAGGGCAAAGTTCTATTTCCAAATAAATGTAGATCCCAAAATTATAGGATATAAATATTGAATGGAAATAAATGTTGTATCATGCATTTGCCTAATAATAAAAAAAATAAGAGACGTCAGATTTTCTCCATGTAGGCCTACCCCTTATAAATAACGTGGAGTCCCTTATATTTAAACGCTTGAGTCTCAAGCTAGGCTACATGATAACACTGGCAATAGGTCAGTGATAAGTCTATTATTAGCGAGGCACATCGTAACAAATTGAAATAACGTGATTTTTCACTGGACTGAAGATGTCTCAAGGGATGATGGGAGAGAGTGTGAGTCGAAGTGGAGAAGCGTGTTTCATTATTCTGAAAGTGTTGAATAAAAACAGTGTTGTCGTGCGGATCATTGTCTCTGAAACTGTATTTAAGGCACACCATTAGACCAATGCAATCAGTGATTGCTACAAAGGGGGAATGGGGGCACTTCATGGTGAAAAAACTGATATAAAACAACTTGGTAAATTCTCCAACATCCTCTTCTATACATGGTCTCTTGATTTTTTTTAAAAGTGAGCTTTGTTTGGCCATTTTTTGCTAGCCAAGTTGGCTGGTGAGTTTTAGCTAGCTAACGGTGAGTAGCCTAGCCAGTGTAGCCTAGCCTACACAGCGATAGCTACTGTTTACTGCACATGGTATCTGTAACGGAGAGACTGGGAGTCAAGCAGCAGGAGCAAGTGGTGAGTTTAATAATGGAATGAACATGGAATGATACAAAACAAGAGTAGCGTCTGGACATGAAACATAACCAATACCGCCTGGGGAATGAACCTAAGGGAGGTAATCAGTGAAGTAATGGAGTCCAGGTGAGTCTCATAATGAGGTGCAGGTGCCCCTCCCCACCACTGGGAAAAGAACCAAAGGGAGTGACATATATAGGGAAAGTAATCAGGCAGGTGATGGAGTCCACATGGGTCTGATGAGGCGTTGGTGCGCATAACGATGGTGACAGGTGTGGTGACCTCGAGTGGCGGAGAGGGAGTATACGTGACAGTACAACCTCCCTGACGTGTGGCTCCAGCCGCAGGACGCCGACCAAAGGGACGGTCCCAGGGAATATGAGCGGGCCGGTCGCTTCTGCTGAGACACGGGAACCTGTCGAGCAATCTGAGGCACTGGACCCTGACAACCCGGCTGTGGCGCGGGAACCTGACGAGCCGGCTGAGGCGCGGGAGCCTAATGAGCCAGCTAAAGGATTAGGAGCCTGACAAACTGGCTGAGACATGGGAGCCTGCCGAGCCTACCGAGTCTTGTAAACCTGTTGAGCCAGCTGAGACATGGAAGCCTGTCGAGCTAGCTGAGGTATCCTCGGTAGATTCGGCAACAGATGCTTGACGGGCCAACTGGGTCTTGTAAACCTGACTTGCCGGCTGAGGCATGGAAGCCTGACGAACCAGCTGAGGTATCCCTGGTTGCTCTGGTAGCGACACCCGGACCCAATGTCACCTACACGAGCAACAAACAAAAAAACACTCCCTGATGCTTCCCTTTGGTGAGGCGTTATTCTGTAATGTGAAAGCTGGGAATCGGGAAGCAAGTGCAGGCAGTGTATTTAATAAATAAATTAACATAGATCAAAAGAAAAATCCTGGGTAGCGTACAGACATGAACACTGGAACATAAACAATAATGCCTAGGGAAAGAACCAAAGGGAGTGACATATATAGGGAAGATATTCAGGCAGGAGATGAAGTCCATGTGAGTCTGATGAGGCGCTGGTGCGTGTAATGATGGTGACAGGTGTGCGTAATAATGAGCAGCCTGGTGACCTCGAGCGCCGGAGAGAGAGTATACGTGACAGAGAGGGATAAAACAACAGGATTTAGAGAATCTATCCACAACCACAAATGGTGGTGAAAATTTCAGAGGAGGGGAGATCAGTGACAAAATCAATGGATAGATGAGACCAGGGACGCTGAGGCACGGGAAGGGGAAGGAGTTTCCCTGCTGGAGCTTGCCAGTGGGATTTAGTTTGAACACATAGGGAGCAGGAGTTGACGTAGCGAATAACGTCCTGCGCCAAGGTGGGCCACCAATACTTCTCAGAGATGGATTGAGTAGTACGAGTAATACCTGGATGTCCAGCGATGACAGCTGTGTGCGCCCAAGACAAGGCCTCGTCAGCTGCCAGACTCCACACCAACCTATGGGGACCACCCTTGAGGAGAGAAGTGAGAGGAGAGGCGATGGAGCTAAAGTTCCTGATGAAACGGTGGTAGAAGTTGGCAAACCCCAAAAACTGTTGTAACCCCTTTATGGTGGTTGGGACTGGCCATGACCTGACCAGATCTACCTTCTTACCATCCCTCACCACTCCTTGTGGGCTGATCTGGTAGCCTAGAAAGGGGACAGTTTCCTAATGAAATTGGCACTTCTCTTCCTTGACATATAGTTGGTTGGCCAGGAGATGTTCCCGGACTACTCGGACGTGAGCGATGTGATCCTCCAAGGTTGCCGAGTAGACCAGGATGTCATCGATATACACGACCGCCTGACATCTGAGCATGTCCCGGAACACCTCGCTGACGAATGCCTGGAATACTGACGGAGCATTAGCTAAGCCAAAAGACATCACCAAGTACTCGTAGTGACCAGACATCATGCTGAAAGCTGTCTTCCATTCATCCTCCTCCTGGATGCGGATGAGATTGTATGCACTCAGAAGGTCCAATTTGGTAAAGAATTGGGCCCCGCGGAGCTGTTTGATGGATACCGATGGCTATCGATGATCTCATTCACCTCTGTAATCAATACATGGGTGTAATTCTCTATCCTTCTTCGCCATGAAGAAGAAGCCTGCAGACGCAGGAGAGGTGGACGTGCAGATGAAACCTTGTTGGAGCGCCTCATGGATGTACTTCTCCATGGCCTTGGTTTCAGCCACCGACAGAGGGTAGATGCGCCTGCAAGCAGGTTGATGACACAGTCCCATGTGCAAAGAGGAGGGAGACAGGTGGTGCAGGGTTTTGGAAAAAACCTCCCGCAGGTCCTGGTATACCTCCGGGATATTGGGCTGTAGGATTCTCAACCGACGTGGAACCACAGGGGACAGGAAAGTAGGACCTCCAGCATTCGGGTGCCCAGTCCGTAATTTTCATGACATGAACTTGTGAGCCGGTGCCGGAGTAGAAGGTTTTACGTCTCCCCAACCGATTGTGTTTTTTTGTTTGTTTATTTGTGTTGTTTGTAACTTATTCTTTTACTTATTTTGTACATAATGTTGCCGCTACCATCTATTATGACCCTCAGGCCCAGATCCCTGTGAGGAGGCGGAAAAAAAGGGGCCAGAATGTCACGTTCCTGACCTTATTTCCTTTGTTTAGTCCTTGTTTAGTTGGTCAGGACGTGAGCTGGGTGGGCATTCTATGTTATGTGTTTCTATTTTGGGTTCATTGTCAATCTAGCCTGATATGGTTCTCAATCAGGGGCAGGTGTTTTACGTTTCCTCTGATTGAGAACCATATTAAGGTAGGCTGTTCTCACTGTTTGTTTGTGGGTGATTGTTGCTGTGTCTGTGTTTGTTCACCACACGGTACTGTTTCGTTTCGTTCGTTCGTTCGTTCGTTCGTTTGTTCCTGTTCGTGCGTTCATTGTTTTATGTGTTCTCAAGTTCAGGTCTGTTAACGTCGTTTATTGTTTTGTAGTTTATCAAGTGTTTTTTCGTGTTCGTCTTTCTTTAATGAAACAAGTATGTATTCAAACCACGCTGCGTTTTGGTCCGATCCATGCTCCTCTTCAGACGAGGAGGAGGACGAGCGTTACACAGAGGTTGAGCTGCCTTCTGAGAATTCGTAGGCGATGGAATAAACCCCCACTTCCTTCCATTCTGCAAGCAAACATATAATCTATTGAGAATAAAATCGAGGACCTACGCGGATGATTAAACTACCAAAGGGACATTCAAAACTGTTATATCTTATGCTTCACATAGTCGTGGCTGAACGACGACACTATCAACATACAGCTGGCTGGTTATATGCTGTACCGACAGGATAGAACAGCGGCATCTGGTAAGACAAGGTGCGGTGGACTATGTATTTTTGTAAATAACAGCTAGTGCACAATATCTAAGGAAGTCTCAAGCTATTCCTCGCCTGAGGTAGAATCTCTCATGATAAGCTGTAGATCACACTACCTACCTAGAGAGTTTTCATCTGTATTTTTCATAGCTGTTTTACATACCACCACAGACTGAGGCTGGCAGTAAGACAGCATTGAATGAGCTGTATTCCGCAATAAGCAAACAAGAAAATGCTCACCCAGAGGTGGTGCTCTTAGTAGCCGGGGACTTTAATGCAGGAAAACTTAAATCCGTTTTACCAAATGTCTATCAGCGTGTTAAATGTGCAACCAGAGGGAAAAAAATAGGAACCACCTTTACTCCACACACAGAGACGGATACAAAGCTCTCCCTTGCCCTCCATTTGGCAAATCTGACCATAATTCTATCCTCCTGATTCCTGCTTACTAGCAAAAAATTAAGCAGGAAGCACCAGTGACTAGATCAATAAAAAAAGTGGTCAGATGAAGCAGATGCTAAACTACAGGACTGTTTTGCTAGCACAGACTGGAAAATGTTCTGGGATTCCTCCGATGGCATTGAGGAGTACACCACACCAGTCATTGGCTTCATCAGTAAGTGCATCGATGACGTAGTCCCCACAGTGACCGTACGTACATACCCCAACCAGAAGCCATGGATTACAGGCAACATCTGCACTGAGCTAAAGGCTAGAGCTGCCGCTTTCAAGGAGTGGGACTCTAACCCGGAAACATATAAGAAATCCCACTATGCCTTCTGACGAACCATAAAACAGGCAACGCTTCAATACAGGACAAAGATCGGATCGTTTTACACCGGCTCTGAAGCTCGTTGGATGTGGGAAACCATTACAGACTACAAAGGGAAGCACAGCCAAGAGCTGCCCAATGACACGAGCCTACAGTTGAGCTAAACTACTTCTATGCTTGCTTTGAGGCAAATAACACTGAAACATGCATGAGAGCACCAGCTGTTCCGGAAGACTGTGTGATCACGCTCTCCGCAGCCGATATGAGTAAGACCTTTAAACAGGTCAAAATTCACAAGGCCACAGGGACAGACGAATTATCAGGACGTGTACTGTGAGCATGCACTGACCAACTGACAAGTGTCTTCACTGACATGCTCAACCTCTCCCTGTCCAAGTCTGTAATACCAACATGTTTCAAGCAAACCACCATAGTGCCTGTGCCCAAAAATACAAAGGTAACCTGCCTAAATGACTACCGACCCTTAGCACTCACGTCTGAAGCCATGAAGTGCTTTGAAAGGCTGGTCATGGCTCACATCAACACCATTTTCCCAGAAACCCTAGACCCACTCCAATTTGTATATAGCCCAAACAGTTCCACAGATGATGCAATCTCTGTTTCACTCCACACTGCCCTTTCCCACCTGGATAAAAGAAACACCTATGTGAGAATGCTATTCACTGACTACAGCTTAGCGTTCAACACCATAGTGCCCTCAAACCTCATCACTAAGCTAAGGACCCTGGGACTAAACACCTCCCTCTGCAACTGGATCCTGGACTTCCTGAAGGGCCGCCCCCAGGTGATAAGGGTAGGTAACAACACATCCACCATGCTGATCCTCAACACAGGTGCCCCTCAGGGGTGCGTGCTCAGTCCTCTCCTGTACTCCCTGTTCACTCATGACTGCACGGCTAGGCACGATTCCAAAACCATCATTAAGTTTGCCGATGACACAACAGTGGAAGGCCTGATCACAGACAACGACAGGACAGCCTGTAGGAAAGAGGTCAGAGACCTGGCCGTGTGGTGCCAGGACAACAACCTCTCCCTCAATGTGATCAAGACAAAGGAGATGATTGTGGACTACAGGGCAAAGAGGACCGGGCACGCCCCCATTTTCATCGACGGGGCTGCAGTTGAGCACGTTGAGAGCTTCAAATTTCATGGTGTCCACATCACCAACAAACTATCATGGTCCAAGCACACCAAGACAGTCGTGGGGGCACGACAAAACCTATTCCTCCTCCGGAGACTGAAAAGATTTGTTATGGGTCCTCAGATCCTCAAAATATTCTACAGCTGCACCATCGAGAGCATCCTGACTGGTTGCATCACCGCCTGGTATGGCAACTGCTTGGCGTCCAACCACAAGGCACTACAGAGGGTAATGCGAACGGCTCAGTAGATCACTGGGACTAAGCTCCCTAGCAACCAGGACCTCTATACCAGGCGGTGTCAGAGGAAAGCCCTACAACTTGTCAATGACTCCAGCCACCCAAGTCATAGACTGTTCTCTTTACTACCGAACGGCAAGTGGTACCGGAGTGCCAAGTCTGGGACCAAAAGGTATTTGACTTATTTGATATGAGAATATGGGGCGGTCATAATGCACAGCATTGTTTCTGTGTCTGCTGCCTTTCTGTGGTGTGTAGCTTAATATATTGATTCCTTTGTATTACTGTTGCAATTTTTATTACATTTGTTTTTGGACAGGTCCTCTTTTTTGACTATGCAAAGAAAGAGAATAAGATTGTTTGAAGAAGCAAAAAAAAAAGAAAGAAAGCAAAGAAAGAGATGTAGCAATTCTTGCTATGTCAGATATATTATGCACAACATGATGAGATATGAAGGTAGAACAAGTTTCTCTCCCTCTCCACCTCTCTCTCTCTCTCTCACCCCTCTATCTATCTTTCTTTCTCTCTACCCGCTTCCTTATACTCCATTTGTCCTAAAGAAGGACATTTTTGTCCCATGGGGATAACAGTATTGACGTAAAGAGATGAGTTATTGATTGAGAAGAGAGGACAAAGATACAGTTGACATGCAGAATGTATACGAGACACCATCGCCAACAATACAACAGTCCTCATGTTTGTGGTAGGCATGGGACATGCATTGATGTCAATAGTGATAAATATCTAATTGTATTTTGTGCACTTGTCTATCAGATGAAAATTGGCAACTAGGACATCCCAAATATTTTCCCTTTATATTCCTCGTGGCCTTTAGCGGCACATGTCTGGTTTGTTAATGAGTTGACGTGATAAAACAAATTGGTATTAAATACACCTACAGTGCCAATCAAACATTTGGATACAAATACTGATTCAAGGGTTTTTCTTTATTTTTTAGTATTTTCTACATTGTAGAATAATAGTGAATTCATCATAACAGTGAAATAAAACATATGGAATAATGTAGAAACCAAAAAAGTGTTAAAAAAAATCAAAATAGATTTTAGATTCTTCAAAGTAGCCACCCTTTGCCTTGATGACAGCTATGCACAATCTTGGCATTCTCTCAACCAGCTTCACATGGAATGATTTTCCAACAGTCGTGAAGGAGTTCCCATATATGTTGAGCACTTGGTGGCTGCTATTCCTTCACTCTGCGGTCCAACTCATCCCAAACCATCTCAACTGGGTTGAGGTCGGGTGATTGTGGAGGCCAGGTCATCTGATGCACCACACCATCACTCCCCTTCTTGGTAAAATAGCCCTTACACAGCCTGGAGGTGTGTTCGGTCATTGTCCTGTTGAAAAACAAATGATAGTTCCACTAAGCACATACCAGATGGGATGCCGTATCGCTGCAGAATGCTTTGGTAGCCAAGCATCCCCACATCATCACACCTCCTCCTCCATGCTTGGGAACCACACAAGCGGAGATCATCCGTTCACCTACTCTGCGTCTCACAAAGACAAGACGGTTGGAACAAAAAATCTAAAATTTGGACTTATCAGAACAAAGGACAGATTTCCACCGGTCTAATGTCCATTGCTCGTGTTTCTTGGCCCAAGCAAGTCTCTTCTTATTATTGGTGTCCTTTAGTAGTGGTTTGTTTGCAGCAATTCGACCATGAAGGCCTGATTCACACAGTCTCCTCTGAACAGTTGATGTTGAGATGTGTCTGTTACTTGAAGTCTATGAAGCGTTTATTTTGGCTGCAATTTCTGAGGCTGGTAACTCTAATGAACTTGTCCTCTGTGGCAGAGGTAACTCTGGGTCTTCCTTTCCTGTGGCGGTCATCATGAGAGCCAGTTTCATCATAGTGCTTGATAGTTTCTTCAAGTGAGTCGGAAAAACCATCAAAGTTCTTTAAATGTTCCGGATTGACTGACCTTCATGTCTTAAAGTAATGATGGACTGTCATTTCTCTTTGCTTATTTGAGCTGTTCTTGCCATAATATGGACACGGTCATTTACCAAATAGGGCTATCTTCTGTATAGCACCCCTACATTGTCACAACACAACTGATTGGCTCAAACGCATTAAGAAGGAAAGAAATTCCACAAATGAACTTTTAACAAGGCACACCTGTTAATTGAAATGCATTCCAGGTGACCACCTCATGATGCTGGTTGAGAGAATGCCAAGAGTGTGCAAAGCTGTCATCAACGCAAAGGGTGGCTACTTTGAAGAATCTCAAATCTATTTTGATTTAACAATTTTCTGGTTACTACATGATTCCATATGTGTTATTTCATGGTTTTGATGTATTCACTATTATTCTACAATGAAGAAAATAGCAAAAATAAAGAAAAGCCCTTGAATGCGTAGGTGTGTCCAAACTTTTGACGGTACTGTATGTAAAAGTGATATGTCAGCGGATTTTTTAAATAAATTAGCAAAAATTTATAAAAACCTGTTTTTGCTTTGTCATTATGGGGTATTGTGTGTAGATTGAGGAAATAAAATCTATTTAATACATTTTAGAATAAGGCTGTAAGTCAAGGGGTCTGAATACTTTCTGAAGGCATTGTATACACATACTGTATATACAGGTAACTTCCAAAATAATGGAAACACTTGGTAAATGAGGGATACAAAGTATACTGAAAATGAATATGAACGCAACATGTAAAGTGTTGGTCCCATGTCTCATGAGCTGAAATAAAAGATCCCAGAAATGTTTCATACGCACAAAAAGCTTATTCCTCTCAAATTTGTTTACATCAATGTTAGCGGAAATTTCAAATTTGACAAGATAATCCATCCACCTGACAGGTGTGGCATGTCAATAAGTGATTAAACAGCATTACACTGGTTCACCTTGTGCTGGGGACAATAAAATGCCACCCTAAAACGTGCAGTTTTGTCACACAACATAATGCCACAGATTTAAGGGAGTGTGCAATTGGCATGCTGACTGTAGGAATGTCCACCAGAGCTGTTGCCAGAGAATTGTATGTTAATATCTCTACCAGTTCGTCCAACCGGCCCCACGACTAACCACGCCAGCCCAAGACCTCCGCATCCGGCTTCTTCACCTCCGGGATCGTCTGAGACCAGCCACCTGGACAGCTGATGAAACTGTGGGTTTGTACAACTGAAGAATTTCTGCACAAACTGTCAAAAACCGTTTCATGGAAGCTCATCTGGGTGCTCGTCGTCCTCACCAGGGTCTTGACCTGACTGCAGTTTGGCGTCGTAACCGACTTCAGTGGGAATATTAACACCTTTGATGGCCACTGGCCCGCTCGAGAAGTGCTCTTCACGGATGAATCCTGGTTTTAACTGTACTGTGCAGATGGAAAACAGTGTACGTGGAGTCGTGTGGGTGAGCGGTTTGCTGATGTCAATGTTGTGAACGGAGTGCCCCATGGTGGTGGTGGGGTTATGGTACGGGCAGGTAGGCATAAGCTACGGACAACAAACACAATTGCATTTTATCGATGGCAATTTAAAAGCACAGAGGATCTCGTCACGGTATCTAAGGCCCATTGTCGTGCCATTCATCCACCGTCATCACCTCATGTTTCAGCATGATAATGCATGTCCCCATGTCGCAAGGATCTGTACACAATTCCTGGAAGTTGAAAATGTCCCAGTTCTTCCATGGCCAGCATACTCACCAGACATGTCACTCACTGAGCATGTTTGGGATGCCCTGGATCAACGTGTATGACAGCGTGTTCCAGTTCTCGCCAGTATCCAGCAATTTTGCACAGCCATTCCACAGGACACAATCAACAGCCTGATCAACATTATGTGAAGGAGATGTGTCACGCTGCATGAGGCAAATGGTGGTCACCCTAATGCTGACTGTTTTTCTGATCCACGCCCCTACCTTTTCATTAAGGTATCTGTGACCAACAGATGCATATCTGTATTCCCAGTCATGTGAAATCAATAGATTAGGGCCTAACAACTTTATTTCAATTGACTGATTTCCTTGTATGAACTGCAACTCAGTAAAATCTTTGAAATTCTTGCATGTTCCGTTTATATTTTTGTTCAGTGTATATTGAAAGCAGGTTCTTCCACACAGGTGTGGTTCCTGAGTTAATTAAGCAATTAACATCCCATCACGCTTAGGGTTATGTATACAAATGCTGGGCAGGCAATTATTTTGGCCATTATTTTGGCTACCATGGCTATGCCCCCATCCACAGGGCATGAGCGGTCACTGAATGGTTTGATGAGCATGAAAACGATGTCAGCCATATGCCATGGCCGTCTCATTCATCAGATCTCAACCAAATTGAACACTTATGGATTCTGGAGCAGCTCCCAAGACAGCGTTTTCTACCACCATCAACAAAACCCCAAATGATTGAAATCCTTATGGAAGAATGGTGTCGCATCCCTCCAATAGAGTTCCAGACACTTGTAGAATCTATACCACGTTGCATTGAAGCTGTTCTGGCTCATGGTGGCCCAACATCCTATTTAAAAAACTTTATGTTGGTATTTCCTTTATTTTGGCAGTTAAGCTACTTGTACACGTCTGAGATGAAGTGCCGTTGTTATTACATTAATGGAAGGTGATCATAAGAAGACAGTCAAAAGAATGAGCAGAAGGCTCTAGCCCTTGACTGTGTCCTGTAGAGACAGAGAGATATCGACACCAAGTAAGCTAAGATACCCAGCGACAATTATGTTAATGGGAGTGACATAAGTCTGGGCTCTGGGCGGCTCTACGAAGGGAGATTTGCCATCGCCCAGGTCGGGAGCGGCTATCATTAACATTGTTCACACATCCCCTCATCTTAGGCCCTGTTTCTGTCTACCCCTCCCCCTTCCCCTTCCTCCTCCCCCTCTCTCCTTCTCCCGGCTCCGTCCTCCCTTTCTTTTTCTCACTGCAGTGTTGCTATAGCAACTGAGAAATGTGGGAATACCTCTGTCCTTCAGAGAAAGGGAGAGAGAGCAAGAGCGATAGAGTGGGGAGAGAGAGAGCAAGAGAGAGGGAGAGAGCAAGGGGGAGAGGAAAGAAAGGGGTAAAGAAAGATAAAGAGGGAAAGAGAGAAAAAGAGGGGGAAGGAAGTGGCTAAAGGGACTGGTTAATTAAAAGACAGACTGAGTGGCTGACTCACTGACTGACTGAATGGACACTACTGGCTGTTACTTAGCCCCTGACTCCCAGCGTTTGTCCCCTCTCACTAAAGTCCCCCTTTCATATTCACTCTTGCTGAAAGAGACTGTGTCATGAGGATTAACCCGACCAAGATGGAGAGTAGTCACACACGCCATGGAATTTGCATGCGCTTTTACGCATGCCATTTATTTGTCGATCCATGTGTTCTAGATGTCTCCATTTGCAGTCGTGAGATTGCTGTTTCCATGACAACCGCGGCCTAAAATAGCTTGCTCTTTCTCTCTGTCTTCTTTAGTGGTCTCTCTCTTTTATCCTCGCATTTTCTCTTGCACTCTTTCTCACAACCGTTCGTTCCCATCGGAGCCTTATTGTGTTGAAATTCCCTGCACTATTTGGTAACGTTCACTCGTCGGATGGATTTGTGTATTCCTCGAACTCTTATCTCCCCTTTTTAGTGTCTCAGTCTCCCTGCACAGATTGTCAAAATGCACCAACTTCTCAGTTCCCATGACAACCATTGTGAAATCATGGCAATTATTTCAACAGACACAAAAACAGTGTTGCTAAAAAATTTTTTTTTACCACCACTTAAATGCAGTTCAGATGTCGTAGTCAGTGTATTATTGTGTGCACAGCAGGGGTAGGCCACTAGATTCAGCGGCGGGCCAATTTGTTCCAGAGAAGATGGCCGGGGCCAAACATAATTATAATAATTTGTACACTGCAAATTGACCACAACTTATTTGAAAATAACAATTTTATCCCTCGATTACATTGAGACACAATCATATTTTGGGGGGGAGGGGGGGAATACTTGTGAACAGATTTCCAGTGTAATTATTTTTGGTGAATTCCTGGTGATATAATATTTTGTGATCAAAACTAAAATCCCCCAAAACTTTTTTTTTTAAATAAAAAAAATATCACTCATGGGCCAGTTTTGTATGTGCGTGTAGAAGAGTTTATAGATGGACGAACTGACCCAGACTTGTTTAACATGTGAATATATGATAAATGTTTTTTCTAGCTCCCTGTGGCCTATATGCTCCCATTTGTAGGTGGTGGAACTCAGATCCCAGTCAACTTGTATAAGGGGCACGTTATCCCCTGTTCTCCTGTGTGTGTGAATGCAATTGTATCAGGTGGATACTCTGACCCATTTCCACAGATTGATTCACTTTTTAACAGTTTACCGATGTACCAGCTAACAAGTATTTGTGTGTTTGTGTGTGTGTGTGTGTACTGCTATACACACTCCTATTCTGTATAAATATACCTACAGGTTAACAATATAATGAAATTATGAATAACTAAACACTAAAAGTCAGCTCACTTATTATTACACTATTTTTACTGACCCACAAGGTGACTTTGGTAATAACAGATACTACCAGTTTGCTAAGTCGGGTAAAACACTGCAGGCCATGTAATTTTGGGGCAAACCCATGGATGACATGGCATGGTATAATGAATGTTTGTAGCCCTGGGCTGTGTGTGTGTAGTGTGCGTGGCACTGAGTAAATATAGTCAATACCAGGGAATATATATTTACTGTATCTATACATTTCTGGATATCTGACATTTTATTAGATACAAGGAGTAGATATGCTCCAGATACACATGTACATAATTTCATATACGGGGCTAGGATATTCTCTGTAATGGGACAGTTTCTACATGCATCCAATCCGGACCTGAGAAATCTGCGCTACCGTATCAGTCCAGGGAGATATCTGGGGTGAGATAAGTTCCAGACACGAAGCTGATGCTCGTGCACCCGTTTACATATTGTTAGAATATTTTATCTCCAGAAGGGGTATGTGTCAACATGCTGAGATATCTAAGTATCATATCTGTAGTCGTTACATGATCATTTTAGTATCTGTAAAGATACAGATGCATCATTTCAATAGATATCCTTACACGGTATGTATTTTACGTTTCAAGTGCCGAAAATCACCGTGCTTCTTCACACGAAGGTGACATACAGCGCCTTCAGACAATATTCACACCCCTTGACTTTTTCCACATGTTGTTGTGTTACAGCCTGAATTTAAAATGGATAAATTGAGATTTTTTGTCACTGGCCTACACACAATACCCCATAATGTCAAAGTGGAATTATGTTTGTTGAAATGTTTGAAAATTCATAAAACATGAAAAGCTGAAATGTGTTGAGTCAATAAGTATTCAACCTCGTGTCTAAATGGCCCGTCTAAATAAGTTCAGGAGTAAAAATGTGCTTAACAAGTAACATAAGTTGCATGGACTCACTGTGTGCAATAATAATGTTAAAACATAATTTTTTTAATGACTACCTCATCTGTATACCGCACACATACAATTATCTGTAAGGTCCCTCAGTTGAGCAATGAATTTCAAAAACAGACTCAACCACAAAGACCAGGGAGGTTTTCCAATGCCTCACAAAGAAGGGCATCTGCTGGAAGATGGGTAAAAAAAAAGCCGACATTGAATATTTCTTTGAGTATGGTGCAGTTATTAATTACACTTTGGATGGTGTATCAATACACCTAGTCACTACAAAGATACAGCTGTCCTTCCTAACTCAGTTGCCGGAGAGGAAGGAAACCGGTCAGGGATTTCACCATGAGGCCAATGGTGACTTTGAAAACAGTTACAGAGTTTAATGGCTGTAATTGGAGAAACTGAGGATGGATCAACAACATTGTAGTTACTCCACAATACTAACCAAATTGACAGTGAAAAGAAGGAAGCCTGTACAGAATAAAAATACTCCCAAAACATGCAACCTTTTTACCACAAGGCACTAAACTAATATTGCAAAAAAATGTGGCAAATTCACTTTTTGTTCTGAATACAAAGTGTTATGTTTGGAGCAAATCCACTACAACACATTGCTGCGTACCACTCTCCATATTTTCAAGCATAGTGGTGGCTGCATCATGTTATGGGTATAGTTGTACCCGTTAAGGACTGGGGAGTTTTTCAGGATACAATATTAATGGACTGGAGCTAAGCACAGGCAAAATACTAGGGAAAAAACTGGTTCAGTATGGTTTCCACCAGACACTGGGAGATATATTCACCGTTTAGCAAGACAATAACCCAAAACACAAGGCCAAATCTACACTGGATTTGCTTACCAAGAAGACAGGGAATGTTCCTGAGTGGCCGAGGTACAGCTTTGACTTAAATCTGCTTTAAAATCTATGGCAAGACCTGAAAATTGTTGTCTAGCAATGATCAACAACCAATTTGATAGAGCTTGAAGACATTTGAAAATAAAAATGGGCAAATGTTGCAGAATCCAGGTGTGGAAAGCACTTATAGACTTACCCAGAAAGACTCCTCTATAATCGCTCCTTAAAGTGCTTCTACAAAGTATTGACTCAGGGGTGTGAATACTTATGTAAATGAGATGTTGCTGAATTTCATTTAAAAAAAATGTGCAGACATTTCTAAAAACGTGTTTTCACTTTGTCATTATGGAGTATTGTAGAAAGGTGAATTTTGTTGTTGTTGATTGAATCAATTTTGAATTCAGGCTGTAACCCAACAAAATGTGGAATAAGTCAAGTGGTATGAATAGTTTCTGAAGGCACTGATCATACATTTACACCATACTCAGTAGTAGGCTATACAAGGCACTGAAAGGCAAACATTGTCGTATTTCAAACAAATTGCTATTTCCAAAGCACATCTCTGCTATTTCTGTTAAAAAAAATGCAGCATAGCAAATCCAGAGCTCCAATCACAACACATGTTTTCTGTACAGTTGCAAACGTAGGTCAACGGAAAATAAATGTTTCACACCCTCACCCTCAGCCCGGGACCGAGTGTTGCAGCGGTCTAAGGCACTGTATCGCGTCACTACAGACCCGGGTTAGATCCCGGGCTGTATCACAACCAGCCGTGATCTGGAGTCCCATAGGGTGGCGCACAATTGGCCCAGCATCGTCCGGTTTAGGGGAGGGTTTGTCTGGGGTAAGCCATCATTGTAAATAACAATTTGTTCTTAACTGACTGGCCTAGTTAAATAAAACAATAATAATAAAATAAAAACCTGCCTGCCCTGTTTGTTATATGCGATTGGTGCAGATTGGGTCGTCATCTGAGGTCCCTCACAGTCCAGACCCAACGTGGTGGTAGTGTTGGTCTGTGATCCACTCCAAACTGTCATTGCAAAAATCAGTAATCTAAATGTTGTTGATTTTGCAAGAAAACATTGTAAAATCACATAATTATAATCTACCTGCTTCATTTATGACGAGGAAACTAACTGGAACAAGCAAGCTAGCTATCTTATATTAACCAGTCATACAAAATATGCCTAAATGTTTTAAAACGTTAGCTTTCACCTTGAGGCTTGATAGGGGGGAATTTTTTTTCTTCCTAAAATGTTTTCATTATTAGTTAGCTAGCTACTGTAGGCTACCAGTTAACTTTTACCCCTTTTAAACAGTCATTTGTAGCTCCCAAATTAAAAAATAACAGTTGGAACACAGCAGGAAAGATGTGATTCTTGATGCTACGCTACCGGTTACAGTGCTTTTAGCTTGCGGTTTGCGCACACCTTTATCCAAAAATGATAACTAGTGTCTGAAATAATGATATGGATTTAATATTTGTCTAGTTATTGAGCATGTCCTCAAAACTCAAATAAGCATCAGAAATTGCCCAAAATGCATATCAAGATCCAAATATGGACCTCAGTCAAGAGCATATGCATTGTACGCGCTGAGAAAATATACTATGTAGTACTACTGTCAGTATTTGTCATCATATAGAGAAAATAAGATGTGCACATAGGCCTATCTCAGGATATCTAATGAGTCATTATCCGGCCATACCATGTAACATATAGGGATTCCAAAAATGATCTGTGCCTGAAAGAAAAATATGAATTTCATGCGCTGAAAACTCAGAAATGCATCAGAAATCATCCTTATTGTCAGCATATCAAAAAGCATATGAAGACCCAGATATGGACCTCAGCCAAAAGAAGCACGTCTGTAATCAATATAGCTTCATATCTTGAATGTGCAGAGGTATACACTCAATACTTGCCAACACGAAGAGAGAAAATAGGATGTCACATATCTCAGGATTTTGTATGAGTCCATAGTAAAGGTCCATGTGTGATTCAGAATTGGTCAGGATATGGTTCATATCCACAAAACTCAATATATGTATTGGAAATGGTCTGTATGCTCTAGAATATCAAAAACGTGTCATGTAAAGATATATGGACCATTTTCGTCCAGTGTGGATACATGTACTGACTGTACTGTATGTGTATATGTAACAGATGTGATCAGTAACTCTCTTGCGTTCTGATTTTAAAAAGAAAGGAATGCCCAGCCAGTGGTCCCAATGAGTGATGTACATGAACCCTGGATTGCTGATGCTATGTATTGGCTATTGAGAGGCTTTGACGCCACTGGTTGACTGTTTTGGAAGTCCCCAGTAGGAGCAGTCCAGCAAAGGAATGAAAGGAATTCTATAGTGTTTCAATTAAATGTGTCAAGGGCAAAATTACGTGTATTTAAGTATTTTCTTGTTGTAGTGGGGACAGTAACATCACTAATCTCAAAAAATTATACTTTAAGGATTTTTTTAAACATATTTTTTCATTTTGATTTTATGTTTAGCTCACATAATATAATGTAAACGTATGCAATAAGGTGTCTGTAACAGAATAAATGTGGCAAAAACTAATGTAGACATTAATAAATGCATTTCTAATCTCTTGCAAAATATTTTTTTTTACATTAGTGGGGGAGTGCCAAGATGGCGGCGTGGTGACTTCAACACAGCACTCTATTAGGGGGAGACCGTGAATGTAAATTCTCCCCAGTCTGATAATTCTATGCAAGAGGTAAGTCACGTTTTGAAATACTGTCATCTTTTTTCATATTTGCAACGTGTACGAGTTCACTATGTACATTTCCTGGTGTATAAGGTATATGTTTACGGTACCTGTTAGATATTGGGGGATTCCTGTGATGTGCTTTTGATATGTATGATGGCTGTGCAAGTGAGTTAGTTAGCATGCTTGAAATGTAATGGTCGTATTAGCCCCCGTTTATACAGATTTGTTGTTACAGATTCATGCTATCGACAGCTAACTAGATAGACCCACTGGCTGCTGGACAAATTAGCTACGCGTGTGTGTGTGTGTGTGTGTGTGTGTGTGTGTGTGTGTGTGTGTGTGTGTGTGTGGTGGTGGGGGCTAAGTGAGGCACCAGATGAGAAATGATAGGCTACCAGTGAGCTTTTACACCCGTATCAAGCCTAGCTAGCTTGCTAGCCCCACTAGCTGCTGGACAAATTAGCTACGCGAGTAATGATTCTCACTGCGCGGTATGGCTGCTACATAAAGGGAGCTATCCTTTCTTAGGTGCACATGCATGTTTACAGATCAAATACTGAACTAAAGAGAACTGCCTAGGTAGATTGGGTGGGGGGGGTGGGGTACAAAAAATGTAGCCTGAGGATATATGGTTTCTAGTTTACATGGGGGGGTATACATGGCTGTGACTATAATCGAAGACAATCCTCTTGGGAGCAACTGCACCGCAGCAACTGCACTGCCCTCAACCGCAAGGCTCTCCAGAGGGTAGTGCGGTCTGCACAAAGCATCACCGGGGACAAACTACCTGCAGCACCCGATGTCACGGGAAGGCCAAAAAGAGCATCAAGGACAACAACCACCCGAGCCACTGCCTGTTCACCCCGCCACCATCCAGAAGGTAGGTCAGTACAGGTGCATCAAAGCTGGGACCGAGAGACTGAAGAACAGCTTCTATCTCAAGGTCATCAGATTGTTAAACAGCCATCACTAACATAGAGAGGCTGCTGCCAACATACAGACTCAAATCACTGGCCACTTAATAAAGGTATCACTAGTCACTTTAAATAATGGCACTTTAATAATGTTTACATATCCTACATTACTCATCTCATATGAATATACTGTATTTTATACCTTGCATCTAGCCTATGCCGCACGGCCATTGCACATCCACATATTTATATGTACGTATTCTCATTCCATCCCCGTACATTGTGTGTGTATAAGGTAGTCATTGTGAATTTGTTAGATTACTGTTAGATATTACTGCATTGTCGGAACTAGAAGCACAAGCATTTCGCTACACTCGCATTAACATCTGCTGACCATGTGTATGTGACCAATACAATTTGATTCGATTTGATTTATTGGTCCATGTATGTCAAGGGAGAGCGAGAGATTGACAAGAGACCGTGATTGGGATTTTGAGCGGCCAGTGTGAATTGGGAGTAGGCATCACACGGGAGAGGGGAAGAGAGGCGGAAGAGAGGGGGTCTGGTAGGTGGGTTATGAAAGCAGTACATCCTTTAGTGCAACATGCACTAAATGTCAGGTCATATCTGTGAATAGCTTCACAGATGAGACGTACTGCAATGGGCCATTTTCTCATAGATTTCTTAAACCAGCTGTAAGCAATCAGTCTGAGTCTATTACATAAACATGAAGGGAAAGGAACATTTACACTAAATATTATAATTTGTTACATGACAGGTCATCATTTAATGACATAAGGGTTCAAAACGGATTAACTATTTATTAGTTCATTAACAACTATTAAACTTGTGGAATTAGAATCGCCATTACATGTATGCTATATTTGGAATTGCCAAGTAGCATGTTTGTCACACCCTGATCTGTTTCACCTGTCTTTGTGCTTGTCTCCACCCCCTTCCAGGTAAAACCCCATCTTCCCCTGTGTATCCCCTGTGTATTTAGACCTGTGTTCTCTGTTTGTCTGTTGCCAGTTCGTTTTGTCTCGTCGAGCCTACCACCGTTTTTCCCGTACAGCGTTTTTCTCTCTAGTCCCTGTTTTCTAGTTTTCCCGCCTTTGACCCATTTTGCCTGCCCTGCTGACCCTGGCTGCTGTTCTGTACCTTGTGACACTGCCCTGGATTACTGACTTCTGCCTACCCTGACCCTGAGCCCGCCCGCCTGCCGTTCTGTACCTTTCGGACTCTGCTCTGGATTACTGACCTCTGTCTGCCCTGTCGTTTTCCTGCCACCTGTTATTGTAATACATTTTGTTACTTCGAACTGTCTCCATCTGGGTCTTATCCTGAGGTCTGATAATGTTTCTGATAATACTGTGTGAGAAAGTAGACTGAATTTGGCCGCATGTTTTCATTGTCTTTATCAATCTTTTCAGTTAACCTCTAAAAGGCGACCCCGCTGTTGCAGAAGTGAAAGAAAGGACAGAGAAGATGTGGGTGTCCCTGAGAACTTTGGGGTACCTTTTCATTTTTTCTGGTTTCTCATCGACTGAATCCCACATTCTGAAATGAATTGTCGCCGTAATTATTTTCAGTTTTGCTTTACTGTTTTGGGTTCGTTTTGAAATCTGATAGATTTACGACTTGATTTATGCTTAAGGGGGGAAATAAGTAAATGAGAGAGTTGTTGATAACCCATAATCATATTTTATTTTTTTGCTTGATGTAGGAGCCATGTATTTACCCAATTAATCAAGCTTAAATTAACCCCATTGTAGCCTGTTTATACTTGGTTCTAACCTACGCCCTTTGTCCTGATCTTTTCCACATTCTGATTGTGGCCACATTTTTTGACACGTGTTGAAAATTCAAAGACGCATTGTTTTCTGATTGTGATTAGATCTTCCCAACCACCTCTGGAGGGGCCAGGATATCTGGTCAGAATGAGGACACTGTGGATGGATAAGAGACAGGTTTTAATACCATGTGTAGATGCAACGGCTACATTGTGTGCATAATCAGAATGTGTATACGTTTAGGACAAATAATGAATGTTGGAACCAGTGGTGTAAAGATTTTGGGTATCTCTACTTTACTTTACTATCTATACTGTATTTTTACAACTTTTACTTCATTACATTCCTAAAGAAAATGATGTACTTTTTACTCCGTACATTTTCCCTGACACCCAAAAGAACTCATTACATTTTGAACGCTAAGCATGACAGGAAAATTGTCAAATTCACGTACTTATCAAGAGAACATCCCTGGTCATCCCTAATGCCTCTGATCTGGCAGACTCACTAAGCACACATTATTGGTTTTTATATGATATCTGAGTGCTGGAGCGTGCCCCTGGCTATCCGTCAATAAATAAAAAACAAGAAAATGGTGCCGTCTGGTTTGCTCAATATAAGGAATTTGAAATGGTTTATACTTTAACTTTTGATACGTAAGTATATTTAAAATCAAATACTTTTAGACTTTTACTCAAGTAGTATTTTACTAGGTTTTGCTTTTACTGAAGTATGACAATTGGGAACTTTTTCCACCACTGCACCAGGTAAAAATGAGGCTTTTGTTGGATAATTGCATAAGACATATGACTTGTGTAATCTGTCAAGGCGATCGATTTCCCCATATGACCACACAATGTCCGTGTGTGGTACTTAGCGCCTGTAATGTCTGTTATAAAACGGGATGTTTGGATCCTGGAAGCTGATTGGACAAGCTGATTCCAAGCTGTGCTGTTTTGGCCATCACATAAGAATATCTCTATAAGAATATCATGTTAATGTTGCTGTCTGAATTGTCTTGTATTTATCTAAACAGGTACTGTTGAAGTCGGAAGTTTACATACACTTAGGTTGGAGTCATTAAAACTCGTTTTTCAACCACTCTGCAAATTTGTTGTTAACAAACTATAGTTTACGCAAGTCGGTTAGGACATCTACTTTGTGCATGACACAAGTCATTTTTCCAACAATTGTTTACAGACAGATTATTTCACTTATAATTCACAGAATCACAAATCCAGTGGGCCAGAAGTTTACCTACACTAAGTTGACTGTGCCTTTATACAGCTTGGAAAATTCCAGATAATTATGTCATGGCTTTAGAAGCTTCTGATAGGCTAATTGACATCATTTGAGTCAATTGGAGGTGTACCTTGCCTATGCCGTTCTGTACCATCACTCATTCATATATCTTTATGTACATATTCTTTATCCCTTTACACTTGTGTGTATAAGGTAGTAGTTGTGGAATTGTTAGGTTAGATTACTTGTTGGTTATTACTGCATTGTCGGAACTAGAAGCACAAGCATTTCGCTACACTCGCAATAACATCTGCTAACCATGTGTATGTGACAAATAACATTTGATTTGATTTGATTTACCTGTGGATGTATTTCAAGGCCTCCCATCAAACTCAGTGCCTCTTTGCTTGACATTATGGGAAAATCATAAGAAATCAGCCAAGACCTCAGAAAAAAAAAGTGTAGACTTCCACAAGTCTGGTTCATCCTTGGGAGCAATTTCCAAATGCCTGAAGGTACCATGCCCATCTGTACAGAACAATAGTAAGCAAGTATAAACACCATGGGACCACGCAGCAGTCATAGCACTCAGGAAGGAGACGCGTTCTGTCTCCTAGAGATGAACGTACTTTGGTGCGAAAAGTGCAAATCATTCCCAGAACAACAGCAAAGGACCTTGTGAAGATGCTGGAGGAAACAGGTACAAAAGTATCTATATCCACAGTAAAACGAGTCCTATAGCCACTGCTCCAAAACCGCCATACAAACCAGCCAGACTGCGGTTAGCAGCTGCACATGGGGACAAAGATCGTACTTTTTGGGGTAATGTCCTCTGGTCTGATGAAAAGAAAATTGAACTGTTTGGCCTTAATGACCATCGTTATATTTGGAGGAAAAAAGGGGGGGGGGGGGGGCTTGCAAGCCCGAAGAACACCATCCCAACCGTGAAACACGGGGGTGGCAGCCTCGGTAGGAGTCAACATCTTCATATCTCAACAAATCTCACGATTTGTCAATCTGTTTGAGACTGAACAGCTAGCTATAAGATTTTGAATGCTTTCCAGTCTGGACGACCTGGAATGATACAGAGAAGATTACTAATGTTCACCAGCTTTGTCTTCCTTCTCAGGCTCATGGTCTGTGCTCTAAATAACTCAACTCGCCAATTTGCCTGTCTCTAAAGAGAAGTACGGGCTGTACCCCTCTGATTGGATAGAGCGGATTAGGAATACCTCCTGCCAATAAAAAGTTACAGCTGTTTATCAGAGTTTAGAGTTACAAAAGTAGCTAGCTAAAGTCAGCTAACAGCGCTTGGTTTCATCATTGAGCAGCTCAAACAGAGTGGTTGCTATGGATACTCACAGACGCAGAGGAGCGCATTGGCAGCATAGGCAAAAATGAGGGTGAAGAGAGTGACCACAACTTATGACCACAACCACACAACCACTGACCACAACCACACAACTACTGACCACAATTACTGACCCAAAGCACACAACTACTGACCACAACCACTTACAACAACACAAATACTGACCACAACTACTGACCACAACCACACAACTTCTGACCAGACATCTACTGACCACATAGCAACTATGCAAAAATAACCAAAAATGTTTTAATGAAAACATGTAATTCAATGCTATTTTAATATGTTGGTAACAGTTTTATAAAAGCCGTAAGGCACACTAGGCAGTGCTGTATCATGAATACAGTCACAGGTAAATCAGTTGACTCGCCATTGACCTGTGACTATTCATGATACAGCACAGCCTCTTGTACTTTAATGCTTCGTTATTCAACGGATGGGTCTAATCCTGGATGCTGATTGGTTAAAACCGCGTTCCAGCTGGTGTCTATAGTCCCAGTCGGTATTCATGTAATAATACTCCCACAAATTGAAAAAAATCAACATTCTTTCCTATTGACCCACATTGGGGGAAAAAAGCCAATTCATTGTTGATTTTTTTGTTATAAAGAAATAACAAAACATGCCAAAAAATCTGCTGTGTTGTTCAATGTACATGTAGCCAGGTCAAAAATCCCGACCTACGGTTTGCAATGCGACCAAGTAGGGAAATAGAGCCTGCGAGAAGAGCCCTGTGGCTTCAGTGGAATGCTTACTTACAAGCCCTTAACCAACAATGCAGGTTTAAGAAAGAAATGCAAAAATAAATAAATAAAAGTATCAAATAATTAAAGAGCAGCAGTAAAATAACAATAGCGAGGCTATATACAGGGTGCACTGGTACAGAATCAATGGCCGGGGGCACCGATTAGTCAAGGAAATTGAGGTAATATGTACATATAGGTAGTTATTAAAGTGACTATGTATAGATAATTAACAGAGAGTAGCAGCAGCATAAAAAGGGGGGCAATGCAAATAGTCTGGGTAGCCATTTGATTAGATGTTCAGGAGTCTTATGGCTTGGGGGTAGAAGCTGTTTAGAAACCTCTTGGATCTAGACTTGGCGCTCCGGTACCGCTTGCCGTGGGGAAGCAGAAAGAACAGTCTATGACTAGGGTGGCTGGAGTCTTTGACAATTTTTAGGGCCTTCCTCTGACACCGCCTGGTATAGAGGTCCTGGATTTTTTAAATTTTTTAATTTCACCTTTATTTAACCAGGTAGGCTAGTTGAGAACAAGTTCTCATTTGCAACTGCGACCTGGCCAAGATAAAGCATAGCGGTGTGAACAGACAACAACACAGAGTTACACATGGAGTAAACAATAAACAAGTCAATAACATGGTAGAAAAAAAGAGAATCTATATACAATGTGTGCAAAAGGCATGAGGAGGTAGGCAATAAATCGAATAATTACAATTTAGCAGGCAGGAAGCTTGGCCCCAGTGATGTCCTGGGCCGTACGCACTACCCTCTGTAGTGATTTTCGGTCAGAGGTCGAGCAGTTGCCATACCAGGCAGTGATGTAACCAGTCAGGATGCTCTCGATGGTGAGGCTGTAGAACCTTTTGAGGTTCTGAGGACCCATGCCAAATCTTTTCAGTCTCCGGAGGGGGAATAGGTTGAGAATGAGAATGGGGGCGTGCTCGGTCCTCCTTTTCCGGTAGTCCACAATCATCTCCTTTGTCTTGATCACGTTGAGAGAGAGGATGTTGTCCTGGCACCACATGGCCAGTTCTCTGACCTCCTCCTTATAGGCTGTCTTGTCGTTGTCGGTGATCAGGCCTACCACTTGTGTCTTCGGCAAACTTAATGATGGTGTTGGAGTCGTGCCTGGCCGTGCAGTCATAAGTGAACAGAGGGTACAGGAGGTGACTGAGCACGCCCCCGTGTTGAAGATTAGCGTGGTGGATGTGTTATTGCCTACCCTTACCACCTGGGGGTGGCCCGTCAGGAAGTCCACTATCCAGTTGCAGAGGGAGGTGTTTTGTCCAAGGGTCTTTAGCTTAGTGATGAGCTTTAAGGGCACTATGGTGTTGAACGCTGAGCTGTAGTCAATGAATAGCATTCTCACATAGGTGTTCCCTTTGTCCAGGTGTGAAAGGGCAGTGTGGAGTGCAATAGAGACTGCATCATCTGTGGATCTGTTGGGGCGGTATGCAAATTGGAGTGGGTCTAGGGTTTCTGGGATAATGGTGTTGATGTGAGCCATGACCAGCCTTTCAAAGCACTTCATGACTACAGACGTGAGTGTTTTCGGGTCGGTAGTAATTTAGGCAGGTTACCTTAGTGTTCTTGGGCACAGGGACTATGCTGGTCTGCTTGAAACATGTTGCTATTACAGACTCAGACAGGGAAAGGTTGAAAATGTCAGTGAAGACACTTGCCAGTTGGTCAGCGCATGCTCAGAGTACACGTCCTGGTAAGCCGTCTGGCCCTATTGCCTTGTGAATGTTGACCTGTTTCAAGGTCTGAGTCACATCGGCCACAGATAGCGTGATCACACAGTCTTCCGGAACAGCTGATGCTCCGTTGCATGCCTCAGTGTTGCTTGCCTCGAAGAGAGCATGGAAGTAATTTAGCTCGTCTGCTATGCTCGTGTCACTGGGCAGCTCGTGGCTGTGCTTCACTTTTAGGTCTGCAGTAGTTTGCAAGCCCTGCCACATTGGACAAGCGTCGGAGCTGGTGTAGTATGATTCGATCTTAGTCCAGTATTGACGCTTTGCCTGTATGATTGTTCGTTGGAGGTCATAGCGGGATTTGTTATATTCTTCCTGGTTAGAGTCCCACTCCTTGAAGGCAGCAGCTCTACCCTTTAGCTGAGTTGTTGCCTGTAATCCATGGCTTCTGGTTGGGGTATGTACGTATGGTTACTGTGGGGACGACATCATCGATGCACTTATTGATGAAGCCGATGACTGGGGTAGTGTATTCCTCAATGCCATCGGAAGAATCCCAAAACATATTCCAGTCTGTGCTAGCAATACCGTCCTGTAGCTTAGCATCTGCTTCATCTGACCACTTTTTTATTAACCAAGTCAGTGGTGCTTCCTGCTTTAGTTTTTGCTTATAAGCAGGAATCAGGAGGTTAGAATTATGGTCTGATTTGCCAAATGGAGGGCGAGGGAGAGCTTTGTATGCGTCTCTGTGTGTGTAGTAAAGGTGGTCTAGAGTGTTTTTCCCCTCTGTTTGCACATGTAACATGCTGGTAGAAATTAGGTAAAATGGATTTAAGTTTCCCTGCATTAAAGTCCCCGGCCACAAGGAGCGCCGCCTCTGGAGGGCCCACTGTGCATTAGACTGCATACTTGTTGTTTGGCTCTGTGTGCATCATATTGGCATTACAACAAAGATCTGATTTCCCTCTTCTTGTTGCTTTCTCTCTCCCCCACTCTCTTTACTCCATTATTTCCCTTGATCTCTTTCTCTCTCTCTCGCTCGTCCCTGTCTCCCTCTCTCTCCCCCTCTCTCTCTCTTCCCCATCTCTTTCCATCCATCCCGTTATCCATTAAGTAACATGCAATTATCACCAAAATAACAACTTTCGGAATTCGCTGTCGCTAATAATGTGTTTGTCGCGCTCAAGTTTCAGTTCACGCTGCACCTTTCCTCTCCCCTGTCATGTTACATTCGAATTCTAACCAGCTTTATCGGCATCACGGGAAAAGCCAATGTTGTCAAAGTGATTTATAGTGTCCTATCACTTCACATAGAAAAGGGAAAAGCAAATACAGATGTCACGAGAGACATCTCTCTCTCTCTCTATTCTCTCTCTTTATCCACTCTCTTTCTTTCCCCTTTACCTAAAATATAATATCTTTCTCTATTGATATCATCACATGTTTTCAGGCATATACCACAGTATAACCTTACATTTAATTGTTTGCCCTATTCAACTGTTAAAATACTTCAAACAGTTTGATACTTGTTAAGCCTATGTTGTTAGCATATTCCTATACTGGCTTTTAAGTAGAACATATGAATTCTTAATAGAGGAAGCTTTGCTTCCATTATGCACACTGGCATACCACTTACAGTGAATACATTTTTTGGACATGCATTCTCTGTGGTATGCTAGTATGGACAGTGGGACGTAATCAAGCCTCACTTCATCCCCTACACACAGGTGTACATGCGGAGCACAGACTACTACTGCACCCTGATGAGTGCCCAGGCTAACCTGGCTGAGCTGTTCCCCCCAAAAGACACCCCCTCCCATCATGCTCTAGTTACCATGGCAGCCCATTCCAGTTGAACTGTCACCAGAGCCAAGGATAAGGTAGGTAGGCGGCAGGCAGCTGGCATAAAAAACATGTCTACTCAGTCACATGTGTTTGAACTAGCCTGGTTGCATTGTAACCAATGAAAAGAGTCCCAAAAGTGCAAACCCAGCCCATCTGACCTGGCACTCCAGGTAGGATCAATCAAACATATTTGAAAGAAAATACTAGTTCTATTGGTTTTCTGTGGCGCTTGCTGTGAGACTCAATATCATTACGCCCATTTGAGATGTGACTGTGAGCATGGATCTTTCACATCCATTTCCCTTACCAATAGGCCATTTGGCAGTGGGATGGAAATGGGCGATTAAAAACAAAACAAAGGACTGCTAATAAAGCAAAGCTGTAAACTGAGTTTACATGAATTTTACCCGACACATTTGACATCGGATTCAAACTTGTGTTTTTGTCTTGGATTTGACAAGCTGCTTCACAGTAGACATGACATAGCATGTTCAGACTTGGGTCAAATTCATAGCAGTATGTCAAAAAAATGTCAAATACTGCTTGAGCGTGATTGTGTTGCCCGATCCAATTGAATCAAATAGAATAGTCCCAACATGGAAAACTCCAAGATATACCAAGCACACCTCAATAACTTTTATGAGTTTGTTGACAACTTGTTGTTGTTTATGTCATTGTTTTTTTATGTTTGTTTTTGTTGTTCCGTCGTGTCATTTCAAGTCATATCATGTGATAGATATGCTTTGAGCAATATGCCATGAAACCCTTTTCCTCCCAACCCTGTCTCTCCCTATTCATCTTGTCCCATAAATACATTTTTGACTCACTTGCTACATGTGTTTGTTATCCAAAGACTGAATTAATTGTCTGATTGTCACAAAGGCCTTTTTAGTTATTTTGGTGCGACATCAAGTTCTCAGTCAATTTTCTCTGTCGTCTTCCAAAAAGCTGCTCAACGCAATTTCTCTCACCTTCTCAGAGCTGTTAATTAACCACAGGATGGAATTAAAATGAAAAGGTTTTAATTAAACTGAGTCCCATCATGATTCCTATTAAGGAGTAATCTGGCAATTTATGGAGGCGTCCGTTGGTACGTTTTACTACCCTCCGGTGGGAACATGGAGTAACTGAAAAATTGTGTCACCCTTGGTACATCTCCATATTCAAAAGTGGTTTCCTCTCCTTGTGTCATTCAATGTGATCTGAAGGAATTGAGCAGCTGAAGGCCTAATAGGGTTTAAAGGTGTAATATGTCGAAATCGCTCCGCCATTACCTGATTGCTAAAATTCGATCATGTTCGCCTGATTTCAGTTTACGTGACGTCAGGCAATATATAGTATATAGAGAATCTTTGTACAATCTAAACGGCTGTGAAATATGTTTTCAATAACCAAAAATATTGCATTGTCAGCTGTTTTTAAGCTGGTGTACAAAACTGAAAGTAAAAAGAGCAAAAGCAAAACTCCAGGACTGGAAGCATAGAATTAGCACACACAGAACGGTCAAGTATTTTGCATCAGTGTAGATGAAGGGAAGAACAATGAGATCCTTCCACTGAGTAATTTTTGCTCTTGACTAAGCACTGGGTAAAAAACAACTTGGTACAGTGCACTTATTTGACAAGACATATGGTTTTAATAATCAACTGTTTATGGAGGCAAAAAGCTAATGTGACAGAATATATTGATTGCTTTTAAGAATCCGTCAGTCACAGTAATACATTTGACTGACTGGATAAAAAAATTTAAAAAATCTTATAAGATCAATATCATGTAATGAATGTAGTTATGATCCCACATCGATTTATGCAGGAACTTTCCAACCACACTGGGTACCCTGTGTCTAAGCTGCTGGGCAGGAATTCCATCTGGAGGGTCTACAACACTTTCCTGTCAGGTACTGGACTACCATATGTAGCTCACTACATACACACTCTGACTCTGATATCAACACCATGCCACATGTATGTAGTGTTTCCCCCGTGGGACTAGTTGCATGTCCCCTTCTGAGGGTGGGGCGCAAGGTGACCAGAGAATAGGGTCCCAAATGGCACCCTAGCACTTTGTAGTGCATTACTTTTATGGAGGGTCCATAGGGCTCTGGTCAAAAGTAGTGCACTAAATAGAGAATAGGGTGTCATTTGAGACGCGTACATACATTACATACATATACTTGGTTAACACCCAGCAAACTCACGTTTCCTGCACGCTGTCTGTGTAACTTCGTAACACTGGTGTCCGAATGGGGATCCCTCCTGCCTAGCTAGTGTCTAAAATATTTTGTATTTTATTGGTTTCTATTGACAACGTTGGTGCCTGAAAGTCTGGATATTGCTTTTTGGACCTGTGTTCCCCATCTGGGAATAGGCAGTCTAGGTGAAACACTGCCATGTGATCATCTGGGCCTTTGGGCTTAATACTTCAATAGCACATTGAATTGAGAAATATTCATTATGTAAGATTATGTAAGAGGTAGACTTGGCCATATTTGCAGTAATACGCGTTCGCAATAGTGCAATGTGTACTTCCAACATCTCTTATTTTTAGAGATGGCTATAAATGGAAAGACTTATACAAACCATAAAATACATGATCCATTCCAAATAGCTCCCTATTACCTTTTATATAGTATACTACATTTGACCATGAGTCCAATGGGCCGCGGGCAAAATATGCGTAACACAAAGGGAATATGGTGCCACTTGTGACGCAGCCACAGTAATTACATGGGTATAGGCTTGGTCGTGACTCGTGTTATGGAAGATTACGCTTCAAACAGAATGATGCTAATGGTTGTCATTGTACCCGTTAGAGGAATCACAACCTGACCACTCCGGGCTGGGCCACACAGGAAGTACTCAACACCATACAGGAGGTAGCCTCATTTGAGGTCGTGCTCAGTGTTGTCACACACAAGAGAAAGGACAAGGCCCTCGGGAGGTGAGAGGTTAGAGTTCAAACGTTGCCAGAGGTGCTATGGGCTGTAAAAGAGTTGAGGTAATGTTGCTTTAAGGTTGTGGCTGTGGGCTGAGAATTTGAGTAGTGGAATATGCTGGGCCTTGTGAGTTGGTCTGAATGTTATGGTAATAGAAGGTTGGATTATACCAACTGTTTGCTTGTATGTCACCGTGATTGTTTTTTATAATGTTGATCCAATGTTTGTTTAATGTTTAGGGGTTCTGTTGAAAGCCATCCGGAGGAATTTCTCCAAGGCAATGGAGCAGGTGCAAGTTCATCATGTATTCAACGGTTTGTGAACGCCAATGGCACACACGCACGTACGCACAAAATGCACACACTTCATATTATGCAATCAGACATCTACTAGCATGTCTCCGTATTCATATTTACACATTCACAAGCACACACACGCGTGACCGTACATACAAACACAATGGTTATGCGATGTGATGATGCAATTTAATACGACACCAATTAATTCTATGTGACCTGATGTGTACGTCTCTCTCTCTAGTATGGATCCACCCTCATCACGCTCCAGGGTGCCCTAGACATGTACAACAGTCTTCTTCTTACACTGTCTCCTCCTCCAGTCTCTTCCTTACACTGTCTGTCAGCTCTTTGAGTTCTACCAAGAGGATGGTGGGTAATGTAGTATTTGTTGCAATACCTCTAGAAATGATACAGTATGTACAAGGCTAATGTTTTAGCGCGATAAACTGGACAGGTTGTTTTAGATGTTCTTCTTGATTTAAATGACAACTAAATGGTATGTGATATGTGAAACGAGTATTAAAGTGTTATAGAAATCTGCATAACACGTGACTGTATCTGTAAAGGGAAATTCCAGGTGAACAAAAAAGAGAGCAAAGACAATAAAACATCTATCTGGTTTAGTACAAGTTGCAACAGGGAGACAACCTCCAGCATGGGAACATAGAAAAATGTAATGAAATGTTATGACATGGTCATCACTAGGGCTGTGGAAGTCATGACATTTTGTCAGTTAGTGATTGTCAAGCAAATAACTGCCGGTCTCATGGTAATTGAGTTTTTTAAATGAACATAAACACATTTAGCATCTCCTGTCTTCCACGCACGGCCTACGAGCCACCGATGCAGACCTTTGGAACTTATGGAAATTATAATAAATCCATGTGTAACGATCGTCTGATGAAGAAGGAGTGGACCAAGGTGCAGCGTGCTACGTGTTCATGATATTTATTCAACTCAGAACACTAAGACAAAATAAAAAAAATAGACCAACACGAAACAGTTCTGTCTGGTGCAGACACAAAGACAGAAAACAACTACCCACAAACACAGGTGGGAAAAGGATACCTAAGTATGGTTCTCAATCAGAGACAACGATAGACAGCTGTTTCTGATTGAGAACCACACCCGGCCAAACACATAGAAATAGACAACATAGAACAAAACATAGAATGCCCACTCCAACTCACGCCCTGACCAACCAAAATAGAGACAAGGATCTCTAAGGTCAGGGCGTGACACCATGTAATATAGCCTACACCATCACAATAAATCTACATTTTTATTTTAGACAGGTCTAAAGAAACATGATATGAAGAAAATGTCTATTTCAGAAGAACAGAATAGCATACTGTGCATTATTATCCTTATGTTTGGCCCTGATCTGGTTATGCCATATGGCTGTGGGCTATTCTCAAAAGTGACCACAAATTAATGTGATTATGCATGTAATGCTTTTATTATAAAGGTGCGTTTTTTATGGTAAAAATGATCTTCCCCAAACTTGAAACTCACGTGCTGCGAATGTATGCCAGTTAGTGTCATGTTTTGTCTTTGATCATCTTGTCTTGTCCCTGTGCTTCCCTCTGCTGGTCTTATTAGGTTCTTTCCCTCTTTCTATTCCTCTCTCTCCTCCTCCCTCTTTCCCTCTCCCGCTCTCTCTCTCTCTCGTTCCGTTCTTGCTCCCAGCTGTTTCTCATTCTCCTAACGACCTCATTTAGTCTTTCACACCTGTCCCCTATTTTGCCCTCTGATTAGAGTCCCTATTTCTCCCTCTGTTTTCCGCTTCTGTCTTTGTCGGATTCTTGTTTGAGGTTTGCTGCTCTGTGTCCTTGTTCCGCCCTGTCGTGTTTTTGCCTTTGTCAGATGCTGCATGTGAGCAGGTGTCTATGTCAGCTACGGTCTGTGCCTTCCTGTAGCGACCTGCAGTCTGTGGTCGCGTCTCCAGTCGTTCCTCTCTACTGACGAGAGGTTTTCAGTTTCCTGTTTTGGATTTACCTTTGATAATATCCAGGAGAATCATTGTTTGTTTAAAACTGGAATAAAGACTCTGTTTCTATTACGTCGCTTTTGGGTCCTCCATCAGCATAACAGAAGAATCCGACCAAGAATGGACCCAGCGACTACGGATTCTCTCAACACTGCCGTCAAGATCCAGGGGGCAATGCTCGGCAGACACGAGCAGGAATTGTCTGCTGCTCGTCATGCCGTTGAGACCCTGGCCGCTCAGGTCTCCGATCTCTCAGGACAGTTTCAGAGTCTTCGTCTCGTACCACCAGCTACTTCCTGGTCTTCCGAGTCTCCGGAACCTAGGGTTAATAATCCACCATGTTACTCTGGGCAGCCCACTGAGTGTCGCTCCTTTCTCACCCAGTGTGATTTTGTGTTCTCTCTCCAGCCCAACACATACTCTGGAGAGAGAGCTCGGATCGCTTACGTCATATCACTCCTTACTGGTCGGGCTCGGGAGTGGGGCACAGCTATCTGGGAGGCAAGGGCTGAGTGTTCTAACGTTTATCAGAACTTTAAGGAGGAGATGATACGGGTCTTTGATCGTTCAGTTTTTGGGAAGGAGGCTTCCAGGGGTCTGGCTTCCCTATGTCAAGGTGATCGATCCATAACGGATTACTCTATAGAGTTTCGTACTCTTGCTGCATCCAGTGACTGGAACGAGCCGGCGTTGCTCGCTCGTTTTCTGGAGGGACTCCACGCTGAGGTTAAGGATGAGATCCTCTCCCGGGAGGTTCCTTCCAGCGTGGACTCTTTGATTGCACTCGCCATCCGCATAGAACGACGGGTAGATCTTCGTCACCGAGCTCGTGGAAGAGAGCTCGCGTTAACGGGGTTTCCCTTCTCCGCATCTCAACCATCTTCTCTCATCGGCTCAGAGACTGAACCCATGCAGCTGGGAGGTATTCACATCTCGACTAAGGAGAGGGAACGGAGAATCACCAACCGCCTTTGCTTCTATTGCGGTGCTGCTGGACATTTTGTCATGTCATGTCCAGTTAAAGGCCAGAGCTCATCAGTAAGCGGAGGGCTACTGGTGAGCGCTACTACTCAGGTCTCTCCATCAAGATCCTGTACTACCTTGTCGGTCCATCTACGCTGGACCGGGTCGGCTGCTTCCTGCAGTGCCTTGATAGACTCTGGGGCTGAGGGTTGTTTTATGGACGAAGCATGGGCTCGGAAACATGACATTCCTCTCAGAGAGTTAGGGAGGATCACACCCATGTTCGCCTTAGATGGTAGTCCTCTCCCCAGTATCAGATGTGAGACACTACCTTTAACCCTCACAGTATCTGGTAACCACAGTGAGACCATTTCTTTTTTGATTTTTCGTTCACCTGTTACAACTGTTGTTTTGGGTCATCCCTGGTTAGTATGTCATAATCCTTCTATTAATTGGTCTAGTAATTCTATCCTATCCTGGAACGTTTCTTGTCATGTGAAGTGTTTAATGTCTGCTATCCCTCCTGTTTCTTCTGTCCCCTCTACTCAGGAGGAACCTGGTGATGTGACAGGAGTACCGGAGGAATATCATGATCTACGCACGGTCTTCAGTCGGTCCAGAGCCAACTCTCTTCCTCCTCACCGGTCGTATGATTGTTGCATTGATCTCCTTCCGGGGACCACTCCCCCTCGGGGTAGACTATTCTCTCTGTCGGCTCCCGAACGTAAGGCTCTCGAGGATTATCTGTCTGCTGAAGGCATTCAGATGGATCCCGCTAAGGTCCAGGCTGTCAGCGATTGGCCCGTTCCTAAGTCACGTGTCGAGTTACAGCGCTTTCTCGGTTTCGCTAATTTCTATCGGCGTTTCATTCGTAATTTCGGTCAAGTGGCTGCCCCTCTCACAGCTCTGACTTCTGTCAAGTCTTGCTTTAAGTGGTCCGGTTCCGCCCAGGGAGCTTTTGATCTCCTCAAGAAGCGTTTTACATCCGCCCCTATCCTTGTTACTCCTGACGTCACTAAACAATTCATTGTCGAGGTTGACGCTTCAGAGGTGGGCGTGGGAGCCATTCTGTCCCAGCGCTTCCAGTCTGACGATAAGGTCCATCCTTGCGCTTACTTTTCTCATCGCTTGTCGCCATCGGAACGCAACTATGATATGGGTAACCGCGAACTGCTCGCCATCCGCTTAGCCTTAGGCGAATGGCGACAGTGGTTGGAGGGGGCGACCGTTCCTTTTGTCGTTTGGACTGACCATAAGAACCTTGAGTACATCCGTTCTGCCAAACGACTTAATGCACGTCAAGCTCGTTGGGCATTGTTTTTCGCTCGTTTCGAGTTCGAGATTTCCTATCGTCCGGGAAATAAGAACACCAAGCCTGATGCTTTATCCCGTCTCTTTAGTTCTCCTGTGGTTTCTACCGAACCCGAGGGGATTCTCCCTGAAGGGCGTGTTGTCGGGTTGACTGTCTGGGGAATTGAGAGACAGGTAAAGCAAGCACTCACTCACACTGCGTCGCCACGCGCTTGTCCTAGTAACCTTCTGTTCGTTCCTGTCTCTACTCGTCTGGCTGTTCTTCAGTGGACTCATTCTGCCAAGTTAGCTGGCCACCCCGGCGTTCGGGGTACGCTTGCTTCTATTCGCCAGCGGTTTTGGTGGCCTACTCAGGAGCGGGACACGCGCCGTTTCGTGGCTGCTTGTTCGGACTGCGCGCAGACTAAGTCAGGTAACTCTCCTCCTGCCGGTCGTCTCAGACCGCTTCCCATTCCTTCTCGTTCATGGTCTCACATCGCCTTAGACTTTATTACCGGTCTGCCTTCGTCTGCGGGGAGGACTGTGAGATCCGCCAATAAACGTAGGATTAAGAGTCCTAGGTATTGTCGCGGTCAGAGAGTGTGGCTTTCCACTCGTAACCTTTCCCTTACGACAGCTTCTCGCAAGTTGACGCCGCGGTTCATTGGTCCGTTCCGTGTCTCTCAGGTCGTTAATCCTGTCGCTGTGCGACTGCTTCTTCCGCGACATCTTCGTCGCGTCCACCCTGTCTTCCATGTCTCTTGTGTCAAGCCTTTTCTTCGCGCCCCCGTTCGTCTTCCCTCCCCCCCTCCCGTCCTTGTCGAGGGCGCACCTATTTACAAGGAACGGAGGATCATGGACATGCGTTCTCGGGGACGTGGTCACCAGTACTTAGTGGATTGGGCGGGTTCCGGTCCTGAGGAGAGGAGTTGGGTTCCATCTCGGGATGTGCTGGACCGTTCGTTGATTGATGATTTCCTTCGTTGCCGCCAGGGTTCCTCCTCGAGTGCGCCAGGAGGCGCTTGGTGAGTGGGGGGGTACTGTCATGTTTTGTCTTTGATCATCTTGTCTTGTCCCTGTGCTTCCCTCTGCTGGTCTTATTAGGTTCTTTCCCTCTTTCTATTCCTCTCTCTCCTCCTCCCTCTTTCCCTCTCGTTCCGTTCTTGCTCCCAGCTGTTTCTCATTCTCCTAACGACCTCATTTAGTCTTTCACACCTGTCCCCTATCTTGCCCTCTGATTAGAGTCCCTATTTCTCCCTCTGTTTTCCGCTTCTGTCTTTGTCGGATTCTTGTTTGAGGTTTGCTGCTCTGTGTCCTTGTTCCGCCCTGTCGTGTTTTTGCCTTAGCCTGTTTGGGGTGCAAGCCCGACCTCGGACCGAAAATGACACCCCTGCAGAGCGCGAAATTCAAAATCTATTTTTTAAAAATATTTAACTTTTACACATTAACAAGTCCAATACAGCATTTGAAAGATAAACATCTTGTCAATCCAGCCAACATGTCCGATTTTTTAAATGTTTTACAGAGAAAACACCACATATATTTATGTTAGCTCACCACCAAATACAAAAGTGGACAGACACGTATGAATTATGATTATGAAGTATGAATTATGATTGAAGTAGCATGCACAACCAACCGAAATAAACTAAAACCAACCTAAAGAGCCCAGAAAAAACGACCTCAGATGACAGTCATATAACATGTTACACAATAAATCTATGTTTTGTTCATAAAAAGTGCATATTTTAGCTATAAATCTGTTTTACATTGATGCTACCCAAAAATGCTAATACATAGCTACAGTCTGAATCCAGCCGGGAGTAGCCAGAGAAAATACATACACCAACGTCGGCTACTAATTACACCTCATAAAACATTTCAGAAAAACATATGGTGGATAACTAATGAAAGACAGATATCTTGTGAATACAGACAACATTTCCGATTTTTGAAGTGTTTTACAGCGAAAACACAATATATCGTTATATTAGCTAACATCATAAGCTAGCATAAGGCAGCATTGATTCTAGTCAAGCGCTAGCCTAGCATAGTTAGCAGAGTTAGCATTCAACAGTTCGACATATATATGAAAAAGCATCCCAAATTGGGTCTTATCTTTCTTGGTACTCCATCAGAATGTTGTAACGGGGTCCAATGTCCAGTAGAGTCTTTAGTTGGGTTCCAGAACGAATGATTTCCCTCTTTGGTTAGCTAGCACGGTAGCATTGCTGCGCCAGAAAGCGTTTCTTCAAAAAATTCTTCCGTCGTTTCACATCTAAAGTCCAGAATAAATTGCAATAATATAATTAAAGTATATTGAAAAAACCTACTTTAGGATGATTTTGTGACATGTAGCAAATAATATCGTAGTCAGGCATCATATTCAACGTTATCTACCTTGTTCCAGAAGCCGAGATCAAATTATCCTTCGCGCCCGGATTTTTATTTTAACTGCGCAGGTCTCACAAGAAGTTCTGTTATTCAGTCCAGGGACGAGATATTCGACTCCTTTCAATTCTCACTTCCGCATTACAGTCTGACGAACGCCTCTGACGTGTTAATATGGTCCCAAGTCAAATGGCCTTTTATAGAGAAGGTCTTAAAGAGACACATCGCATTTTGGGAAACTCAATTCGGCTGGGAAAATGGCTGTAAAAATATTTCTGTTCGACTTAGAGAAACAATTCAAACCTTTTTAGAAACTACAGACTGTTATCTATCCAACAGTAGTAAATATATGCATATTGGAAAATAAAAAGTTTCTTAGGAGGCCGTTTGAAAATGTGCACACATTTTCCAGTTTTTTCAATATTCAGCGTGCAGCCCAAACAGGTTAGACACCTGCTCACACGCAGCATCTGACAATGTCAGCTACGGTCTGTGCCTTCCTGTAGCGACCTGCAGTCTGTGGTCGCGTCTCCAGTCGTTCCTCTCTACTGACGAGAGGTTTTCAGTTTCCTGTTTTGGATTTACCTTTGATAATATCCAGGAGAATCATTGTTTGTTTAAAACTGGAATAAAGACTCTGTTTCTATTACGTCGCTTTTGGGTCCTCCTTCATCAGCATAACAGTTAGTCTGTACACCCGTTGTAAAGCTGTTTAATGTGCTTCATTTTAAGAAGTTATTTGGCCACTTTAGTTGTGATACAAACCCTATCAAAATATATAGGCCTATGGGCTAGGTTACATATGGTGTGGGACTATGATTTGAAAAAGTTGGGGGAAAAAAACTGTGCTTTTTGCATTAGTCATTCACAAGTGATAATATATCATTCACAAGTGATAGGCTAATATTGTCACCATCACACTATTCTTGATTTAATCTTGTCTTTACATATACTAAATAATTAATGAGAGAAATTTGTTTCGATTTAGGATGGACCATTGTCATGCAACAGTCTCGAAACTGGGCCAGCGATGGGGAAAAAAAGTAATCTATCTAGCATTTAAATAGCGAATGGACGCTTTTTTTGTGGTTAATTTTCATGCAAACCAGGTAGGCTATACTCCTGTCTTAAAGAGAAGCAATGCGCTTAATATTAGGAAGGTTGAGAAATAAATAGAGTAGGCCGAGCATATAGAAAGCTGATAGACGCCGTCAATTGCATAGCCTGTAGAAATGTTGCGCAACATGAGCTCATGGGCTCTCATTAAGTGTTTGATTAGATTTTTGATTACAATTTACATTGATGTCAGAGTGATTAGAGGGACAACGGAGTGCGGAGTACACGGCAGTTAGCACGTTTGGTAGGCTACTAATGACCATCAGCAACATCAGAGTATGGAGAAGCCTAATTGCCGTGACTAAACGGTCACAATTTGACTGCCATCATGACTCGTGACCGCCGGTGTGGCGGTAATATGGTCACCGTAACAGCCCTAGTCACAACTATGTCATAATGTCATAACAGCTGACATAACTTGTCATAACCTGTCAAAATATGGTCAAAACACTGTCATGACACATATATATATATACACCTGTTATTTCGTTATTTTATGGCTGGTTACGACATCTACATAAGAGTGTCAAAACCCACATTTATTCTAATTCTTTTTTTTTCCTAACAAGAAGTTCCCTTTTGTTTGAAAGTTTGTTTCTTAAATCCTTTGCTGTTGCAATGAATTCTTTACAGTTATGTTTTTTTTCATCATATTTCCAATAACTTGTAGAAAATACACTTTATGATACTGAAGAATCATTATGACCATAATTATATAAGCCAGATAGGACTATCACGTTCATGCACTTATATCAGTCATCAGTCAAAATCCTAGGGAAAATCCTAGGGAAAATCTCTGTCTTAGGTCAGTTAGGATCACCACTTTATTTTAAGAATGTGAAATGTCAGAATAATAGTAGAGAGAATGATTTATTTCAGCTTTTATTTCTTTCATCACATTCCCAGTGGGTCAGAAGTTTACATACACTCAATTAGTATTTGGTAGCATTGCCTTTAAATTGTTTAGCTTGGGTCAAACGTTTTGAGTAGCCTTCCACAAGCTTCCCATAATAATTTGGGTGAATATTGTCCGATTCATCCTGACAGAGCTGGTGTAACTGAGTCAGGTTTGGAGGCCTCCTTGCTCGCACAAGCTTTTTCATTTCTGCCCACAAATTTTCTATAGAATTGAGGTCAGAGCTTTGTGATGGCTACTCCAAAACCTTGACTTTGTTGTCCTTAAGCCATTTTGCCACAACTTTGGAAGTATGCTTGGGGTCATTGTCCATTTGGAGACCATTTGCGACAAAGCTTTAACTTCCTGACTGATGTCTTGAGATGTTGCTTCAATATATCACATCATTTTCTTCCCTCATGATACCATCTATTCTGTGAAGTGCACCAGACCCTCCTGCAGCAAAGCACCCCCACAACATGATGCTGCCATCCCCGTGCTTCACGGTTTGGAAGGTGTTCGTTGGCTTGCAAGCCTCCCCCTTTTTCCTCCAAACATAACGATGGTCATTCTGGCCAAACAGTTCTATTTTTGTTTCATCAGACCAGAGGATATTTCTCCAAGAAGTACGATCTTTGTCTCCATGTGCAGTTGCAAACCGTAGTCTGGCATTTTTATGGCGGTTTCGGAGCAGTGGCTTCTTCCTTGCTGAGCGGCCTTTCAGCTTATGTCGATATAGGACTCGTTTTACTGTGGACATAGATACTTTTGTACCTGTTTCCTCCAGCAGCTTCACATGGTCCTTTTCTGTTGTTCTGGGATTGATTTGAACTTTTTTCACCAAAGTACGTTCATCTCTAGGAGACAGAATGCGTCTCCTTCCTGAGCGGTATGACGGCTGCGTGGTCCCATGGTGTTTATACTTGCGTACTATAGTTTGTACAGATTAACATGGTAACTTCAGGCGTTTGGAAATTGCTCCCAATGATGAACCAGACTTATGGAGGTCTACAATTTTTTTTCCTGAGGTCTTGGCTGATTTCCTTTGATTTCCCCATGATGTCAAGCAAAGGGGCACTGAGTTTGAAGGTAGGCCTTGAAATACATCCACAGGTACACCTCCAATTGACTCAAATGATGCCAATTAGCCTATCAGAAGCTTCTAAAGCCATGCGACAATTTTCTGGAATTTTCTAAGCTGTTTAAAGGCACAGTCAATTTAGTGTATGTAAACTTCTGACCCACTGGAATTGTGATACAGTTATAAGTGAAATAATCTGTCTGTAAACAATTGTTGGAAAAATTACTTCTGTCATGCACAAAGTAGATGTCCTAACCGACTTGCCAAAACGATAGTTTCTTAACAAGACATAGTTGAAAAACGAGTTTTAATGACTCAAACCTAAGTGTCTGTAAACTTCCCGACTTCAACTGTAAGTGTCATAACCAGACATAAAATAAGAGAAAAATGTCACAACAGTCTAAATGTTTGTGTCATGACAGTGTTATGACATGGTCATGACCGTTTCATAACGTGTTATGATGCTGAATGTGTGAAGTAAAGTGTTACCGAAACATGTCTCCCTCACCTTCTCGCAGCAGACCCTTATATCCTAATCACATACAGTATGTTCTGTAAACACATAACAAAAAGCATTGAATACAAGCATACGTTTGTCCTTAACTGGCCCATTTAGACTGTTGCCAACTCTAGCAGAAGATAGGAGAAACTAGCCTAGTGACCATCAACCTTGCACAAACAGTATCATGTGTATTACAGGAACGAAACATATGATACATTGTGGTAATCACTTAACTGAATATGTACTTTATTCATCTTAAATTTCCCCTACATAGTCTGTGTGAACTACTCCAGATCCTGTTCTCTTGACTTGTATTACTGTAATGACTCATCCTGTGGTCCCTACCAGACCCCTGTGTCTGGCTGTGAGATGACCCGTGCCCTCTCACCTCATTTTATGACCCGGTTAAAGATGTCATCTCAACGGACTGTGAGGCCGAGTGTGGGCTCACACCATCGTGGTCCAAAACAGGTGAGAGAGGTAGTCCATATCTTCCTCATGGTTCAAAGGTTTTGCTTTGTTACTTTGGCGGAGGAGCTCATTGTTCTGTCATTCTATACAACAGAATAACCCTGAAGATTGCCACAGATAAGTAAAAGTTATCACAATGTTTCCTCTGAAACTGTCACTACTCATTGAAACGGGACTCTCTTTAAGACTGAAATCTTAAATCTGATTACATAAACTTCATTGCATCTCTTGTGACTCTTGCAAAGTGGCGCTTGTAGTAGCAGTGGCTTTCCTATTGGTGGCACTGTTGACCAGCATAGCGGTGTTGATCCACCAGAGAAGAAACCTGTACTCCAGGGATGGAAAGTAGGGCTTTCCGAGGGTTGAATACGTTTTCCTAAAACATCATGGCATGGAGATAAACGCTCTAATCCAGAGCGACTTACAATTAGTGCATTCATCTTAACCTCTAAAAGTATAAGCCGTTAAGGGGAGGGTGGGTACTAAGCTAACATATGGAATTGTTTTAAGATGGTCATACCATGGATCATTTAGTTTTTTGATTTGACATTATAGGACCACTTTAGGTATCCCCCCAAAATAAAAATAAATGTTTTGATAAAATATTGAATTTTGCCTTTACTATATAGAAACGCATTGAATAAGATATTCATAGACAGTAAAAAAAAAGAAATCATGAGGAATGAGGCTTTGAAGTGTCTGTCCTATATCTAGGAGATAAAAGAAAGCTCAGTAAATATATAGATATTTTTGACACATATTTAACCCAATATTTTGGGAGGGACAAAATTACCTCCATACCCATTTGTTTGTATGAGTTACCTTCAGACAAGTCGCGTGACACTTGAGGTGGTGAAAAACGGAGAACATCATCGTGTTCATGAGAGTCCCCTTTCCATTGAGTTGTCATAATAGTTTGTAGCTCAAACGGTTCGAACGCTACAAACATTTTCGCAAGAAGACCAATTTTCGGGATGTTTTATGGTCGGACAAACACAGCTGTAGCTCAGACACCTTCCACCACAGATGCGGAAGGCCGAAATAAGCGGATGTGGTGGATTGAGACGCAAACCACGCAAAACAATTATATCTCTAGCTTTAACTGACAGAATTTGATGTTTTTATTATGTTACTTAGATTAACACACGGGTGCATCAAAAGATTCTTAAGGATTAAGAGAGCTAGGTAAGACTACGTCGGGGCTTTAAGATACTCTTCAAAGAGGAAGGGTTTCAGAAGTTTTCAGAAGATTTAGCGGGTACTCCACTGTCCTGACTTCCACCATTTGGGTTCCAGGACAGAGGAGAGCTTTGACTGGGCTGAGCGGGAGTTGCCCTCCTGTAAGACCAGAGGTGGCGGAACGGAGTTCTCGGGTTGGTATGTAGGGTTTGAGCATAGCCTGAAGGTAAGGAGGTGGAGTTCCCCTTGCTGGTCTGTGGGTAAGCACCAGGGTCTTGAAGGTGATGCAAGCTTCTACTGGAAGCCAGTGGAGTGTGCGGAGGACTGGGGTGACATTGTAGAATTTAGGAGGGTTGAACACCAGGGGGGCTGTGGCATTCTGGATAAGTTGCAGGGGTTTGATGGCACAAGCGGGGAGCCCAGCCAACAGAGAGTTGCAGTAGTCTAGACGGGAGATGACAAGTGCCTTGATTAGGACCTGCCCCGCTTCCTGTGTGAGGAAAGGTTGTACTCTACAGATGTTGTAGAGCATGAACCTGCAGGACTGAATCACTGCCTTGATGTTTGCAGAGGATGACAAGGCTATTTGCATTCTGGGAGGGAGACACCGTGGAGTTGTCAACGATTATACGATTGTACAAATACAGTACATGCATATTTTTACCTTGTGTTGCTACAAAGCATTTTTCTCCTCTCCCTGTTTCACTCTCCCCATCCTTTCGTCCTAACACATCTCCATCCCTCCCTCTCTCCATACTTTATCTCCAGCTTGCACTCCTTCCCTCCACCCCCCTCCCTCCCCGCTCTCTCCAGCTTGCATTCCATCTCTTCTCTCTCCATCCCTTTCTCCTGACCTACACACACCACCCCTATCCTTCCCTCCGCCCTCCCATCTCCATTCTTCCTATCTCTAGCTTGCACTACACCTCATATCTCTCCACCTCCCTTCCCCTCCGTCCCTCTCCATCCATACCTTGTACGAGCAGAGTGCACTCCACAATGTCCTCCCCCATAGCTTGTACGAGCAGAGTGTTGATGGCCGTGCAGGTGAACTTGCCCCTGTCATACTGGCTGGGCTTGCGGATATTCAGAGTCAACACCCCCTGGTTGTTCTGCATCAGGAACCTGGGATTCTCAGATTCTCGGATTCTCCTCATTCACTTGAGCTTAGGCTGAGAGGGACCCCAAAAGAAACTTCATGACAAGTATGTGACCTTAATGGCTGTCACGTTCCTGACCTGTTTTCTGTTGTTTTTTATGTGTGTGATGGTCAGGGCGTGAGTTTTGGGTGGGCAGTCTATGTTTTACGTTTCTATGTTGGTTTTGGGTTGCCTGTTATGGCTCTTGATTAGAGGCAGGTGTTTTGCGTTTTCCTCTAATTGAGAGTCATATTAAGGTAGGGTGTTCTCACTGTTTGTTTGTTTGGGTGATTGTCACTGTGTCTGTGTTTGTTACACCACACGGTACTGTCTCGTTCGTTTATGTGTTCCTCGTTTCATGTAAGTTCATAGTTTAGGTCTGTCTAGTTCGTTTTGTAAAATTATTCAAGTGTTCTTCGTGTGTTTAGTTTCGTCTTGTTTAATAAAGTTCATTATGTATTTCCCACCCGCTGCGCCTTGGTCAACTCACTCACCGAAAGAGAGCCGTTACAATGGCCTTCAATGTAATACAAATCAGGGAAAAGACTTGGTAACATGTTATTACATTTTTCATGAATAAGCCCATGGAAATGCTTGTAAATGTTTAGAAATGCGTATATAAATCCCTTTATGAATGACCATAAATGTTTATGTATGAATTTACCATACAGTATATGAAATTATGTTTCAGTTTTTTTTCACGTTGTAAAATATTGTTTTGATCTAATTCACTCTAATGTGCATTCATGACGAAGAAAGAAAACTGAATACGTTTACACGTCCTTTCAGGTCAGTGGCCACGAAGACGGTGACAAAGCAATTGGAGACATTTGGCACAGAGCCCCAATTTAAACCCCTGCATCTACAGTTAGCGCATTCAGACGGTTTGTCCCCAAAAAAAGCCACTGACAGCAGAGATGACGGTGGTACTGTAGCCTGCCACCACAGACCAGTCAAGCAGGGGCTGTACTATGAACTTGGGGGCAGTTTGCCTCGTTCTCCATGATCAGATTTGAGATTGTGCAGTTTGTCCTTCAGTCGTGCTCATAAATACTGAACCAGTCCTAGAGAGAGGGAAAGAGAAAGATATGGAATGGATAGGAGAGAGAGAGAGCGAGGTGGGGGGAGAAGGTAAGAGAGAGAGGTAGAGAGAGCGAAAGAGAGAGTATTCAGGACAGTGGTTAGTTGCAGTGATCTGGTGTTTGGAGACACTTTAAGAATTCCATTGTGTCCATTACCAAATAATTATATTTGTGAGACTGGCCATTCCACAACAGTTCTTTTTTTCCCCAAATACCATGCCACAATCCTATACATTAATTAACCCATCACTTTGCATACTGGGGGATGGAGTATTTGATCCCTTTGTCCCTAATGTATATGCCCTCCTTTCTCACATTGGTCTTTTTGTCTACCTTCTGTATTGTGTAACCGGTGTTCTTAGAGACGCCGTAGTCCTTGTGTGGCTTCCACTCCAGCGCAGCACTGAAGCCCCACAAATCTGGGACCTTCACAACCTCTGGAGGCCCAGGCGTGTCTGATTGGACAAGAATATGGGGTCATTTTTTTACGATTAGGGTAAGAAAATGGCAAGATGTTTACTACAAAAAAGCCAGTATACTTTACCCTTTGTGGATTCGAACCCACGTAGCTACTTCAGGTCTCAGGAAGGCAGCAGCGTTGTTAAATTACTTAGCCATCCGCTTCACTATGATCCTGGGTTGTGTTTATTAAGCATTAAACAGACTGAAAAAAGAGGACTTATCCAATAAGAAACACACATTTTTGTGTTCCGTTGCAAAACATTTCCCGTTTGCCTGCTCTAATGAACACGACCCTTTCATCTTCAGTTGTCTTTCTTCTCTTACCTATGATCCTGATTTCCAGAGTAGCCCTGGCCTCAATCTGCAGGACCAACCTGTACATCCCAGAGTGGGCTCTCTCAGCCGAGCGGATGAACAGGAGATAGTCCACGCTGGAACTGCGTGTGCTGCTAACTCAAATGTCAACTTCTTCCCCATCCTCACTGTTAGTCTACACCTGTTGTTCACAAAGCATGTGACAATTGAAATTGTATTTGACACCAGTAGAGAGCACGTGGAGCAGACACAGATCCTCTCCATGCCACCTGGTAGGAGCGGCCTGCCAGGGAGCGTTTCTTACCCTATTAGACAAAGCAATACTTTGTTCAGAATAGAAACAAATGAAGGAACAAACAGTAGCTGTCAATGGCTAACTGCAGTGGTACCTTGTAAACTTCACGAGATATTGGGCACCTAATAAGATGTTCAAGTTTGATAAGCTTGTCCCATATAGAGTGATTCTGTAGAACACATAGCATTCAGCTTCGGTTCATACTTCATAATACATGAAACCATTGCGGTGTAATGGGTAACTTTGAACAACAGACCTGGAAGGGGATGGTCAGATTAATTTTGTCGCCCTACTCTTCTGGGGTCGGTTGCACAAGTTGGGCATAAAAATGTTGGCCGTAAATGCTAGGTCGGGCGTAGCTACGTCCGACTTTGGGATCAGAATTTACACCTATTGCACCAAACACAAAATAAGACTAGTCGAACCTGTCTGGCGTAAGCAATGCACATTCATGAGAGTTGATGCTTTTTTTATGCAAAATCTGGATCCCTACAAATCAGCTGGGCTAGACAATCTGGACCCGCTCTTTCTAAAATTATCTCCCCGAAATTGTTGCAACCCCTATTACTAGCCCAAGTCTATATTGCTGTCATCAAGGAAAAGGGTGGCTACTTTGAAGAATCCCAAAAAATTAAACATATTTCGATTTTTTTAACACACTTTTTTGGTTACTACATGATTCGACATGTGTAATTTCATAGTTTTGATGTCTTCACTATTATTCTACAATGTAGAAAATAGTAAAAAATAAAGAAAAACCCTTGAATGAGTAGGTGTGTCGAAACTTTTGACTGGTAATGTATATAGAAATACAGCATGGCTCTTGTAGCAATTTATTCTCTTCACCTCTGTGTCTTTTCTAAGGTCGCAGAGGAGTTTTCCAGAAGTCATCCTCCCACCCGGGGACACCTGGATCTTCAACAGAGAGGATGCCGAAAGGATTGCCAATGGTACGACTACCATACTACAATACCAGTGACCTAGTCGGTTACCATAGTGCTGTGGAATACCAATTCAGAGTGGGGTCCCTGCACGCTATCATATATCCAAAGGGATATTGGAAAGGGCATGTATAAGACAATGTTCTTATGAGGGTGCTGTTTGGTGTAATGAACTGAACAATACGCTTTGACTGGTTAATGATGGGTATGATTTTGTTAGGGGGTGGAATCAGAGCGTTCAGCCCGCACCCCTTTACCTCAGGAGCTCCAAGACACCAATCAGGGAAGAGACCAGGGGCATGTGTGGATAGATCCAAACTACGAGGTGAGTACTGAGAGACACACAGTAGGTTGCATTCTGATTCTCTACCCTTTTCTCGAAGTGTACACTTCTTATCATTGATTTAGCAGGGGTGGAAACTCCAGCCAATGCTCACACCAATGCAATGTTTCAAATCCATGACAGGTAGTGTGCAAGTGCACACTTTGCGAGAAGGGTAGAGAATCAGGACGCAACCATACTGATAATACCACTTTGAATCCTCAACAATGACACAGTAAACATCTCTGTTGCGTCCATGATCTCTGTTTATGTACAGTATGTACTCCAAGGCATCTACAGTGGCCCAGTATATCCATTGGACAGAAGAGAAAACAGACAGTCTGATATCCATGGTGACAGAACACAGAGAGAGACATCAGGTAGCTAGTATGATATGGAGTTTTTGACTATGCCCATGACGATCGTGTAAATGAACCACCTATGTATCATCGATTTCCAGAGTTGAGCAAATACCAGCATGGTATAACTATAGCAAATGTCTCTTCTGATGGTGTTACACTGTACAATATTGTCCTTGTCAGGTTTTCATGTTATCAATTGCTCTTTCTTATACACTTATTTTCCCTCTATCTCTGTCATCCTCAGAATCTCAGTCTAGTTCTAGATGGTCCACACCAGATCCCACAAAAAAAGGTACAATTGTCAAATTAATTACAGTCTCCACAATATGCACCTTGATAAAATGTAAATCACTTGATGGAATACAAATAACTAACATATTTTTTTTAATTATGTTTTTTTTCTCAATCAAAGCCAAATTCAAACGTTTTGATTCTCATCTGATTCCTTACAATTAGGTCAAGTTGCAATATCTCTGACAGCCAACAGAGGGAAACAGAGACACATGGCTCTATGATTCTCGATGTAGTTACACCCAAACTCCTCTCTCTCTTTCTCTCTCTCAATTCAATTCAAAGGGCTTTACTGGCATGGGGAACACATGTTTACATCGCCAAATCAAGTGAAATAGACAATAAACGAAAGTGAAATACGCAATCAAATATGAACAGTAAACATTACTGTTTACAACAAAACTACAACAAAAGTTTCAAAGGAATAGACATTTCAAATGTCATACCATGGCTATGTACAGTGTTGTAACAATTTGCAAATAGTTAAATTGCAAAAGGAAAAATAAATATGGGTTGTACTTACAATGGTGTTTGTTCTTCACTGGTTGACCTTTTCTTGTGGCAACAGGTCACAAATCTTGCTGCTGTGATGGCACACTCTGGTATGTCACCTAATAGATATGGTAGTTTATCAAAATTGGATTTGTTTTTTAATTCTTTGTGGGTCTGTATAATCTGAGGGAAATACTGTATGTCTCTAAGTGTAACCTAACCCCTAAGCCTACAATTGCCTTTTTCCTTGTGGGGACGAGCGAAATGTCCCCACTTATCCGAATGTTCCTTGTTTTACTATCATTGTGATTACTTATGGTCCCCACAAGGATAGTAAAACCAAACACACACAAACACACACACACACACACAATATCATAGATTTTCTATTGGCACTATTACTACTTTGGCATTCTCAAGCTTTCCTGCTATTCATTAATTACTACAGCTCCCTTTTTTCACACACAACATCCATGACTTCCATTCATTCTGTGCATTGGAGTCATACACATTGTATTAAAGTATCAACTTTTCCTCATAAGGAGAGGGTGAGTGAAGAGGAGCAGATAGAGAGGATGAGGAGACATCAGAAAAGGCTAGCCAATCAGAGGAAACCACTCATTCCCGGGTCTCACGACCCAAACCCAGTGTCAAAGTTCAGATCCAAAAGAAGAGGTTGGTTAAATGTTTTTTTATTTAACTAGGCAAGTTAGAACAAATTCATATTTACAATGACGGCCTACCCCAGCCAAACCTGGAAGACGCAGGGCCAATTGTGCGCCGCGCTATGGGACTCCCAATCACGGCCGGATGTGATTCAGCCTGGACTCGAACCATGGACTGTAGTGACGCCTCTTGCACTGAGATCCAGTGCCTTAGACCACTGCACCACTTGGGAGGATGAGTGTGTAATGGATTTCCATACGATCCATGTATATACACTGCTCAAAAAAATAAAGGGAACACTTAAACAACACAATGTAACTGCAAGTCAATCACACTTCTGTGAAATCAAACTGTCCACTTAGGAAGAAACACTGATTGACAATAAATTTCACATGCTGTTGTGCAAATGGAATAGACAAAAGGTGGAAATTATAGGCAATTAGCAAGACACCCCCCAAAACAGGAGTGATTCTGCAGGTGGTGACCACAGACCACTTCTCAGTCCCTATGCTTCCTGGCTGATGTTTTGGTCACTTTTGAATGCTGGCGGTGCTCTCACTCTAGTGGTAGCATGAGACGGAGTCTACAACCCACACAAGTGGCTCAGGTAGTGCAGTTCATCCAGGATGGCACATCAATGCGAACTGTGGCAAAAAGGTTTGCTGTGTCTGTCAGCGTAGTGTCCAGAGCATGCAGGCGCTACCAGGAGACAGGCCAGTACATCAGGAGACGTGGAGGAGGCCGTAGGAGGGCAACAACCCAGCAGCAGGACCGGTACCTCCGCCTTAGTGCAAGGAGGTGCACTGCCAGATCCCTGAAAAATGACCTCCAGCAGGCCACAAATGGCCACAAATGTGCATACAACCTGTATTTTTTAGTCAAGTTAATGATTAGTTATTGATTAGATGAGGTGCCTCTCCCAAGATTTCTCCCGACATTTTCTTTGCAGCTTGGCTACTATTCTCATTGTATAACCACGATTTGTGCCGCTAAATATGCACATTTTCGAACAAACAATATATGTATTGTGTAATATGATGTTATAGGACTGTCATCTGATGACGTTTTGAGAAGTTTAGTGAAAAATGTTATATCTTTTGCTGGTTTATTCGCTATCGCTAACATGCATGAATCAATGCTGCTGTGTGGTTGGCTATTGTAGTAAGCTAATATAATGCTAAATTGTGTTTTCGCTGTAAAACATTTAAAGAATCTGAAATATTGGCTGGATTCACAAGATCTTTGTCTTTCATTTGCTGTATGCTGTGTATTTTTCATAAATGTTTTATGATGAGTATTTAGGTAATTCACGTTGGTCTCTGTAGTTATTCTAGTTGCTTTGGTGAGAGGTGTGATGGTGGCTGCAATGTAAAACTATGATTATACCTGAAATATGCACATTTTTCAAACAAAACATATGCTATACAATAAATATGTTATCAGACTGTCATCTGATGAAGTTGTGTCTCGGTTAGTGACTATTTATATCTTTATTTGGTCGAATTTGTGATGGAAAAAAATGGTGGAAAAAAAAGTTGTGCCTTTTGCTATGGTGGTTAGCTAATAGAAATACATATTGTGTCTTCCCTGTAAAACAAAAAATCAGAAATGATGGCTGGATTCACAAGATGTGTATCTTTCATTTGGTGTCTTGGACTTGTGATTTCATGAACATTTTATTATATGATATCCCTGTGGCTTTAGGCTAGGCTATGCTAGTCAGCTTTTTTGATGGGGGGGGATCCCGGATCCGGGTTTGTGACTCGTTAGCATGCCACATATCTCAAAGTCACAATTTGGCAGATGCCCTTCTATTCAACTGCCTTTTGATTCATGATATACATCCATTGATTCCAAAATAATACAACTTATGAATGCCTCATTAAACACAGACAAAGACTCTTTCATGTTACAGGTTCAGGGACATGCTACTCTCTGAACCTCTGCCCCGGACCCTAACCTTTGCATCACCCCTGAGCAGAGAGAGGCTAAACTGAGACGTGTGGAGAGGATCAGGGAGAGAGTCATCCAGAGGTGTGTGTGTGTGTGTGTGTGTGTGTGTGTGTGTGTGTGTGTGTGTGTGTGTGTGTGTGTGTGTGTGTGTGTGTGTGTGTGTGTGTGTGTGTGTGTGTGTGTGTGTGTGTGTGTGTGTGTGTGTGTGTGTGTGTGTGTGTGTCATTCAGAAAGCTGGGTCATGATAAATCTCTTCTGTGACAGCTCAGTATGTTTCACTATGTAGAGAGACACTTAGAAGGGAAATCAATTACTCTAACTCCATGTCCATAGACCTGTCTCTGTGTTGCTATATGTTCTTGTCATGTGTTTTTCTTATACGTTTGCATGCATCTACAAATCTAGCTTTAATCTAAGGGCTTTTCTTCCACCTCTTTCTGCTCTTCCTCCCGATGTCTCGCTCTCTCTCAGTGCAGTCAGAGAGAGTGCCATGGCGACCGGCCATCCACTGATCAGGAGGGAGAAACAGGAGCTCCACAACACTCCTTCTACACAAACCTATGACAAGGCCAGAAATAGCAGGGAGATGTCAGGTACTCATTTAGCCATAATGCTTAGGTACAAACACTCAATCAGTTATTTTTTTTTGTCCTTTCTGCTACATTACTCTCGTTAATATACAGTCTACACTTTACTACATTCAGAGAATCACACCAATTCCAGAACTTTCTGTACTTTTCAGTGTCTGGACCTTGTGAGGATGTATGCGGAGGCTGGTGCCATAGTGATGGAGCAGTTCTTTGTAGGTGCAGGACAGTAGAACCTCATACCCCTGGAGAGACACTGCTATATGCAGATGAGGGAAAGGGACATATGAAAGGCCACGAACGTCATATTGGGAACAAAACACAACACGAAGGTCAGAGTGAAAGAAAGGGTGAATGAAACATAAAAAAGAAAAGAAACCGTCCACTTCTTCCAATCAGATGTCCTCGATGACTGTATACCAGACCGATGGAGGCCAGCGATTCAAGAGGAGGTGCGAGGAGGAAGAACACGAGGAGGACCAAGAAGAACTCTCCACCAATCATGGTGAAAGCAGTTCTCTGTCCACCAATCGGAGAGCAGAATGGTTCCTCTTAACCAATCAGTGGCGAGAGTTCATACCTTTACGAGTCCACGGAATAGAGTCGCTGTGGCATGAGGAAAGCTCGAATGTGGACAAATATCCAATATCTCATGATGCAGGAACTGATTCCAATGGCGACACATTTTCTGTCAGTGAAAGTTTAGAGAAAATGTTGGAGAATCATGCCCTCTTCAATAGAATCACAAGTGACATCAATCTATCAGACACAGACTGACTGATGGACAATCAGTATCCAATCAGGGAGAGAAGATGGAGGGGCAACCAGTGAGATTTCAAGAGCAGATGAAGTATAGTATGGTAAGACCAACATATCAACAAATCGAAGGTTGCCACCCTTCAGAACCCTCCACAAATCATGGTACAGCCACAGACGATAGTGGAGACATCGCTACAACCAATGAGCAGCAAGACTCAACATCTATGGACCTGAACGCACAACTAACACTATCTGGTAATCAAACAACATGTGCATCAACCAAACCAGTACATGACCTATGCATCTATGAAGAGATACCGGACAATGACGCCTTGTCCAAAGCAACGGAGGAACCCAGTCAAGAGAGTCAAGGGAAAATCAAGAAAAGTAAGGAATCAAGGAAACCTAATCCCGAATCGTCGGGTAATCCTGAATCAGAACAGGCTCCCTCTATGGATACATGTCGAAGGGCAAAAACAGGAGAAGGAAATTGTGGAATAGTTGAGACAGTAGATATGAAGGTAGAACAGGAGGGATCTTCAGAGTTGAATGTGGGCAATATCAGTTTAGGTGGAGAGAGTGAAGAGGTGGTCCAAAAAAGAGGTAGCCTATCCAAAGCCAAATCTTTAGGCCCATATGAGGGTGAAAGTGTGGATCGAAGTGCCTCGTTTGGAAGAGGGAGAGTAACAGTACTGCCGACAAGTTTATAGAGAGACCACAAAAATTGAGGATGACAAAACATATGTAGTACAATAGAGACTAGAGTAGTGAGAAAGATGGGGGGAAGTATAAAAATGATGGAGGGAAATAGTGTATTGAGGAGAAGAGAAGAGCGAATTTGGGGGAATGGGACTGTTATCAGAATAGGAGAATGATGTAATAGGATCACGTTTCAGGGAGAGATATTGATGGTTACCAATAAATAATCAATAACAGTTAAACATCTGAAGTAATTTTTTATGTTATATCCTGGAAAAATTGATGATCAGAAAATAAATCTATGATCAGGATATGCTACCAACAGAAAAGTACGTACATGGAATTCACCCTAAAATCTGTATATACTATATGTATACATTGTGATCGTTTGTAGTATGAATATAATTTAATGTCAAATGTCTGAGGTTACAGAGTCATTCCACCCAGTTTACATATCTAACACGGAGCAAATACACACGTATCACAGTTGGATATATTATTCACAAATCACGTATTATTATTCTTACTGTTTAACATGAATTGTGCTTGTGTTTTGTATCTCAAATGTCTTATTTAATAAACAAATATTTGCCATTACCATGTGTTGCACTGAAACTATTATTATAAAATTAGGAACATAAATTACATATGTGGGAGGAATGCACGTATATTTGCTCTTGTTTCGTCAATAGTGCTTTCTTTCCTTCAACACTGGTCTCCTAGATTCCTACTCCCTCTGGTTAACTCTTCTCTGAACAGGCCGAATGCAGAATTGCGCTGTTATTTTTTTAAACGCCTTTGTCACTTTAAATCCTTGCTGCGTCTCAGTCAATGACATCACTGTCTGAGAACACATTACATCACCACTTGCTGGGCTCTCTTGCAGCTTAAAAACAGCCATACCTTCTGAATTGACTGTACCAAACGCAACCAGCTTATCCGTTTACCTGAGATATGCTATCAATATCGGTATACTGTATTCTATATGGAAACTACATTTATATCACACAATGTCTTGTTTGTTTATTTATTTGAAAGAACAGTCAATGCAATGGAATTGAATATAGGCTAGTATACGGTATGTACATGGTCTACTACTCACACATTAACATATTCAGAATACAACATGACAACTACATTTACAAACTGCACACTAATTCATGTAATAAACATATAATAATATTATTGTCATATTGTATTGACTATAATGGTCAATACAATACAGTACTTAGCCCGGAATGGATAGTTTAGCCTACTTTTATGTCATGTATTTTTATTTTATTTTTAAATACTCCTGCGTTATAATAGCGTAACATAAAAGATAAAAGATACAAACAACTATTTACAGATGTAGAATCTTAATTTGCTGAGAATTTTCCTGCATGGCAGGAAATGCAAACGTGTAGTGTATTTGAGGTTTAAAAAGGCTTCTAAAGTGTGTAATTTTCACTTTTAAATATCAGACTTGATTTGCCCTAACGAAAAATGTTTCAACCCCGACAAAAAAAAATCCATTATTATAATCCACATAATAATTTACATTTTCTGTTGCTGCAGTTTTATTTTCCTGCTGATGCAAGCTGGTTCAAATGAATATCCTACATCTGTAGAAATGTACATTCGGTTAAATATTCACTGATTGGTGCAGTGAGTGAAATTACAAACATCAGAGGCCACGCAGACTCAGTCTCAACCTTTAAGTCTTTACTGAAGACTTATCTCTTCAGTAGGTCATATGATTGAGTGTAGTCTGGCCCAGGAGTGTGAAGGTGAACGGAAAGGCTCTGGAGCAACGAACCGCCCTTGCTGTCTCTCCAGGGCCGGTTCCCCTCTCTCCACTGGGATTCTCTGCCTCTAACCCTGTTACTGGGGCTGAGTCACTGGCTTGCTGGTGCTCTTTCATGCCGTCCCTAGGAGGGGTGCGTCACTTGAGTGGGTTGAGTTACTGACGTGAACTTCCTGTCTGGGTTGGCGCCCCCCCTTGGTTGTGCTGTGATGGAGACCTTTGTGGGCTATACTCGGCCTTGTCTCAGGATTGTAAGTTGGTGGTTGAGGATATCCCTCTAGTGGTGTGGGGGCTGTGCTTTGGCAGAGTGGGTGGGGTTATATCCTTCCTGTTTGGCCCTGTCCAGGGGTTTCTTCGGATGGGGCCACAGTGTCTCCTGACCGCTCCTGTCTCAGCCTCCAGTATTTATGCTGCAGTAGTTTATGTGTCGGGGGGCTAGGGTCAGTTGGTTATACCTGGAATACTTCTCCTGTCTTATCCAGTGTCCTGTGTGAATTTAAGTATGCTCTCTCTAATTCTCTCGTTCTCTCTTTCTCTCTGAGAACCTGAGCCCTAGGACCATACGTCAGGACTACCGGGCATGCTGACACCTTGCTGTCCCCAGTCCGCCCGGCCTTGCTGTTATTCCAGTTTCAACTGTTTCTGCCTGCGGTTACGAAACCCCTACCTGTCCCAGACCTGCTGTTTTCAACTCTTAATGATCGGCTATGAAAAGCCAACTGAGATTTATTCCTGATTATTATTTGACCATGCTTGTCATTTATGAACATTTTGAAAATCTTGGCTCTCTCTAATTTTCTCCTTCTCTCTTTCTCTCGGAGGACCTGAGCCCTAGGACCATACGTCGGGACTACCGGCCGTGGTGACTCCTTGCTGCCCCCAGTCCGCCTGGCCTTGCTGCTATTCCAGTTTCAACTCTTCTGCCTGCGGTTATGGAACCCCTACCTGTCCCAGACCTGCTGTTTTCAACTCTTAATGATCGGCTATGAAAAGCCAACTGAGATTTATTCCTGATTATTATTTGACCATGCTTGTCATTTATGAACATTTTGAAAATCTTGGCTCTCTCTAATTTTCTCCTTCTCTCTTTCTTTCTCTCGGAGGACCTGGGCCCTAGGACCATGCATCGGGACTGCCGCCCGTGGTGACTCCTTGCTGTCCCCAGTCCGCCTGGCCTTGCTGCTATTCCAGTTTCAGCTGTTCTGCCTGCGGTTATGGAACCGCCACCTGTCCCAGATCTGTTGTTTTTCAACTCTTAATGATCAGCTATGAAAAGCCAACTGAAAATTATTCATGATTATTATTTGACCATGCTTGTCACTTATGAACGTTTTTGAACATCTTGGCATAGTTCTGTTATAATCTCCACCCGGCACAGCCAGAAGAGGACTGGCCACCCCTCATAGCCTGGTTCCTCTCTAGGTTTCTTCCTAGGTTTTGGCCTTTCTAGGGAGTTTTTCCTAGCCACCGTGCTTCTACACCTGCATTCTAGCTGTTTGGGGTTTTAGGCTGGGTTTCTGTACAGCACTTCGAGATATTATCTGATGTACGAAGGGCTATATAAAATAAAATTGATTGAAAATTGATTGATTTTACGAACTAAAAAAGTTATTTGTACAAGTATAGTTTCAACCTCTCCCTGTCTGTGTCTGTAAACCAACATGTTTCAAGCAGACCGCCATAGTCCCTGTGCCCAAGAACACTAAGGTAACCTGCCAAAATGACTACCGACCCATAGCACTCACGTCTGTTGCCATGAAGTGCTTTGAAAGGCTGGTCATGGCTCACATCAACACAATTATCACAGAAACCTAGACCTACTCCAATTTGTATACCGTCCGAACAGATCCACATATGAAGCTTCCTGCCATCCAGGACCTCTATACCAGGCGGTGTCAGAGGAAGGCCCTAAAAATTGTCAAAGACTCCAGCCACCCTAGTCATAGACTGTTCTCTCTGCTACCAAAGTCTAGGTCCAAGAGGCTTCTAAACAGCTTCTACTCCCAAGCCATAAGTCTACTGTACATCTAATCAAATGGCTACCCAGACTATTTGCATCCCCTACTCCCCCCTCTTTTACGCTACTGCTACTCTCTCTATCATTATCTATGCATAAGTCACTTTAATAATTCTGCTCATATGTATATATTACCTTGAATTACCGTGACTAACCGGTGCACCCCTCACATTGACTCTGTACCGGTACCCCCTTTATATAGCCACGCTATTGTTACTGCTGCTCATTAATTATTGTTACTTTCATTTCTTATTTTTTAAGTATTTTGTAATGGTCCTAGCCCTCACCCTCCGATCCAACAGGTCCCAGACGTGCTCAATGGGATTGAGATCCGGGCTCTTTGCGGGCCATGGCAGAACACTGACATTCCTGTCTTGCAGGAAATCATGCACAGAACGAGCAGTATGGCTGGTGGCATTGTCATGCTGGAGGGTCATGTCAGGATGAGCCTGCAGGAAGGGTACCACATGAGGGAGGAGGATGTCTTCCCTGTACCGTACAGCATTGAGATTGCCTGCAATGACAACAAGCTCAGTCCGATGATGCTGTGACACACCGCCCCAGACCATGACGGACCCCCCACCTCCAAATCAATCCCGCTCCAGAGTACAGGCCTCGGTGTAACACTCATTCCTTCGACGATAAATGCAAATCCGACCATCACCCCTGGTGAGAGAAAACCGTGACTCGTCAGTGAAGAGCACTTTTTGCCAGTCCTGTCTGGTCCAGCGACGGTGGGTTTGTGCCCATAGGCAACGTTGTTACCGGTGATGTCTGGTGAGGACCTGCCTAACAACAGGCCTACAAGCCCTCAGTCCAGCCTCTCACAGCCTATTGCGGACAGTCTGAGCACTGATGGAGGGATTGTGCGTTCCTGGTGTAACTCAGGCAGTTGTTGTTGCCATCCTGTACCTGTCCCGCAGGTGTGATGTTTTGATGTACCGATCCTGTGCAGGTGTTGTTACACGTGGTCTGCCACTGCGAGGACAATCAGCTCTCCGTCCTGTCTCCCTGTAGCGCTGTCTTAGGTGTCTCACAGTATGGATATTGCAATTTATTGCCCTGGCCACATATGCAGTCCGCATGCCTCCTTGCAGCATGCCTAAGGCACGTTCACGCAGATGAGCAGGGACCCTGGGCATCTTCCTTTTGGTGTTTTTCAGTCAGTAGGAAGGCCTCTTTAGTGTCCTAAATTTTCATAACTGTGACCTTAATTGCCTACCGTCTGTAAGCTGTTAGTGTCTTAATGACTGTTCCACAGGTGCATGTTCATTAATTGTTTATGGTTCATTGAACAAGCATGGAAAACAGTGTTTCAACCCTTTACATTGAAGATCTGTGAAGTTATTCGTTTTTTTACTAATTATATTTGAAAGACAGGGTCCTTAAAAAGAGACGTTTCTTTTTTTGCTGAGTTTATATTCAAACTAGCCTAAAGCACACTATATTCACTTTTCTTTGTTAGGGTTTTATCATGTTATGCACTGTAAAACATTTCCTGTAAAATTACAGTAACAAATTGGCATTCATTTTCCAGTAAGTTACTGTCATTTATTTTACAGTAGAGCTACTGTAAAATTTTACTTTACCACACATATTACTGTAATCTACTTTACATTATCGAGTCAGTAATTGTAATCTAATTTACAGTACCAATTTACAGTACAAACAGCATATTATTGTAATGACCCAGTGACATTTACCTTTACTCACATCAGTCATAGCAAGTAACACATTTCTGTAACCATTACTGTTGTAAAATGTTGTAGTTAAGCATACAGTGGTCTTCAGAATATATATCTATGACTATCTCTGCAGAGTGCCAATACAGTACTAAGCTATTTACAGTAACTTGATGCCAGCATCCTGTAAATTATTACAATATCCAAAGCAATTAAAAACAGTACAATACTGTAAAAGTGACAAATAAACTGTATGATAGATATTTTGACAGTATTTTACAGACATTTCAAGGGATTGGAGCAAGCAGGTTGGATGCTAGGCATTTGTACTGTATATTACAGCATATTCATTAATAATAGGAGTGTTTTATTACTTGCACTTCTAGAGGCCTAAACAAAGGCTTCCAAACTTCCCGTCAGCGGAAATAAAATCGCAGCACCCCCACCCCAAACAGCAAGATTTTCCCACAGCTATAGACACGCCTTAAAATATGTTAATGAGACAGTGATTATTTATCCTCCCACAATAATTTTCCACAATGCACCATAATATGTGGCGGCAGGTAGCCTAGTGGTTAGAGCGTTGGACTTGTAATTGTTAGGGAACCACTACCACACATCAGTTAAATTAACGTACAGTGTTCTCACTAACAGGTGCAACAAATATAGCCTCTTACAAGACATCTCTCAAAATATGTTAATGAGTCAGAAACAACAATATCATGCACCCACTAGTGTTCAAAAGTTTTTTTCTGCTCCAAAAATGCATTATGGTATTGTATTCTGAATTGCTGCAATTGGCCAGTAAATTGCTGTAGATTTTCAGTTTGTATTACTGTATTTTTACTGTATTTTGTGGGGGTACAGCATTCTCACTCACGGGTGCAACAAATATAGACTCTTACAAGGCACACCTCAAAATATGTTAATGAGCAAGATACTTTTCCCGCCCACAAAATTTTCCTCAATGCACCATCATTAATTCTATCAAACTCATTTAAGGTAATTTTACAGTGTTTACTGTTGCAATGACAGAAAAGTAGTCTTACAGTGCTCTGCAAAAAAGTATTACAGTGTTTTACTGTGCATTCTGCAGTGTTTTACTTTTGAAATTGCGGAAAAGTCTTATGTGCTGTAAAACACATTAACGGGAATTTATTGTGCATTCTACAGTGTTTTACTGTTGAAATTACAGAAACATCTTACAGTGTGCATAATGCATGGTATGATGATTAAGTATGTCTGTCTGTCAATATGGCCTAGCTGTCTCTCAGAGAAGCTCCTGACCTCAGTGTGCAGTTCGGCGCCGGGCTCAATGTGGGCGGAGTCAAAGGCGTTTAACCTGAACCCTTCCCGTCTCCTTCAAGGTCACCCAAGTTGAGGTAAACGTCTGAGGTATCAACGTCAACGCAAGCGAATCTTAATCGAACCTAATCTACATGGACAAAAATATAAACTACGGAAGTAAGTGAGAGTGTCACTAAGCATAATGTACTTTGTAATATTCGTGTTATACCAGTGCAGTGGTATATTTTTATATAACCAACTACTGCACCAATGTTAGCATAGCGTTAATTAGCACCCATTTGCATGTGAGCTAGCTAATTGCTCACAATGAGGGAATCTTATTTGGACAAATTTGAGCAGTAAGCCTGGGTTTACATGTACAGTTATGTAATCAATTTGTTCGTTGATTTTCTGTGTTTCTTCAATGTATGCCTTGTGTTTGGCTGGCTCTAAATGTGTATTGTTGATGCCAATCCCTTAGTTTCACATAGTGAGTCTACACAGCCTACACATAGTGTATATACAATAATGAAATCACCTGGTCCCAACATACATGGCAAGTCAAGAAGTCATTGTAACTTGTCCACACTGCAAACTGAAGTTAAATAAGAAAAACTTAAACACATTTACGAAGAAAGCATACACATTGCTTTGAAACAGTGTCCAAGGAACAGTTTTTGGCATGTGAGTGCGTTGATGTGAGAAATGGTGTGTTTGCAATCAAAATACATTTTCTGGTCCAGGAACACATGTTGTGAAAAATACTTGGGCTAATTCAGTTCCAACTGTGTTCAAAACTGTTATGCATGCTGAAGTATAAAAAGCTGTTGAATTGTACTTTTTCTTTACTTTCACATACACTGTGTTCACAGAAACATTGCTCGGATCTTGTCCCTTGGACCTTGGAGGACTTTTGGTGTGGATGATGTTCAGGTTAGATATTCCTTTAAATTATTCCACTGAACTGTACCATTTGATTGTCATTAGCTTATTTAAAATTGTACCTTGTTCACACCACAGGGCCTACAAAAGCAAGGTTTCTCAAACAACTGTGGGGTGTTTGTTTTGATGGTAAAATGCTGGCTATTCAGTATATTATATCAGTCCTATTTTCTGTTATAACATATGAAAAGTTATTATTATTTCTGTGCTTGCAGCATACAAAGCACACCATTGTTATTGCTCATACTTTTTCTTGTTTATTATTCTTGACACTTTTGGGGACCTATTTCCTACAGTTTTTAAACTACATACACAATTTATACATCAAACTCCTGCAGAGCTGGATACTGATGTGACATGCTGTGACTTCTTGGGGGGGGTGTCTTCTACATCCTGAAATATATTATTATTATTTACTATTATCATTATTGTTATCATAACTATCAAAGTTAACAACCTACTCTTTCTTAACTTACAGTACGCTCTGTACATTGCAATGGAAGCACAGTGTGATTTCACTGAGGTATCTACAAATTATGAAATTCTCATCACTAGTGGACATAATGTTTTTTGGGATACTCATCCGATTGTGTGATTTTCTTTTTCAAAGGAAAACATGCAGCAAATTAGGCGAGGGTGGTGGCTTTTGTTTGCATGGTGGTTTTGTGAAAGTGGGGTGTAATTTGACTTGATCACCCAATGAGGCAATACTCTTAATATTTATTCTTCCCTTTTCTTCAAGGAAGCAGGTGTTCTTCCCAGGTACACCCTAGAGGCGAACGCCAAACATTTAAAGGCACTGTTTACCCTCCTAGTGTAATTCGGATGGACGGGGAAGACCGCATTACAACCCTTAAAGAACTACAGTTGTATGATGGCCTGGATGAAGAGGAAAATATTCTCCTCAAGGAACCATTCATGTTACAGAAAGATTATGAGATGTTCTATGTGGAAGCAGTTGACAACAAGAAAATAACTGTCTTTGCCTCTTTTGAGGAGCAGGAGTGAAGCCATTTTTGAGGAGAGGTCAAACCTTGTTTTTGTCTGCTGTGTTAATTGCTTCAATTGTTAACTGTTAATTGTGTTAATTGTGTTTAGTAGAGATAATGTAGAAGTCACCGAGTCTCTGATCTCTTTACTGGAGCTGGTATAACTTAATGTACAAAACACATTGTACACACATTCCCTTACATTACGCTAGCTGTCTAGAGCACATCGGACTGCTAGCTTAAGAGGCCCATCGGACAAATTCTTTGGCCACTATACCTATTTTGCCAATTGGCCTGGTTTACCACACGGAGCCCTGCTGATCTGTCTGCCGACGTCACAGCACGAGGGGGCCACAACAGACTTTCTTCCGTCATGACGTCCCTCAAAGGCCCGTCTGCTAGCTTGCCATCACTGGACTCCTATGATCACTTGGCTATGCATGCCTCTCCCTAATGTCAATATGCCTTGTCCGTTGCTGTTTTGGTTAGTAATTATTGCCTTATTTCACTGTCGAGCCTCTAGCCCTGCTCAATACGCCTTAGTTAACCCTTTAGTTCCATCTCCCACACATGCGGTGACATCACCTGGTTTAAATTATATTTCTAGAGACAATTTCTCTTTCATCGTCACTCTATGCACAGGTTTACCCCCACGGTATTCACATCCTACCATACCCTTGTCTGTATATTATGCCTTGAATGGTCCCGTGTGGCTCAGTTGGTAGAGCATGGCGCTTCCAACGCCAGGGTTGTGGCTTCATTTCCCACGGGGGGACCAGGGTTCAATTCCCACGGGGGGAACAGGATGAATATGTATGAACTTTCCAATTTGTAAGTCGCTCTGGATAAGAGCGTCTGCTAAATGTAAATTGAACTTATTCAAGAAAGATCCAGTGTAATACATTATAAAAATAAAGCGAACTGGATGGAATATGGGGAAAAATGCACCAAATTCTTTTTCAATCTTCAATATAGAAATGCTACCAAAAAAACGTATTAAAACTTGTTACAAATGATGGAGTCACGCATGATTCACCAAATTATATTTTGAAAGAGGAAGTAAAGTACTTTAAGAATATGTTTTCATTTCAGGATCCTCCATCTCCACTAACTGAAACTAATTGTATGGATTTTTTCCCCTAATAATAATGTAAAATTAACATCTGTACAGAAAGACTCATGTGAAGGCCTAATTACAGAGGAGGAACTACTTGATGCAATTGGGGCCTTTAAGGATGGGAAAACTCCAGGACTGGCTGGCATACCAGTGGAAGTATACCATTTTTTTTTTGATATACTCAAAGGACCATTATTAGCTTGTTTTAACCACTCCTATATAAATGATAGATTATCAGACACGCAACAAGAAGGTGTGATATCATTATTACTGAAACAGGACCCAAGTGGTATATATAAAGATCCAGTCCATTTAAAAAATTGGAGACCTCTTACACTTCAGTGTTGTGATGCAAAAATCCTAGCAAAATGCTTGGCGCATAGAATAAAAAAAGTTTTGTCAGATATTATTCATCCTAATCAGACAGGTTTTTTACATGGACGATACATTGGAGATAATATAAGGCAAGTACTGGAAACAATAGAACACTATGAAATATCGGGGACACCAGGCCTGGTTTTCATAGCTGATTTTGAAAAGGCTTTTGATAAAGTGCGACTGGAGTTTATATATAAATGCCTAGAATATTTCAATTTTGGGGAATCTCTTATAAAATGGGTAAAAATTATGTATAGTAACCCTAGGTGTAAAATAGTAAATAATGGCTACATCTCAGAAAGTGTTAAACTATCTAGAGGAGTAAAACAAGGTTGTCCACAATCGGCATATCTATTTATTATTGCCATCGAAATGTTAGCTGTTAAAATTAGATCAAACATTAATATTAAGGGATTAGAAATCCAGGGCCTAAAAACTAAGGTGTCATTGTACGCTGATGATTCATGTTTTCTTTTAAAACCACAACTAGAAACTCTCCACGGCCTCTTAGAGGATCTAGATACATTTGCTATCCTCTCTGGATTAAAACCAAATTATGATAAATGTACCATATTACGTATTGGATCACTAAAAAATACACATTTTACATTGCCATGTAGTTTACCAATTAAATGGTCTGACGGAGATGTGGTTTACCACAGGTTACCTATTTGCTTATGGTTTTGCCTACACCTAGTGACCTGCTTTATAAATTATACGAACAAAAAATATTCAATTTTATTCGGAACGGCAAGCCAGATAAAATTAAAAGGGCCTATTTATATAACGAATATGAATTCGGAGGGCAGAAATTATTAAATATTAAAGCATTAGACCTCTCACTAAAGGAATCAGTCATACAAAAGTTATACTTAAATCCAAACTGGTTCTCTAGTAGATTGGTACGAATGTCTCATCCTATGTTCAAGAAGGGCCTTTTTCCCTTTATTCAGATTACACCTGCTCACTTTCGGTTGCTTGAAAAGGAAATAATCTCCAAAATATCTTTATTTTTTAAACAAGTCTTAGAAAGTTGGTTGCAATTTCAGTTTAATCCACCTGAAAGGACGGAACAAATAGTACAACAAATCTTGTGGTTAAATTCAAATATAGTAATTGATAAAAAAAACTGTATTTGTCAAAGAAATGTTTAAAAAAGGTATAATTTTTGTGAATGATATCATAAATAGGACTGGTGGAGTAATGTCACACATGCAGCTAACACAGACATATAGAAATGTCTGCTCTACCCAAAATTACAACCAATTAATTGCAGCATTACCACAAAAATGGAAGAGGCAGGTAGAAGGGGATAAAAGTAAGGAACTTGTATGTCGGCCTTATATTAAAGAACATAAATGGTTAAAGAAAAGTGTGATAAATAAAAACATATACCAATTTCATTTAAGGACCAAAAAACTTACAGCTGTGCCATATAAATTGCAAAATAGTTGGGAAGAGATTTTCGATGTACCCATTCCATGGCACATGGTTTATGAATTGATGCGCAAAACAACGCCGGATTCAAAACTTCGAATTTTTCAATTTAAATTATTGTACAAAATTCTTGCAACTAATAGAATGTTATATATATGGGGGATACAATCTTCCCAGCTCTGTAGATTCTGCTGTGAGGAGGCAGAGTCATTAGACCATTTATTTTGGTATTGTCCGCATGTAGCTCGTTTTTGGTCACAGGTCCAGGAATGGTTGAAGAATTGCAACATTTGCGTAGAACTAACGCTACAGATAGCAATACTGGGGGATCTGAAAAGCCATAGTCAATCAATCAATAATATAATAATTATTTTAGCAAAAAAATGTATTTTTAATTTACAATCCATGGAAGCTATGAGAATAGGAAGATTCAAATCTTTTGTGAAGCATCACAGCACAGTTGAAAAATATATTGCAAATAAAAATCCGAAATGGATGATGTTGGAAGATAGATGGGAAAGGTTGAGTGGAGCTGAAGGGTGGGACTAATAACAAGATAAACAATGTAGGGCATACGGGATCTGTGAAATGTGTATAGGTGCGGAGCTATTGTGAAATAGCACAGTTACAAGTGGAAATCAAACTGGATGGACAACAGAAATAGAGGAAGGACTAAGAACAAACAAGAGAGAACTATTATAAAGTAGACTGTGTCTGTAAAATGTGTATAAGATGTATAAATTGAAGGTAAAAACAGAAATGTTTATCAGTTTACTCCAATGGGGGGATCGGTGGTAGGGTTTGCGGGGAATAATAATAAAGGTATACTCGTTAAAAAAAGTATGTATGTCTATGTAGGTATGTGTATGTATATATGTGTATATGTATGCATACGTGAATGGATATATATATTTACCCCAAAAAATATGGGGGATTGGAAATGATGCAGACAATTACATTGGAAGCAACATTCTTTCCGCAATATTAAGCTGATCCACCCCCAATAAAAAAAAAATATATATATATATATATATATATTTTTTTTTTTTGAATCTATTCTACCGTGCACAGAAATCTGCTCCTTTTACTCTCTGTTCTGAACGTATTAGACGACCACTTCTTTTAGCCTTTAGCCGTACCCTTATCCGACTCCTCCTCCTCCGCTCTTCCTCTGGTGATGTGGAGGTTAATCCAGGCCCTGCAGTGCCTAGCTCCACTCCCATTCCCGAGGCGCTCTTATTTGTTGACTTCTGTAACCGTAAAAGCCTTGGTTTCATGCATATTAACATTAGAAGCCTCCTCCCTAAGTTTGTTTTATTCACTGCTTTAGCACACTCTGCCAACCTGGATGTCCTAGCCGTGTCTGAATCCTGGCTTAGGAAGACCAACAAAAACCCTGAAATGTCCATCCCTAACTACAACATTTCCCGACAAGATAGAAATGCCAAAGGGGGCGGAGTTGCAATCTATTGCTGGGATATCCTGCAGGGTTCTATATTACTATCCAGGTCTGTTCCCAAAAAATTTAAGCTTCTACTTTTAAAAATCCACCTCTCCAGAAACAAGTCTCTGATGTTGCCGCTTGCTATAGACCACCTTCTGCCCCCAGCTGTGCCCTGGATACCATATGCGAATTGATTGCCTCCCATCTATCTTCAGAGCTCGTGCTGCTAGGTGACCATAACTGGGACATGCTTAACACCCTGGCCATCCTACAATCTAAGTTTGATGCTCTCAATCTCACACAAATGATCAATGAACCCACCAGGTACAACCCCAAAGCCGTAAACACGGGCACCCTCATAGATATCATCCTAACAAACCTGCCCTCCAAACACACCTCTGCTGTCTTCAACCAGAATCTCGCTGTCTTCAACCAGAATCTCAGCGATCACTGCCTCATTGCCTGCGTCCGTAATGGGTCTGCGGTCAAGCGACCACCCTTTATCACTGTCAAATGCTGCCTAAAACACTTCAGCGAGCAGTTCTTTCTAATCGACCTGACCCTGGTATACTGGAAGGATATTGACCTCATTCTGTCAGTGGAGGACGCCTGGTTGTTCTTTAAAAGTGCCTTCCTCACCATCTTAAATAAGCATGCCCGATTCACAAAATGTAAAACCAGGAACAGATTTAGCCCTTGGTTCACTCCAGACCTGACTGCCCTTGACCAGCACAAAAACATTCTGTGGCGTACTGCATTAGCATCTAATAGCCCCCGCGATATGCAACTTTTCAGGGAAATTAGGAACCAATATACACAGGCAGTTAGGAAAGCAAAGGCAAGCTTTTTCAAACAGATATTTGCATCCTGTAACACTAATTCCAAAATGTTCTGGGACACTGTAAAGTCCATGGAAAATAAGAGCACCTCCTCCCAGCTGCCCACTGCACTGAAGCTCGGAAACACTGTCACCACCTATAAACCCGCGATAATTGAGAATTTCAATAAGCATTTTTCTCTGGCTGGCCATGCTTTCCACCTGGCTACCCCGACGCCGGTGAACAGCCCTGCACACCTCACTGCAACTTGCCAAAGCCTCCCCCATTTCTCCTTCACCCAAATCCAGATAGCTTGTAACGATTGTCGTCTGGAGAAGGAGAGGAGGACCAAGGTGCAGCGTGGTAAGTGGTTATATTTTTTAATAAAATACGAAAACGCTTGACAACCAACAAAAACGACAAACGAACAGTCCTGAAAGGTGAAACAAAACACTAAACAGGAAACAACCACCCACAACCAAAATGGGGAAAACAGGCTACCTAAATATGATTCTTAATCAGAGACAACGATCGACAGCTGCCTCTGATTGAGAACCATATCAGGCCAGACATAGAAATACTACAACATAGAAAACAGAACATAAACTACCCACCCCAACTCACGCCCTGACCAACCTAACACAAAGACATAAAAATAAACTAAGGTCAGAATGTGACATAGCTGATGTTCTGAAAGAGCTACAAAATATGTATTCCTACAAATCAGTAGGGCTAGACAATCTGGACCCTCTCTTCCTAAAATTATCCGCCAAAATTGTTGCAACCCCTATTACTAGCTTGTTCAACCTCTCTTTCGTATCGTCTGAGATCCCCAAAGATTGGAAAGTTGCCGCGGTCATCCCCCTCTTCAAAGGGGGAGACACTCTAGACCCAAACTGCTACAGACCTATATCTATCCTACCCTGCCTTTCTAAGGTCTTCGAATGCCAAGTTAGCAAACAGATCACCGACCATTTCAAATCCCACCATACCTTTTCCGCTATGCAATCTGGTTTCTGAGCTGGTCATGGGTGCACCTCAGCCACGCTCAAGGTCCTAAACGATATCATAACCGGCATCGTTAAGAGACAATACTGTGCAGCTGTATTCATTGACCTGGCCAAGGCTTTCGAATCTGTCAATCACAATATTCTTATCGGCAGACTCAACAGCCTTGGTTTCTCAAATGACTGCCTAGCCTGGTTCACCAACTACTTATCTGACAGAGTTAAAAAATCATACAATGTGATTTTCTGGATTTTTGTTTTAGATTCCGTCTCTCACAGTTGAAGTGTACCTATGATAAAAAATTACAGACCTCTACATGCTTTGTAAGTAGGAAAACCTGCAAAATCGGTAGTGTTTCAAATACTTGTTCTCCCCACTGTATATTTACATTTAAGTCATTTAGCAGACGCTCTTATCCAGAGCGACTTACAAATTGGAAAGTTCATACATATTCATCCTGGTCCCCCCGTGGGAATTGAACCCACAACCCTGGCGTTGCAATCGCCATGCTCTACCAACTGAGCCACACGGGACCTATACAGTATATATATTTATATATATTTATATAGTATTTATATGTATTTATATATATATACAGTATATATATATAAATACTCAATTAAATAATTTTTTAAAAGTTATAACATTTATCAACACAATTTTAACAGTACATGACATACATAACAAGTCTGTTCACTGCAACAATATCCATAGCTTGTCTCAAATATAGCATGAAGCAAAAAGGGTTACAACACATTTGCTGGTACCACTTTTATATAATATTTCTTACTATCTTCAAAAATGAAATACGTTTTTATTTAACGTGTGCCTTGCACAAACGTATGTGTCTGTATTTGGTGTGTGTGTATTCGGTGTGTGACTGTCAAACCTCAGATGGACAAAAACCCATGGGCGTGGTCAAACGTGGGCGGAGTCCATCGTTTGACTCCGCCCACATTGAGCCCGGCCCTGAATCGCACGCCACAGTCAGGGGGACTCGCACGCCGCAGTCAGGGGAATCGCAAGCCGCAGTCAGGGGGAATCGCAAGCCGCAGTCAGGGGGAATCGCACGCCGCAGTCAGGGGGACTCGCACGCCGCAGTCAGGGGGAATCGCACGCCGCAGTCAGGGGGAATCGCAAGCCGCAGTCAGGGGGAATCGCACGCCGCAGTCACGGGTAATCGCACTCCACAATCAGGGGGAATCGCACGCCGCAGTCAGGGGGACTCGCACGCCGCAGTCAGGGGAATCGCAAGCCGCAGTCAGGGGGAATCGCACGCCGCAGTCAGGGGGAATCGCACGCCGCAGTCAGGGGGAATCGCACGCCGCAGTCAGGGGAATCGCAAGCCGCAGTCAGGGGGAATCGCAAGCCGCAGTCGGGGAATCGCACGCCGTAGTCAGGGGGACTCGCACGCCGCAGTCAGGGGGTATCTTACGCTGCAGTCAGGGGGACTTGTAATTAAATCAGGTGTTTGTTTGGCCTCAGTGTGTGTGTTTTGTGTGTGTGTGTGTGTGTGTGTGTGTGTGTGTGCGCGTGCGCGCGCGGAAATCACAGAGAGATGTGGAGAATGCTGAGAGGATGTTTCTTTAAGACCTATTGCCTTCCAATCCGAAAGAGGGGGAGGCTATGGTAAGGTGGTGTAGCGCCCCTCCCCGCTCCCTTATGCCGTTTACATGTGCAAAGGAGAGAGACAGGGGGAACCATATATCTGGGTATTTGAAAGCAGCACAGGCACGGAGGCATAATCCGCGGAGAGGTGTCCGAGACATATTTAACGTCAGATTTGGACAGTATGAGCATCGCGCGATGACTGTGGTAAGGATGTAACTTCCACCGCCCCTCCCAACCCATTTTCTTATGGCATGAAACGAGAAGAGTCTGTGAAAATGTGTGCGTTTGTGTGTGGCCCGATAACCAGTTAGCCTATGTTGATTGTGTTGTCAGGAAGGGAGGGGAATATAGGAGGGTGTTAAATACATACAATAAACGATGCAATAAATATAAACGAGGCACCTGTACTGTACTTAACCTACAGGTGCGTTAGCAACACACGTTAGCAACACACACCTCGATGTATTTAGGGCGCTCACGAGAGAGAGAGAGAATGTAGCCTACAAATAACGTTATATGTAGCCTATGCATTGCCAAGTTCTTCTAAGCCTATAATAAACTAATACACTAGCATATAAACTACCGTTATTAAGCAACGATTTCCAAGAATAAGCATTATTTTAGTGCTTTTCTCTCGTTTGTCTCTGGAGTAAATTGTATCAAATGCGTGACATGTATTTTGGATCCCGTTCAGTGTATTTCTGACGTGCTGTTCTCCAGAAAATGAGTAGCCTATATCCTATGGCATGATGAGCGTTAACCATCGAGATATCTTCCTGCAAACTGTGGATGTTTTTATGAACATTCAGGAATGTCTGTAGTTGTGTGGGGCTGTGTGTGTGTGTTTTATCAAATTATATTTTTCTTTCCATACATTAAAACATGGAAGTAGTCTACAGCTGTCATCTCCAAACGCCTCATTTTCAGCACTGAAACACTGTTGGTGATGCGATTAAAAACATGTTTGATTGTCTTTCCTTCCTTTGATTCTGTCTCACTCTGCCCAGCTGCCGACAATCAGTTATTGATTTCAATGATGCGTTTCGTGATAGGAGATGGATTTAAATAGGCTAGTTGTGTTTGCTATTGTGAATAATGTGGCACAGGACAAACCGCCGCTGTCTCAGTCATCATTAATGTGTAAAAATGTCAAGTAAATAATTTAATGTGTGCGTAAATGCTGAGTAGGCTATATAAGACAACATTTATGGTGAACAGATCATCCCCCACTTTCTTCCAATGTCGGTAATAGCGAAAGGCTTGGCCACACTCCCCTCTCTCCCCCAATGTCTGGTGAACAGCGCTGTGTAGGCTGCCTTGCTCCTTCCTTCCTCATCAATCGCTCTGTCTCGCTCTCTCTCTCTCTCTCAAACGTTTCATATTTTCCTTATTAGTCCCCCATTCGTGGATAGCTGCTATTTTAGTAACCTAATACTGTACAAGATTGAGGCCTGCTCCTAATTGGCTATATAGAGAGCAACCACGAGATGGCCTACTACTCTGGGCTTGAAAGAACAACCACAAACATGCTAGGAATGTGACAGCTATAGGGTGTTGACAGAGATGATGAGGGTGATGGCAAGTATGATGATAAATTGTATACAGAGATAATTTTGTAGCTGTTCAATGATGCAGTATTAGTCAGTGTGTCACGTGCAAAGAAGACATGGTCCTAGATGACCAACTAGCATTCATAAGCTGAGTACGCTTAAAATCAGCCTCCCCTATCAGCTGCCCCTATCGTCCTATTCTTTCCAATGAAAAATGATGGAATATCTTATCACAAGCCCAATCATCTTTGACTCCTATATAATAATTTGTCCATCATTTGGGACTTTGCTTGTCTTGAGAGTTTTGTCGCTTTTGTATCCTCGTGTCAACTGTTTGTAATTGCCATTAACATGTTTGAATAGCCTACCTCACAAAGATAATGAAAATACTACTACATTACTATTGGTATTATATATTGTGGAAAGGCTGGGGCCACATCTAGTACTTGTCCTGAAGTGCAGGGGCCAAATGGTCACATTGCCTGGTTGTCCAGTCTGTTTGTGCTTTCATCATATGGCAGTGTTCTGCATTGCTTTTGAATGTGTCTCTGTAAATATCTCTAGTCCTCTGTCTCTCTAGTCCCCTGTACAGGCAGTGCACTGGCCATCACTAAGTACCCCTACCTCAGAGCTGAATCAGGTGTGTCAGTGCTGGGCTGGAACAAAAGCCTGCACACCGAGTAGCTCTTCAGGACCAGGGTTGGAGACCACTGCCCGTACCAGTAGAAGGATGGCATGAGAGACAGCCTTGGTGGTCCTCCTTACCTCTCCTGGATGAGATGGACAATGCTGATATAGCAGCAGGAGTAACCCAGGTGCAGTAGGTGCTGGGTGGGTTACAGTTTGCCAGACATCCTCTTCCTGGCAGGTCATGGAGGGAATGCTATAGTGGTTACCCAGACTGACTCATGGTTCTGATGGCCTGACTTGCCTTATCTACAGCCACCACAACATGTAATAAAATGTAACACTGGTCCTAGACCAGTGTTATTCATTACTGGTACTGACTGGGGACTCACAGGGTGTGCAGGCTTTACATCTATTTCAGCACTAACACACCAGTTTCCAGACCCCGATTTATTAAATGAATTATGTGTTAACAAGGGGCAGGGACATATGCCTGCACAGCCTGTGGGTGCCCAGGACCAGGCTTGAAGAAAAACACTGATCTTTCCTTAGATCTCTATTTTAGGCCTATCCTCTCTGTTCACAAACCTAAACTGGACAGGTGTGGGAAACAAGCTTTTTCATCCAGTCACCTTATTGATCTGTGATCATTAGATAAATATAAGGGAAGGAAGGGTGTGTAAAGTATTGGGACACAGGCTGGGAGTTGTAGTCTTCCCGCGCAGCCCGTTGTTGTTACTGTACCACTAGTAGTCTCTCTCGAAAAGACTACAGAGCCACTATGTGCCGGTCTGCCCCCCAATCTGGAGAGGTGAGGGTCTGGAACTGGGCATGTCTTCAGCATTTAGATTAGGTTACATAGGTCTGCGTGGTCTCAAAAGCCTGCACACTCCGTGTCTCCCCAGGACCAGGATTGAATCAAATAATCAGCAATTTTTTCAAAACTTGATTAGCTGAATCAGGTGCATGAGTGCTGTATTGGTGCCTTGCACACGCTTTGTTTGTTTAATCACAGAGAATACACTAAGATGTTTAACACACTAGATGTGGTCAATATCTGGGTCATGTTTAGTAGGGAGAAAACATGTAGAAATGGGGAGGTACTACCAATAAGAACACAGATCGTTTTGTTTTCCAGTGTAAAACATTTGCTAACACATGCCCTGCTGAACACGACCCAGGTCCCGCACCTATATTTCATTACATATTTCGTATCATTATCTGTCCATGTTTGAGAGATGCTTGAGATTACTACACTTACAGTACATCAAGTTACAGTACAGGTTTATGTTGTGGAATTGTCTTACAGTAGTTGTAGTACTGGCCTAGCTTGTCTTTTCCTATGTTGTATACAGTGCATTAACTGAGGTGGGCCTAGTATGACACTTTGTCTATCTTTATTTCTTTCAGCTATCGCTCCGGGTGTTGTGAAGACCCAACCTGTGGATCCAGTCGGAAGGTGGGCCTTCCACTATCCATTCCTGCCCTCCCTTTCCTCAGCCAATGCTAGACTCCTACCACAGCCCAGTTTCACAGAGATACTTCCTCCTTCGGTCATTCAAGAGCACATAGATCAGGGATTATCAACTAGATTCAACCGCGGGCTGATTTTTTCTTGAGTGGATGGGCAGGGGGCCGGAACTGACCGCAAGAAGCCCAAACAGATATAACATTTGACTAAAACATAATAATTGTAGCTGATTTGCTGGTGATTTTACAGTCATTTATGTCCAAAAAGAAAGAAATAACAATTTTCTTTGCTCTGCAAACTTGGGGGGGCCAAAAAATATCACCAGAGGGCCAAATTTGTCCCGGCCCCGCAGGCCGCCAGTTGAGGAACCCTGACATAGTTCCTTCCTGGTAAACAAAACCCAGGTTGTTGCACAGTAAGAAAAAAGCAGCGAGAGAGAAAAGTGCACTAGGCCTATTTATTGGTGTTGTTTTGGAGAGAAGAAGTAATGCAATAGATGGAATCAGAAGGAGTGAAATGGAAGCGTCAAACATGATTAAAAGCTATTTTTTACAAAGAAAAAAGGAACAATTTATATTTTTTATACACTGTCATTTCAGTCAGAGATGAACAGACTCAAACAGAAGATCTCGTTCAAGTAACAGACATTCTGTCAACGAATCACACGTACACACACTTTGACCCACCTGCACACAGGGCTTTTGGGTAAACACAAACTCCCAACATAGACGTTTTCTCTCAGAACCCGCCACACACTCTCCAGTCTCATGATGATGTGCGAAGTGATGCCCACCATTTCGGAGGACGGGCGCGGTGGAGGCCCCTCCTCTCCTGGGGTCGGGGCTGGGGGCCCTGGTGGGGCCATAGAGGGAGGGGGCTACGGTGGCCGAGGAGAATCAAGGGGTGGGGGTGATGAGGGAGGCAGCACAGGGAACCTGGAGTCCCTGATGGTCAACATGCTGACCGAGAGGGAGAGGCTGCTGGAGAGCCTGAAGGAGACCCAGGACAGCCTTGGGACGGCCCAGCTACGCCTCAGAGAGCTAGGCCATGAGAAGGACTCCCTCTCCAGACAGTTGTCCATCGCCCTGCCACAGGTAGTGTGTGTGTGTGTGTGTGTGTGTGTGTGTGTGTGTGTGTGTGTGTGTGTGTGTGTGTGTGTGTGTGTGTGTGTGTGTGTGTGTGTGTGTGCGTGGGGGGGTACAGTATGTATGAGTGGGGGTACAGTCAATGTATTTTCATGTGAGTGAGTATGTGGGTGTGATTGGCATGTCTGAGTGTGTATTTGTGCGTGCGTGTGTGTGTTTGTGTGTGGTGCGGGTGTGCGTGTGTGCGACTGCATATGTGTGCACGTGTGTTCATGCATGCGCATGCTTGTCTGTGTATGCGTCAGTTGCAGAGCAAAGCTGGCTCACAATAAATCCCTGCAGTGGCAGATCAGTGTGCTCCCCCATATAGAGAAAAACGATCAAGTGTAGAGAGGGACGTCAATTAATTCCAGTCCTGCCTCTTTAAAATAACCGGTATTGTACTTACACATGGAGAGGATTTGTGCTTGTGTTCCCTTTTGTCTTTTTGCTCCCTTACTGTCGGCATTTTCTTTGAGCTATTTTTCATCTCAGATTGAGGGAAACATTTGTTTGTTTTTAGCACTGTAATTACCATACAGTCATTGGTAATAGGTGTAATAGCCTATGGATCTGATAGGACATTATAAAGTAGTACTGTGTTCATATTTTTCATTAGATTGACCTTCATGGCCACAGTAGGTGTAGGGTAATCTACTTCAGTGGGCATATATACTAACTTTGTACAGTCGTGGTCAAAAGTTTTGAGAATATGAATATGCAAATGTTTGAGAATACAAATATGAATTTTCACAAAGTCTGCTGCCTCAATTTGTATGATGGCAATTTGCATATACTCCAGAATGTTATGAAGAGGGATCAGATGAATTGCAATTAATTGCAAAGTCCCTCTTTGCCATGCAAATGAACTGTATCCCCAAAAACATTTCCACTGCATTTCAGCCCTGCCACAAAAGGACCAGCAGACATCATGTCAGTGATTCTCTCGTTAACACAGGTGTGAGTGTTGACGAGGACAAGGCTGGAGATCACTCTGTCATGCTGATTGAGTTCGAATAACAGACTGGAAGCTTCAAAAGGAGGGTGGTGCTTGGAATAATTGTTCTTCCTCTGTCAACCATGGTTACCTGCAAGGAAACACGTGCCGTCATCATTGCTTTAAACAAAAAGGGCTTCACAGGCAAGGATATTGCTGCCAGTAAGATTGCACCTAAATCAACCATTTATCGGATCATCAAGAACTTCAAGGAGAGCGGTTCAGTTGTTGTGAAGAAGGCTTCAGGGCACCCAAGAAAGTCCAGCAAGCGCCAGGACCGTCTCCTAAAGTTGATTCAGCTGCGGGATCAGGGCACCACCAGTATAGAGCTTGCTTAGGAATGGCAGCAGGCAGGTGTGAGTGCTTCTGCACGCACTGTGAGGCAAAGACTTTTGGAGGATGTCAAGAAGGGCAGCAAAGAAGCCACTTCTCTCCAGGAAAAGCATCAGGGACAGACTGATATTCTGCAAAAGTTACAGGGATTGGACTGCTGAGGACTGGGGTAAAGTCATTTTCTCTGTTGTTTGGGTCATCCGGAAAAAAGCTTGTCCGGAGAAGACAAGGTGAGCGCTACCATCAGTCCTGTGTCATGCCAACAGTAAAGCATCCTGAGACCATTCATGTGTGGGGTTGCTTCTCAGCCAAGGGAGTGGGCTCACTCACAATTTTGCCTAAGAACACAGCCATGAATAAAGAATGGTACCAACACATCCTTCCAGAGCAACTTCTCCCAACCATCCAGGAACAGTTTGGTGGCAAACAATGCCTTTTCCAGCATGATGGAGCACCTTGCCATAAGGCAAAAGTGATAACTAAGTGTCTCGGGGAACAAAACATCGAGATTTTGGGTCCATGGCCAGGAAACTCCCCAGACCTTAATCCCATTGAGAACTTGTGGTCAATCCTCAAGAGGCGGGTGGACAAACAAAAACCCACATATTCTGACAAACTCCAAACATTGATTATGCAAGAATGGGCTGCCATCAGTCAGGATGTGGCCCAGAAGTTAATTGACAGCCTGCCAGGGCGGATTGCAGAGGTCTTGAAAAAGAAGGGTCAACACTGCAAATATTGACTCTTTGCACCAACTTCATGTAATTGTCAATAAAAGCCTTTGACACTTATGCAATGCTTGTAATTATACTTCAGTATTCCATAGTAACATCTGACAAAAATATATAAAGACACTGAAGCAGCAAACTTTGTTTGTGGGATCTTGTCTAGGTATAGTTGCCTGTGAGCACTACTCTGAGCTTCACGTTTCGTTTGTTCGCTTTATTGTTTTTGTTCTTTAAGTTTCTCTTCCAAATAAAAGGATGGAAACATACCACGCTGCATCTTGGTCCACTTCTTATAACGATCGTGACAGGTACAAGAACAAAAAAATCTACTGGCAGCGCAGCAGTCAATTTTCACAGGCCAGTGACCAAAGAGAAGGCGGCAACCATAGCATCTTATTATCTTAAACTAAGCAAAAAAAGAAACGTCCCTTTTCAGAATCCTGTCGTTCAAAGATAATTTGTAAAAATCCAAATAACTTCACAGATCTTAAGTTGTGCCCTACACTGTTTCACATGCTTGTTCAATGAACCATAAACATTAATGAGCATGAACCTGTGGAACCGTCGTTAAGACACTAACAGCTTACAGATGGTATGCAATTAAGGTCACTGTTATGAAAACTTGGGACACTAAAGAGGCCTTTCTACTGACTCTGAAAAACACCAAAAGAAAGATGCCCAGGGTCCCTGCTCATCTGCGTGAACGTGCCTTAGGCATGCTGCAAGGAGGCACGAGGACTGCAGATGTGGCCAGGGCAATAAATTGCAATGTCCGTACTGTGAGACGCCTAAGACAACGCTACTTGGAGACAGGACGGACAGCTGATCGTCCTCGCAGTGGCAGACCACATGTAACAACACCTGCACAGGATCGGTACATCCGAACATCACACCTGCGGGACAGGTACAGGATGGCAACAGCAACTGCCCGTGTTACACCAGGAACGCACAATCCCTCCATCAGTGTTCAGACTGTCCGCAATAGGCTGAGAGAGGCTGGACTGAGGGCTTGTAGGCCTGTTGTTAGGCAGGTCCTCACCAGACTTCACCGGCAACAACGTCACCTATGGGCATAAACCCACCGTCGCTGGACCAGACAGGACTGGCAAAAAGTGCTCTTCACTGACGAGTCACGGTTTTGTCTCACCAGGGGTGATGGTTGGATTTGCGTTTATCATCGAAGGAATGAGCATTACACTGAGGCCTGTACTCTGGAGTGGGATCGATTTGAAGGTGGAGTGTCCGTCATGGTCTGGGGCGGTGTGTCACAGCATCATCGGACTGAGCTTGTTGTCATTGCAGGTAATATCAATGCTGTGCGTTACAGGGAAGACATGCTCCTCCCTCATGTGGTACCCTACCTGAAAGCTCATCCTGACATGACCCTCCAACATGGCAATACCACCAGCCATACTGCTCGTTCTGTGTGTGATTTCCTGCAAGACAGGAATGTCAGTGTTCTGCCATGGCCAGCGAAGAGCCTGGATCTCAATCCCATTGAGCACATCTGCGACCTGTTGGATCGGAGGGTGAGGTCTAGTGCCATTCCCCCCAGAAATGTCCAGGAACTTGCAGGTGCCTTGGTGGAAGAGTGGGGTAACACCTCACAGCAATAACTTGATAATCTGGTGCAGTCCATGAGGAGGAGATGCACTGCAGTACTTAATGCAGCTGGTGGCCACACCAGATACTGACTGTTACTTTTGATTTTGACCCCCCCCTTTGTTCAGGGACACATTATTCCATTTCTGTTTGTCAAATGTCTGTGGAACTTGTTCAGTTTATGTCTCAGTTGTTGAATCTTGTTATGTTCATACAAATATTTACACATGTTAAGTTTGCTGAAAATAAACGCAGTTGACAGTGAGAGGACGTTTATTGTTTTGCTGAGTTTAGTTATCACTGCGTAATTCAGCAGCGAGCTTTGTGCGGGAAGATGTTAAACATGAAAGAGGTGATGGATGTTGCGATGAAGATTGTGCGTTCTATTTGAGCGAGAAGCCTACAGCGGAGGCTATTTCGTGCTCACTTAGAAGAGACTGAAGCGGAGCACACAGACCTGCTGCTGCACACGGATGGTGGCTGAGCCGAAGGACATTTTTAAGGAGAATCAGTGAGTTGTTGCCTGAAATCAAGGAGTTTCTCAAGGTCTCCAAATATGCAGAATATGCACTGCTAGAAGACACACTGTGGCTCCTGTATTTAGCTTTTATTTAGCTTTTCTCACTGACCTAACTTATATGCTTAATGAATTGAATGTAGAGCTGCAAGGAAAAGGCAAACATGTCATCGACATGATCAGCTCTGTGAACACTATTAAATGCAAACTACAACTGCTCACAAGAAAGCTTCAACGTAAGGACCTGCACTTCTGTCAACACATGCATTCAGAGCTTGAACGTCAGGGCAAGGATACTGCACAGCTTGACAGTGCACCTTACGTGGAACACGCGCAGAGCATCTTATCTGAGTTTGACATCTTATCTGAGTTTTGTCGTTTCACTGATTTTGCATCACTTGAGCCTATTGCCACTTATGTGTGCGTTCCGTTTGGCACAGACATAAATGTGGAAGTCATTGCCTCCAAAATGGGATCACTTTTTCAGTTGGACACAACTGTAGCAGAAACTGAAATTGTCACCCTTCAAAATGACATCCTACAGACATCCACAGTTTATGTTATGTTTTTATTAATATGTAGTTTAATTAATGTATGCTTGGTTTACGGAGCCTCAACTGCACACACACACAGCTTATTCTGAAAACAAGATTTTTGAACGGTACCCCAGTACCATTCTGTGATTTTTAGATTAGAACTAGTAAGTGTACATACAAGTACACAACACACACTCTGTACAATAAACAAAGCATACGTGAACTGTACAGTATATAGCACACAACTACTAATTGGACCGTGTGATAAAGGGTATGTTTGTATGCCACTCTTTAAATAGGAGTTCTGAATGGAGCCCAAAGTCTCTCAATGATCACACAGACAGCGAGAATGAGAGAGATGGAATACAAATAAATGAGCAGAGATGCCAAGTGAAATTCTGACCCTTATCCAAATAAGGACCAACCCCAGAAAGCAGTGCCAACAATCCTACTGTGTCACCATCTGTATACTCTCCTTCTCTTATCTCTGACTCCCATCGCTGTTGCATTACATTTCATGCTGCATGTTTCTTTGTGCCATGTTGATGACAGCAATTGTTATCGCTTACATTGCAGCATACGCATTGTCACTGTAGTCCTCCAGTCGGAAGGTAGTCAAGTGAAAAGGTCCTCAGCTTGTGCCTCCAAAATGAACATTATAAAGCGTGTGCTGCCAAAACCAAGCTTCATTTGGGGGGTTTCCTTTTTCTTCCAAAAAATAGGGATCATTGTCACTTTTTTTGGAAGGGTAAGGATCATAAGGAATCATTAGCAAAGTGTTGCATGCTGTGTTACCTTCGGATGGCAAGATATTTTACTCACACTGTCGTTGACAGTGTTTCCAGTTAGTATTGTAAGTGACATATCAATGCTGTGTTTCTCGCCATTCCAGTGCCTTTCAGTGCCGTATCATTGTGTAACTCAGTGATTTAATCCTTGAAGGCCAGTTGACATAGGCGGCTCTGAGCCTGATAGTGTCACCGCAGCGTAATCTGTGTCAGTGTATCAGTACATGATTATTATGCTTGCTTACTGCTTCAATGTCTGCACGTGTGTGTGTGTGTGTGTTTTCAGAGTTGGTTGCACACCTTGCTGATTACAGTATATTTCCTGTAATATTGCGTCTACATTGATTGAGCATATGTGAGCATGTTACAAGTCGTCCATATTGTTCATGAATGCTTGGGGGTTCTGCAGGAGTTTGCTGTGCTGACTAAGGAGCTGAATGTTTGCCGGGAGCAGCTACTGGAGAGGGAAGAGGAGATTTCTGAGCTCAAGGCGGAGAGAAACAACACACGTGTAAGCTGTTTATCAGCCATTTTACTCCTTAGCACTTTCCCAGCAGTTGTGTTTGTTCTTTCTCAGCCATTGTAGTTGTGGTATTGATTCATTCTATTACTCCCTCTTCTCCTCCCTAGTACACACTTTCACATTTTCTCCCACCGTCCCTCTGCCCTCTCCTTTTTCTCCATGTTTCTCCCCCTTCTCTTTCTGCTACCTTATGCTCTTCCACTCTTATCTACTCCCTCTAAACTCTGTCATTGTGCCACATTGTCTCTCTCTCTCTTCCTCTGCCTCTCTTACCTTCTCTGTCCTTCTTTTTCCTTCTTCCTCTCCACTCTCTTTTTTCTCCACCTCCTACTCTGCCTGTCTTTCTCTCCTTCCCTTTCCTCCGTCTCCATCATCTTCCGTGCGTCGCCAACTCTTCTGCCTCTCTCTCTTTCTCCCTCTACCTCTCCCTCAATCTCTTTATATGCCTCTTTCTGGCTGTCTCTTTCTCCTACTCTCTTCCCCCCCTTCTCTCTCTTTCCATCTTTCCCTCTCCCTTCCCATATATAGTTGTTACTAGAGCACCTGGAGTGTCTTGTGTCCCGTCACGAGCGCAGTCTGAGGATGACGGTGGTGAAGAGACAGGCCCAGTCCCCAGCAGGGGTCTCCAGTGAAGTGGAGGTCCTCAAGGCCCTCAAGTCCCTGTTTGAACACCACAAGGCTTTGGATGAGAAGGTGGGCGACCAGGGCCACCAGGCTCCCATTTTGGGTCTCCATCCCACTCAAAAGCAGCTACTGTAGCTTTCCTCTCAACAGTCGCTTTACTGTTTGGATGAAGGGATCCAGACAGACACATTTCTCAGCGTTTCTCATTCGTTTCTCATTTTTTGGCCCTAAGGTTCGAGAGCGACTCCGGGTGGCCCTTGAGAGAGTGACTCTTTTGGAGGATCAACTACAAGCAACAGCACAAGAGGTAAAAGCCATACGGGATACACATGTTTTATTAGAGCACGTTATATCTCAATTTCTTGACAATAAGAAAGATGCAAATGCATTCACTCTATTTTTTGACATTTACCGCTCTTGCAGGTAATCTCTTTAAGAGACCCAATTAAAAGACGGCAACAAGGGATGGACGGCGGGAAAGATGTAAGGCGGATTTATGCACGTTGGTTCCAGTATTTAAGTTTGTTAGCGTCCAAACGTTAATAACAGTACTACAGTATATAGTATGTGGGTATTATAATGTGTCTCGTTGATATTCAACATGGGTCTAATCGATCTCATTTCCCGTCGCTCTCCTTTCTCGAAATCCATCGTCGCCGGCGACACCAGCGCCTACCCAATGGGCCGTCTTCTGGATTGGACGGTGAGATTGACAGACAGAGAGAAACGGAGATAGAGCGCCTAAGAGCTGAGCTCGCCCAGCTGAAAGAGAGACTGGCCCTGATGTGTCGACAGGTGGGTTAGAGAGCGAGAGAGTGAGAGAATGTAGCCTATCCTACATGTTTTGGTACATGTATGCATTTCCTACACTGTAAGTTGTTTCTGTAATTTCAACAGTAAACATTTTTAAAATGCACAGTAAAATACTGTAAATGTGTTTTACAGAATTAATTATGGCGCATTGTGGGAAAATGTTGTGGGCGGTGAAAGAGTCTCTGGCTCATTAATGTATTTTAAGTAGTGCCTTGTAAGAGGCTATATTTGTTGCATCCGTGAGAATGCTGTACCCCAACAGAAAACAGTAATATACTGTATTTTAAGGATTTCTTCAATCCTTGTCCTGAATATCACTGCTAGTAATTTTCTGTAATTCAGAACACAGTACCATACTGTATTTTTTGAGCGACGAAAACCATGAGCGACGAAAACCATTACACTAGTGTCTCATTAATATATTCTGAGCGGTGTCTTGTAAGAGGTTATATTTGTTGCACCTGTTAGTGAGAATGCTGTACAAATTTAGCTAATATGTGGTAGTGGTTCCCTAACAATTAAATGTATGTAGGGAACAGATCAGAGTGCAAGTGATATAAAACACCAAATATCAGTTAGTGTGCTGGAAAGTAAAACCATCTAGTACTGAGTCGGACACCCCTTTGCCTCCAGAACAGCCTGAATTATTTGGTGCATGGAAACGTTGCTGAATTGGTATTAAGGGACCTAACGTGTTCCAGGAAAACATTCCCCACACTATTACCGCCACCAGCCTGTACCGTTGACACCAGGACGGATGGGGCCATAGACTTACGCCAAATCCTGACTCTGCCATCAGCATGACACAACAGGAACCTGGATTCGTCAGACCTGGCAATTTTTTCCCACTCCTCAATTATCCAGTGTTGGTGATCGCGTGCCCACTGGAGCCGCTTCTTTCTGTTTTAAGCTGATAGGAGTGGAACCCGGTTGCCCATTCGTGACAAGAACCGACAAGTTGTGCATTCCGAGATGCTGTTCTACACACCACGGTTGTTAAAAAAATATATATATATTTCACCTTTATTTAACCAGGTTGGCTAGTTGAGAACAAGTTCTCATTTGCAACTGCGACCTGGCCAAGATAAAGCATAGCAATTCGACACATACAGCAACACAGAGTTACACATGGAATAAAATAAACATACAATCAAGAATCAGAACAAAGAAAACAAAACGTCTATATACAGTGAGTGCAAGTGAGGTAAGTTAAGGCAATAAATAGGCCATGGTGGCGAAGTAATTACAATATAGCAATTAAACACTGGAATGGTAGATGTGCAGAAGATGAATGTGCAAGTAGAGATACTGGGGTGCAAAAGAGCAAGATAAATAAATAAATAAATACAGTATGGGGATGAGGTAGGTAGATAGATGGGCTGTTTACAGATGGGCTATGTACAGGTGCAGTGATCTGTGAGCTGCTCTGACTCTGACTCTCTGGTTGTACTGTGCCATTTGTGCCCCACCTGTTAGCTTGCACAATTCTTATCATTCTCCTTCGACCTCTCATCAACGAGCTGTTTTCACCCTTGTTGTTTGTCACACCATTCTCGGTTAACCCTAGACACTGTCGTACGTGAAAAGCCCAGGAGGCCGGACGTTTCTGAAGTACTGGACCACTGGTTAATATGTCACTGGGTAATTACAGTAATATTCTGTAATTGTAATTGGTACTGTAAATTAGATTAGTCATATTTGTGGTACCGTAAAATGGATTACAGTAGCTGTACTGTAAAATAAATGAAAGTGACTTACTAGCCAATTGCTGCCAGTATGTTACTGTAAATTTACATTAAAGGTTTTACAGTGTAGTTTATTTAAGTGATAATGCCCGAGAAGCCGGTGTTTGGATGATATATAATGCCCTTCGAGGCATTATCACTTTTATACAACGGGTTACCAACATATTCAAATAATAATTGACATATTTTCATTAAAAACGTTATTTTGATGAATGTATTCATACTATTTCATCCTTCCACAAGATATAGTCCCGAAAGAAATCTAGGGTTGCGACCCAAGCCGGCTGGTCGTTCGTTCTATTGGTTCGGTTGCCAGAGACGGGACCCAGTAGTTCAGTCTTTTTGTTCTGTATCTCTCGACGCGACCCAGTTGTTCGTTCTAAATGTTCTATTGCCATACTGGCTGGCAACGTTCTTATGCTTTGCTTGCTAGCTAGCCAACTACGGCTAACTTACGGTCATGTCAAACAGTGTGGACAGAATAACAACAGTAGCTGCATTTGTTAAAGATGTTTTCTTGTGACATTTATTTGGATACATCATAACAATGAGTTAATGAGGTACGATTTCACCTGGCATAGAAAATTTGCTTTCTTGTTAGGACACTTAGAGGAGCTAACGTAAACTCACGTAAACTCGTACATCGCCTTGGTCCGTACAATGGCCCTTATTTTAGCGCCCCAAAAACGTAATACTTCCAGATCAACTGTAATGTCAATACCATTGTAAAGCACAATTGCTCCCCTTTCCAACATTATCAATTACATGACCTAAACGCTGCCCGTTTCTGCATAATTCAAGCAGGCAATGAGCCCCGTCGGGTCTTTTTAAAAATGGCGGGTGGGGAAGCGAAACTAATGCGTGATAGTGAGAAGGAGAGAGGTTGTGTGGTAAAATTGCTTTTTTTCACTCGATCTGTCCAACTTATCACCTTATCGCCTCTAAAATGTAAATAAAACACTATAAAGAGTTTATATAATGTGTCATTACATACCTATTTGACGGTTTGTGTCGAATTTGAATCGGGTTTTTAGGGCGGTGCTAAAGTGATCTTAGCTGTAAACAGCGGCTTTGAGAATGATGATAGCATGCAATGATGACGCAAAAAATGACTAGGTATCCCCCCTTACCCCCGTCACTGTCCATTTCTTGTTTTTAAACGATGAGAGAAGTGCTACACCTGGTGGAGAGAGATTGTAAGACATAAATAGTTGCTTTATGCGTGCTGTACATTACGACATGACACGTCATGATGTAACGGAGGGTCCGTTTTTTCAACTTTTCTCCAATACTATAGATCCATTACCATGTCGATCAACGCTTGAATAGAAACGTAGTTCACACCCCCGATTTTGAAGTCAACACAGTCGCTACAGTCCTAGTACTTTTCTTTGTAGCCTCGTTTGAATGTTGCGGTTGCGCACATTTGTACGGAATGGGGTGAGTTTACGTTAGCCAACAACACAGCTAACACAATAACTTCAAACCAAAGCTGGAAAGACCGCAAGTTAGCTGCACTTCGTTTCGTTTGACCCTTTTTCAAATGACATTTCTTTGTATATATCCATTAAAATGCCAGCTGATTCATGATTGACTGTCTGAGAAACGCTGCCTGCCTCTCTCTCGTCCTGACTCCCGATCCCTACACGTTCATTACTATGGGACAGTTGAATATTTTAATATTGAAACAATGTTGCAAATGTCGTAAGGTTTATACAAATCTCTGCTGTTGAAAACGAAATGTTAGTCTAAAAGAAATGTGAGATCATGTCTAGATGTTTTTTCTAGTGGAGATCAAGTTTATAAAGTGCCTGGCTGGGCTGATGAGACAGTGGATTGCACAGTCAGATGGAACAGAGTAAATATGCATTTTAACGTCATGGATTTAGCCGGTGGTAACTTGTGGAATAGACACCAGCTGGAATGCGTTTTTAACCAATCAGCATTCAGGATTAGACCCACCCGTTGAATAATATGAGCTTATTGCAACCTATACTGTTACAAACCATTCCCAACACTATTGTGTGAGAGAGTGTGAAAGAGAACAAGTGAAAGAGAGAGAAAAGAGAAGAAATGTAAAGAAACATAGAGTAGGTGGGGGGAGGGGAGGGGGGGTGTATGAAGATTCTTAAAACCAGTTCCCTTCTTCTCTCTTGTGGACAGTTACAACATTTAATCTGTTTGACAAAACCCACATCATTGTACATGACATTGTACATGACACTCTTTTCTATATAATTGCCAAAAACCTGCCTCTACCCAAACCAGTACTTCACGGCTTCACACATAAAGGCCCTCTATCCTGTTATAGTGCTTTATTGTCCCTTATCATCTTATTGCTCTTCCTCATGTCATTTCAGGTTGGGGAAATAGAGGAACAGCTTGCAGCCGCCAGGAGGGAGGTGACAAAGTCGGAGGAGGCCAATAAGAAGCTCCAGAGGGACGTGAAGGAGGTCAGTCGGGCCAATCTGTTCCTGACCAAGGCCTTTGGTCAGGGGTGGGAAACCTTTTTCGTTCGAGGGCCACATCGGTATTACGAAATTCAACGGAGGGCTGTAGTGATTTTTTTTATGACCTATTTGTTTGTCAAAATCAATTTGAGTGACAAAAAAAAGGACGGTTATTTAAAAATTATATAGGGCAATTATAATTTCTACATACAGTACTTTCTATCTAGTTTTAGATGCTCAAGTAAGGCCTGGAGAATCGATTTTTACACACCCCATGCCTTACATTCTATCAGTTCCCAAAGCCTCTCTGTTCAAGCTGCTTTTCTATCCCATTATGTGCATCCAATGCAAATATCTCAAAGCACAGAGCATAAGAATGCCTAGTATGAATTACGGGAAAAGATGCATTAATGAGTTATATTCATCATGGATCAGTGGCAATATATCATTTAGCTCCCGAGTGGCTCCTGAGTGGCGCAGCGGTCTAAGGCACTGCATCTCAGTGCTAGAGGCGTCACTACAGACCCTGGTTCAATTCCAAGCTGTATCACAATCGGCCACGATTGGGAGTCCAATAGGGCGGTGCACAATTGGCCCAGCATTGTCCGGGTTAGGGTTTGGCTAGGTTAGGCCGTCATTGTAAATAAGAATTTGTTCTTAACTGACTTGCCTAGTTAAATAATGGTTCCAAATATAAATGTAAAAGTCCAAACATGTAGTTAATGATGCATAATAATCTTTTGTCAGTTAAAATTGAGCTTACAGCACTCTGGTATTCCAAGGCTGTCTCCCATCCAAGTACTCACCAGGCCAGATCCTGCTTAGTTACCAAGATCAGACATGTTCTGGGTGGTATGGCCACAAGCATACTTGGCTCATCGCTGCAACTCCCCAATTGGCTCGTTAGAGGTGAAGGTCGAGTCATGCATGCTCCTGTGTTATATTCTCCTACATTCAATTCACATTTTCCACAAACTTCAAAGTGTTTACTTTCAAAATGGTACCAAGAATATGCATATCCTTGCTTCAGGGCCTGAGCTACAGGCAGTTAGATTTGGGTATGTCATTTAGGCGAAAATTGGAAAAAAAGGGGGCTTTCCCTAAGAATATATTATAATATTATTAAGCATGTCAATTAATATTGAATATGACAGAAAGAGTACCTATAAGACAAGCCCTAGGTGACAAAAAAGCCTGTGCACATATTAAATGACTGAACAAATGTGATAATGAATAGTCAATTCATATAAATGTGCACATTTCTCAGTCAAATGTTTAGGTTACCATTTTATACAGTTTGTGATATTCACAATGTGTAATGTATAATCATATATTTATTTGGATGATTAACCATGCTTCACTACATTTCTGCATCGTTCAGGCTCTGTGCCAGAGGGAGGATATGGAGGAGAGGATTACTACATTAGAACGCAGGTAACTCTATTTGATATGATACTGGCTTGTGTGATTTTTCATTTCCCCTTTTTCTACACCCAGTACAATGGTGCCAAACTACCAGTTTTTTCCCTCATTATCTGAAAAGCTGTCACCAAGGTGTCTCAACACATGTACCTTTCGTCTTTATCTCAATGCCTGGGTATTTTTCAATCGTTACAGCACACTGCAATAGTTGGCTTGTGTCTGCATACTGTACATACAGTGAAGAGCGGACGTGCATAACTAATGGTCAGGGATGTAGTGGAGCATAAATGCACATCAACTTTGTTTCGAAAACGTTTACACTCCTATTGTGCCAAATAAGCTTTGTTAGCGTTAACACTGACATTACTCGCTGCCGGTCATCGGCCCGACCAACGTTCACCGTTGGTGTTATCCACCTTCCTTACCATCACATCACCATGTGTCCATGTTGTTTGCAGGTACCTTAGTGCTCAGAGGGAAGCAACCTCTCTACATGACATCAAAGACAAGCTGGAGAATGAACTGGCCAGCAAGGAGTCACTGCACAGACAGGTAATGGTTAACAAACGACTACAAGGGTGGCTTACATAGATGTACAATAACCCTGTAAAAAGGAGTAGGTTATATCCAGAGTAGCATTGTCTTTTAATACTTAGGGCCAGATTCTTACAGCCAATTTCCTGTACCTAGATTTAAGTCATTCTCAATGGAGTATCTCCATTAAAAGTGTGTGTTAGTCCGGTACTAGGCTTAATCTGAGTCCAGAAAACCGGCTCTCGGGCTCAGACCTGGATTGTATAAAAATATCCCTGACTTCATCTGCTCTCTTCCCTCTTTCTCGTCCTGTGTGCTGTCAGAGTGAGGAGAAGAACAGGCAGTTCCAGGAGCGTCTGGAGGACGCCAAGCAGAAACTCCAGCAGACCCTGCAGCGGGCCGAAACACTGCCCGAGATTGAGGCCCAGCTCGCCCAAAGAGTGGCTGCCCTCAACAAGGTACTGTACTGGATGTCTAAGTTCACTCTGTTTGTTCTGTTTACTCATGTGAATATTTATGACTGTCTGTGAAACTGCTTGGTTGTGTCTGTCTGTCCACTTTCTACCGTCCGTCCGTCTGTATGACCTGAGTTGTCCTCCCTTTTGGCAACCCAACTATTTGTCCGTGTGTTAGTCTGAGTTTATATTTGATCTCATATACAGACACTATCTTTTCTATTTAGGCAGAGGAACGCCATGGAAACTTTGAGGAGCGACTACGACAGATCGAGGCACAACTTGAAGAGAAGAATCAGGAGTTGCAGAGGGTAATAAATGCAGTATTTGTTTGTACACTGTAAACCCCAATGTGCTGTCATTATTCAAACATTTTTAGGAAACCTGTTACACTAAATATATCTGAGTACAGTTACTTAAAGTGATTTTGGAGTCATTACTCAAATCGATAGAGTGGATGTGACCGTGTAGGGCAGGGCTGTCAAACTCGTTCCATGGAGGGCCTAGTGTCTGCTGATTTTGAGTTTATTCCTTTCAGGTAAGACCTAGACAACCAGGTGAGGTATGTTTCTTACTAATTAGTGACCTTAATTCATCAACCAAGTACAAGGGAGGAAGGAAAACCCGCAGACACTCGACTTTCCGTGGAATGAGTTTAACACATGCTATAGGGGGAACCAGATTTGAGTTGGACGGTATCAGCTTGCCTTTTCGAGTGAATTGCAGAATTACCACTTATGACTGCAATTGTTAGTGACAGACATTTAAAAAAAAATTATTTAACCTTTATTTAACTAGGCAAGTCAGTTAAGAACAAATTATTATTTACAATGACAGCCTACAGCTGCCAAACCCTGCCAAACTTCCACGTGGCGGTCTAAGGCACTGCATTTCAGTGCTAGAGGCATTACTACAGACCCTGGTTCGATTCCAGGCATTATCACAACCGGACGTGATTGGGAGTCCCATAGGGCGGCGCACAATTGGCCCAGCGTCGTCCAGGTTAGGGTTTGTCTGGGGTAGGCCGTCATTGTAAATTATAATTTGTTCTTAACTGACTTGCCTTGTTAAATAAAGGTTAAATAAAAAATAAAATATCTTATTTCTCAAAAATGACTAAATCCCGAGGCCCATTATCCTGCCATTCATTCACCGCCATCACCTCATGTTTCAGCATGATAATTCACGGCCCCATGTCGCAAGGATCTGTACACAATTCATGGAAGCTAAAAATGGCCATGGCCTGAATACTTACCAGACAGAGCATGTTTGGGATTTTCTGGATCGACAGCGGGTTCCAGTTCCTGCCAATATCCAGCTACTTCGCACAGCCATTGAAGAGGAGTGGGACAACATTCCACAGGCCACAATCAACAGCCTGATCAACTCTATGTGAAGAAGATGTGTCGAGCTGCATGAGGCAAATGGTGGTCACACCAGATACTGACTGGTTTTCTGATCCGCGCCCCTACTTAAATTTTTTTTTACACTACATGGCCAAAAGTCCTTCAAATTAGTGGATTTGGCTATTTCAGCCACACCCGTCTCTGACAGGTGTATAAAATCGAGCACACAGCCATGCAATCTCCATAGACAAACATTGGCAGTAGAATGGCCCGTACTGAAGAGCTCAGTGACATTCAACGTTGCACCGTCATAGGATGCAACCTTTCCAACAAGTCGGGGGGCCTTGTAAGGATCCAACGGCGAGTGAGTAATCCCCCTCTACCGTCAGTCCTATTAGCCAACGTGCAATCATTGAATAACAAAATGGATGAGCTCAGATCAAGGCTATCCTACCAACAGGACATTAAAAACTGTAATATCTTATGTTTCACCGAGTTGTGGCTGAACAACGACATGGATAACATACAGCTGGCAGGGTTTTCGGTCCATCGGCAAGATAGAACAGCTGCCCCCGGTAAGACATGGGGTGGCGGTCTGTGTCTCTGTGTCGATAACAGCTGGTGCACAAAATCTAATATTAAGGAAGTCTCAAGGTTTCGCTCGCCTAAGGTGGAGTATCCCAAGAGAGTTTTCATCTGTATTTTTCGTAGCTGTCTTTTCTACCACTACAAACTGATACTGGCACTAAGACGGCACTCAAAGAGCTCTATAAGGCTAAAAGCAAACAAGAAACTGCTCATCCAGAGGCGGTGCTCCTAGTGGCCAGGGACTTTAATGCAGGGGAACTTAAATCTGGTTTACCTAATTTCTACCAGCATGTTAAACGTGCAACCAGAGGAAAAAAACAAACAAACTCTAGACCACCTTTACTCCACACACAGCGACGCGTACAAAGCTCTCCCTCGCCCTCCATTTAGCAAATCTGACCGTAACTCTATCCTCCTTATTCCTGCTAACAAGCAAAAACTAAAGCAGGAAGTACTAGTGGCTCGCTCAAAAAGGAAGTGGTCAGGTGACCACTGACCACTTTCTGACCACCAAGTGGTCAGAAAACCCAAGATGACTTGGGTTTTGCTAGCTCAGACTGGAATATGTTCCGGGATTCTTCCGATGGCACTGACGAGTACACCACATCAGTCACTGACTTCATCAATAAGTGCATCGATAACGTTGTCTCCATAGTGACCATACGTACATACCCCAACCAGAAGCCATGGATTACAGGCAACATCCGCACTGAGCTGAAGGGCAGAGCTACTACTTTCAAGGAGCGGGACTCTAACCTGGACGCTTACAAGAAATCCCTCTATGCCATCCGACAACCCATCAAACAGGCAAAGCGTCAATACAGGACTAAGATTGAATCGTACTATACCGGCTCCGGTGATTGTCGGAAGTGGCAGAGCTTGCAAACTATTAAAGACTACAAAGGGAAGCACAGCCGCGAGCTAACCAGTGACACGAGCCTACCAGACGATCTAAATTACTTATATGCTCGCTTCGAGGCAAGCAACACGGAAGCATGTATGAGAGGATCAGCTGTTCTGGACGACTGTGTGATCACGCTCTCTGTAGCCGATGTGAGTAAGACCTTTAAACAGGTCAACATTCACAAGGCTGCACTCCGGACATGCGCTTACCAACTGGCAAGTGTCTTCACTGACATTTTCAACTTTTCCCTGACCGAGTCTGTAATACCAACATGTTTCAAGCAGACCACCATAGTCCTTTTGCCCAAGAACACCAATGTGACCTGCCTAAATGACTACCGACACGTAGCACTCACGTCGGTAGACATGAAGTGCTTTGAAAGGCTGGTCATAGCTCACATCAACACCATTATCCCAGAAACCCTAGACCCACTCCAATTTGCATACCATCCCCAACAGGTCCACAGATGATGCAATCTCTATTGCACTCCACACTCCCCTTTCCCACCTGGACAAAAGGAACACCCACGTGAGAATGTTTTTCATTGACTACAGCTCAGCGTTCAACACCATAGTGCGCTCAAAGCTCATCACTAAGCTAAGGACCCTGGGACTAAACACCTCCCTCTGCAACTGGATCCTGGACATCCTGAAGGGCCGCCCCCAGGTGATAAGGGTAGGTAACAACACATCTGCCACCCGGATCCCCAACACAGGGGACCCTCAGGAGTGTGTGCTCAGTCCCCTCCTGTAGTCCCTGTTCACCCATGACTGCATGGTCAAGTACGACTCCAACACCAGCATTAAGTTTGCCGAAGACACAACAGTGGTAGGCCTGATCACCGACAACGATAGGGAGAAGGTCAGAGACCTGGCAGTGTGGTGCCAGGATAACCTCTCCCTCAACGTGATCAATACTAAGGAGATGATTGTGGACTACAGTCAAAGGAGGACCAAGCACGCCCCCATTCTCATCGACTGAACTGTAGTGGAGCAGGTTGAGAGCTTCAAGTTCCTTGGTGAACACATCGCCAAAAAACTATCATGGTCCAAACACAGCAAGACAGTCGTGAAGAGGGCACGATATTGCCTCTTCCCCCCTCAGGAGACTGAAAATATTTGGCCCTGGTCCTCAGATCCTCAAAACGTTCTACAGCTGCACCATCGAGAGCATCCTGACTGGTTGCATCACCGCCTGGTATGGCAACTGCTCGGCCTCCAACTAACAAGGCACTACAGCGGGTAGTGCGTACGGCATCTATACCAGGCGGTGTCAGGGAAAGGCTCCAAAATTTGCCAAAGACTCCAGCCATCCTAGTCATAGACTGTTCTCTGATAACGCACAGCAAGCCGTACCAGAGCGCCAAGTCTATTTCCAAAAGGCTTCTAAACGGCTTCTACCCCCAAGCCATAAGACTTCTGAACAGCTAATCAAATGGCAACTTGGACTATTTGCATTGTCCCCACCCCACATTTTTTACACTGCTGCTACTCTCTGTTTATTATACATGCATAGTCACTTTACCTCTATTTTTTTATTTAACTAGGCAAGGCTTTAAGAACAAATTCTTATTTACAATGACGGCCTAGGAACAGTGGGTTAACTGCCTTGTTCAGAAGCAGAATGACAGATTTTTACCGTGGGGATTTAGCTTGGAGATTTAGAACTAGCAACCTTTCGGTTACTGGCCCAATGCTCTAACCACTAGGCTACCTGCCGCCCCTCTACATACATGTACAGTCCCAGTCAAACGTTTGTACACACTTACTCATTCCAGGGTTTTTCTTAATTTTTTACTATTTTCTACATTGTAGAATAACTGTGAAGACATCAAAATGATGAAATAACACATATGGAATCCTGTAGTAACCAACAAAGTGTTTACCAAATCAAAATATATTTTGTATTTGAGATTCTTCATGGTAGACACCCTTTGCCTTGATGACAACGTTGTACACTCTTGGCATTCTCTCAACGAGCAAAACAAAAGTGAGGTCCATACAGAAATGGTTTGTTAAGATTGGTGTGGAAGAACTTGACTGGCCTGCAAAGAGCCCTGCCCTCCACCATGTCGAATACCTTTGGGATGCATTGGAACGCCAAATGCAAGCCAGGCCTAATTGCCCATCAGTGCCCGATCTAACTAATGCTTGTGACTGAATGGAAGCAAGGCCCCTTCACAGAAGAGTGGAGGCTGGTGTAGCAGCAAATGGGAGCAGCAAATCCATATTAATGCCCATGATTTTGGAATGAGATGTTCGACGAGCAGGTGACCACATACGTATCGTAATGTATCGTGACCAACAGATGCATATCTGTATTCCCAGTCATGTGAAATCCATAGATTAGGGCCTAATGACTTTATTTCAATTGACTGATTTCCTTATATGAACTATAACTCAGTAAAATCTTTGAAATTGTTGCATTTATATTTTTGTTCAGTGTAGTTAGGATTTTGTACTAAATGTTTCACCTGACCGGTAGCTAAGCAGGTAGAGTAGTGAACTATGAAACACTCAGGGATGTGAGAGGTATGAGGTCCAAATGAAGTTGAATTTCGCTACACAAGCCTTTCGCTACACCGGCAATAACATCTGCTAAACACGTGAATGTGACCAATACAAATTTGATTTGATTTATGTGAAACCACAATTTCTGCACCGTTGTTAAAATACTCGTTTTTCTATTTAGTATAGTGTGTTTCTGTGTTAAGAATCCTAAATAATGCCATAGATACAGTTTTTTGAAAGATAGTAAACTTGAAGGAAAAACAAGGAAGAGTGTTGTAACTGTTATTCCAACTGATTATAGGCGATTATAGCCAGCGACTTACCATTGCATCAAGACGCTTAGATTAAAAAAAACGGCTATCTGATAATCACACGCTGCTTTTTATTGCTAACCGGCAGATGTCACTTATGTACATTGTGAAAAGATAATGAAGCTCTGAGTAATGCACCGTCTTTTTGGCACAATTTGGTGAAAGCACCGAAGCCTTCAGAAAACGTTAGTTTCCCGTCACTACAACACTACCTGCAGGTCACATTATGATGGCTTGCAAAGTGATGTGCAATTCCTATTGGAATCCAGCCAGAGTTAGGATATCCGTTGATATCAGTTATTCACCAGCAACCTGCATTCATAATGACTGCCAGGGTTAGGAACAGTGAGAGGAGACTGCATAAGCCTTTTAAACTGGAACATACATTTCAGTCAAGGGTGCAAAAATTCTAACTAAATGACTGGATTTGTTTAGAAAAATGTATGTTATTTATTTTTAGTGTAGCATAAGATTAATCAATCGCTCAATGTACATGCAAAACACAGGTATTAAAAACGATTTTAGAAAATGCACCTGCAGTAGAACGAGCTGGGAAAAAAGTTAATTTGTTATCATAACTTAACTTGACTTTGAGTTCAACTTACTATAATTATTTGATAGAAAAATGCCTTGGGGTTTACAGTGGTCTATTATAAAGTCTCATACATGCTTATAACAAGTTACAAAGCATTATACCTGCTATACTTTACCTGCTAAAGTGGCCATGTGTTACAATGTGTTCCTTACCCTCCATTTTGGCCAATCAATTTAAACCCAGTCCTGTCTTTATGAACTGTATGAACTCTTATTCTTACCCAAAAGCTCACGGTTTCTTCAGCTTTTTCTTTTCTCTACCTTTCTCTACCTCACTACGTAATTCCATCTGTTTCAGGCAAGGCAGAGAGAGAAAATGAATGACGAACACAACAAACGCCTCTCGGATACGGTGGACAAGCTACTGTCTGAGTCCAACGAGCGACTGCAGCTTCACCTCAAAGAGAGAATGGCTGCCCTAGAGGAGAAGGTACCATAAGGCATTGTTAGCCATATGCTAAATTAAGCTAATATTGCCATCAATAATCATAAGTCTTTTTTTTATCGACACAATCAATGGCAAACATGAGTAAACTTGGCATAATCACTCCTCTACTCTTCTAGAATGCACTGTCAGAGGAGTTAGCAAACATGAAGAAAATCCAAGATGATCTTTTAGCAAACAAGGTACATATCTTCCCCTTATTGTATCCAGTTGATCCAATTTCAATATGTACATCGTTGTTGTACTTTACGTCTGTCGATACATGGAATGAGGACATCAGCAGTACTTTATACTGATTTATAACTTTGGACTCGGGTCTTACTCATCGGTTGTTTTTAGGGCTATACACCGACTTTTGCAAACCCTTTTTGGGATACTAGTGTGGATAGTTTACCCTCCCCAGTCTCAATATGCAATTGAATCTATCAACGCAAGGGTTTGTCTGTATCGCCGCGAGAACTGGAGACCAGTCACACTGCTCTGCACTGATAACAATATGTTGGTTTTGCCAACAAACAAAGACTTCTGTGATCTTGTAGTTTTGTCAGTTCTGTCTGTTCTTTAGTGATTCTTATATGTGTTCTTTGTTTTGTTATTTTAGTATGGAAATAGATGCATGTAAACAAGTAGGCACTTTTCTTTACTGGAATATAATGTTATCCTGTACTCTGCTCCCATCTCTCTCTCCCAGGACCAGCTCATAGCCGAGCTGGAGAGGATTCAGCTGGAGGTGGATCAACTGAGGGGGAGGCCTGGCTCTTCCTATTCCAGGTTAGCCACAATTGAGCTGCAAGGGTATTTATAAATACATTTGATAAAAGCATAAAATAAACACATTTGTTCTCTCGAGGGAAGACCCCTTGTCAGAGGATCATGTTATGAACACTGTACCACTCCTAAATGATAGACTTTCTAAATGTTTGTTTTATATTTTGCTAAGACGACCAAAGCAAAGAGTTTAGAGCAAAAATATTGTAACGACCCTGGGTTTATAAGCGCGGAAATCGACTCTGCCGCTTGAGCATGCTTTTGCGGCACAGTCGATAGCGCGCCGGACCTCGGGCTAGGAGGTCGAGGGTTCGAGACCTGCTCCCTGCCTGTTTCATTACATTCTGTCGTGGATGCGAGGTCCGATCACTTCTGACACCAATGTAAAGAAACAGCAGGGAGCAGGTCTCGAACCCTCGACCTCCTAGCCCGAGGTCCGGCGCGCTATCGACTGTGCCGCAAAAGCATGCTCAAGCGGCAGAGTCGATTTCCGCGCTTATAAACCCAGGGTCGTTACACTACTCCCTCCTTTCAAAGAGCGCGTCCTCGCGCTAGCTTGCGACTTTACGTCTTACAGGAACGCGCTCACCGGCCAAGCACACGCACTGTCGTGGATGCGAGGTCCGATCCCACTTCTGACACCAATGTAATGAAACAGGCAGGGAGCAGGTCTCGAACCCTCGACCTCCTAGCCCGAGGTCCGGCGCGCTATCGACTGTGCCGCAAAAGCATGCTCGAGCGGCAGAGTCGATTTCCGCGCTTATAAACCCAGGGTCGTTACACTATTATCAATATGTTTTGCCCTAATACCCTCAAAACCAACAAAAATAATGGTTGGTGACAAGTCACTGATGGTTAAAGGTCCTGGACAGGCAAAATCATGTTTTTCACGAAATTGGATGATAATTGGATGAAACCAGATCAAAGTAGGACTACCAAAGTATGAAAAAAATAACTGTTGCTTCTACATTGATAAAATTGTATCTTAAAGTTACTGGTCCCCTCGCCCATGTCAAACACTTGGATTCAGGAGGCTGGATGGAGGCAGGATTATTAAGGGCTTTTTGTGACATCACAAAAATACTAATTAAAAAAATATTTTAAAAAATCCCCCCTTTTTCTCCCCAATTTTCGTGGTATCCAATCGCTAGTAATTACTATCTTGTCTCATCGCTACAACTCCCGTACGGGCTCGGGAGAGACGAAGGTCGAAAGCCATGCGTCCTCCGAAGCACAACCCAACCAAGCCGCACTGCTTCTTAACACAGCACGCCTCCAACCCGGAAGCCAGCCGCACCAATGTGTCGGATGAAACACCGTGTACCTGGCCCCCTTGGTTAGCGCGCACTGCGCCCGGCCCGCCACAGGAGTCGCTGGAGCGCGATGAGACAAGGATATCCCTACCGGCCAAACCCTCCCTAACCCGGACGACGCTAGGCCAATTGTGCGTCGCCCCATGGACCTCCCGGTCGCGGCCGGCTGCGACAGAGCCAACAAGTTTGTCTTTAAAATGGTGTAAAATGCTTGTATGTTTGAGGAATTTTAATTATGAGATTTCTGTTGTTTGAATTTGGCACCCTGCACTTTCACTGGCTGTTGTCAAGTCGATCTCAGCCGTAAGAAGTTAACTAGAAATGCCTTGGAGATCGACCATTCTATCGCGATCGACTGTTTGTGACCAATGCTGTAGGGCGAGCAATGTGAACTCACTTCCTTCCAATCTATTTTGAAGATCTCTTTCAGGGAGTGCCTCAGAGCTCCGGTACCCCCAGGGTGGTGGCTCCCTCCCAGCCGGCTATGGCAGCTCCTCCTGTGGCGTGGTGGTCCGGAGGGCACACCGCGGCCGATGGGCTTCCCCTAGGGATGAAAGCAACAAGGTGAGGATCTCATGGACTATCTACAGTACTGTAGCTCTCTGGTAGCCTGGTCCCGTAACGTATTGGCTATAGCCAACTCCTAGAAAAGAAAGGCTGCGCATTTACAGTGCCTTCGTAAAGTATTCAGACCTCTTGACCTTTTCCACATTTTGTTACGTTACAGCCTTATTCTAAAATTGATTAAATAAATAACAATTCTCAGCAATGTACACACAATACCCATAATAACAAAGTGAAAACAGTTTTATTTATATTTTTGCAAAATAAAAAAACAGAAACACCTTATTTACATAAGTATTTAGACCCTTTGCTATGAGACTCAAAATTGAGCTCAGGTGCATCCTGTTTCCGTTGATCATCCTTGAGATGTTTCTACAACTTGGTTGGAGTCCACCTGTGTTAAACTCAATTGATTGGACATAAGGTTCCACAGTTGACAGTGCATGTCAGAGCAAAAACCAAGCCATGAGGTCGAAGGAATTGTCCGTAGATCTCCGAGACTAGATTGTGTTGAGGCACAGATCTGGGGAGGGGTACCAAAACATTTCTGCAGCATTGAAGGTACACAAGAACACAGTGGCCTCCATCATTCTTAAATAGAAGACGTTTGCAACCACCAAGACTCTTCCTAGAGCTGGCCGCCAGGCCAAACTGAGCAATCGGGGGAGAAGGGCCTTGGTCAGGGAGGTGACCCAGAACGCAATGGTGACAGAGCTCCATAGTTCCTCTGTGGAGATGGGAGAACCTTCCAGAAGGACAACCATCTCTGCAGCACTCCACCAATCAGGCCTTTATGGTAGAGTGGCCAGACAGAAGCCACTTTTCAGTAAAAGGCACATGACAGCCCACTTGGAGTTTGCCAAAAGGCACCTAAAGGACTCTCAGCCCATGAGAAACAAGATTCTCTGGTCTGATGAAACCAAGATTGAACTCTTTGGCCTGAATGCCAAGCGTCACGTCTGGAAGAGACATGGCACCATCCCTACGGTGAAGCATGGTGGTGACAGCAACATGCTGTAGGGATGTTTTTCAGGGACTGGGAGACTAGTAAGCATCGAGGCAAAGATGAACGGAGCAAAGTACAGAGAGATCTTTCATGAAAACCTGCTCCAAAGTGCTCAGGGCCTCAGACTGGGGTGACGGTTCACCTTCCAACAGGACAACGACCCTAAGCACACAGCCAATACAATGCAGGAGTGGCTTTTGGACAAGTCTCTGAATGCCTTGAGTGGCCCAAGCCAGAGCCCGGACTTGAACCCGATCTAACATCTCTGGAGAGACCTGAAAATAGCTGTGCAGCAGCTGTGACAAAGCTTGAGAGGATTTGCAGAGAAGAATGGAAGAAACTCCCCAAATACAGGTGTACAAAGCTTGTAGCGTCATACCCAAGAAGACTCAATGCTATAATCGCTGCCAAAGGTGATTCAACAAAGTACTGAATAAAGGGTCTGAATACTTGTGTAAATTATATATTTCATATTTTAAAAAGTTGCAAAAATGTTTCAAAATAACATTTTTGCAACTTTTTAAAACTTTTTAATACATTTCAGAATAAGGCTTTCATTTAATAAAATGTGGAAAAGTCAAGGGGTCTGAATACTTTCCGAAGGCACTGTATGTGGTTCCGATGCAATTGAATAAATACCAACATTTCAACAGCTTTGCTGCATCTGTAAGGGTTTCAACTCCTGTCCCACAATGCACAGTCTTGGACCAGTCTAGCTCTCTGGGTGGCACCTAATTTTGTGTTTTAATGATTTATGATTTATGATTGACTGAGTGACCTGTCACTCCTACACATTGGGGCCATTTAGTTTGAGTCTTGATGTGACATGCAAGGATACAAGTACACTGTAAGACATTTATCTAATTTCAACAGTAAAACACTGTTGAATGCACAGTAAAATACCATAAATGGGTTTTACAGAATTAATTATGGGAACGCAGTACCCCCACAGAATACAGTAATATACTGTATTAGTGTCACGCCCTGACCATAGTTTGCGTTGTTTGTTTCTATGTTTTGTTTGGTCAGGGTGTGATGTGAGTGGACATTCTATGTTGTATGTCTAGTTTGTCTGTTTCTATGTGTTTGGCCTGATATGTTTCTCAATCAGAGGCAGGTGTCAGTCGTTGTCTCTGATTGGGAGCCATATTTAGGTAGCCTGTTTGTTATTGTGGGTTGTGGGTGATTGTTCCTGTGTTTGTGTTCACTATACGGGACTGTTACGTTTTCGTTCGTTCACTTTGTTGTTTTTGTTCAGTGTTTCTATTTGCTTTATTAAAGTATGGAAACTTACCACGCTGCACATTGGTCCTCTGATCCTTCCTACTACTCTCCCTCAGAAGAGGAGGAAGACGAGCGTTACAATTAGAAGAATTTCTACAAATATTTTCCTCTGCAGCACTGACTATTTTCTGCCAGTAATTTACTATAATTCAGAATACAGTATCATACTTTATTTTTGGAGCTCCAAAAACCTTTTGAACACTAGTGGGTGCATAGTATTGTTGTTTCTGACTCATTAACATATTTTAAGGCATGCCTTGAAGTGGCTATATTTGTTGCACCCGTTAGTGAGAGTCCTGTGCCAATTTAGGTGAAACGTTTCACAGTGGTTTTCAAATAACCAACTCATCTTCAAGCTTTGTTTGTTAAACCCTGTCTTACTGTTCAGTTTACAAGAAATATTTAACAGTGTAGCTAACAGCATTACAAGTCATTTCTCTTCTTTTCTTTTTCTCTCCTCTGTCTCTCTGCAGTATGGAGAGTGGGACAGTGGCACCATGCTGGGTTCCAGGTTTGAGGGGGGAGCTGAGGGGGGCTGCTCGGATGACGAAGAGGACAGGGAGACCCTGTTTGGCTCGGAGCTGCTCTCGCCCAGCGGACAGACGGACGTGCAGACCCTCGCCATCATGCTGCAGGAGCAACTGGAGGCCATCAACAAGGAGATCAAGTAAGTCTTCTGGTACAACGCAAACAGGAATGGTGTGTTTGACTGAATTCCTAACGGACCTAAAATTGCCTCAGAAATACATCAAAAAACTACACTCTTACTATATCCTCTGTCCCATTCGATGGGTGATCCAGAGGGCAAAACCCCAACATTAACTAAAAATCGACCGCTCTTTGCTTTTCTACTCTGCTTTGTCCAAACCAGGAGTGAATAATAACACCGATACAGATGGAAAAACTCACACTCCGTTGCTTTACTCAAGCCAGAGGTTTATTGCACATGCATATCATAAAATAGTGATACCGCAAACATCTCTTTGCGGCTCTCCTCAGGAGTAATTTTCCTATTTTTCTCCCTTCTCTTTCTTCTCCTCTTTTCTCATTTCCTCCACTTGCCCCTTTCTGTCGCATCACTCTTCCTTTCCTCCCCTTTCTCCTCTCGTTGCCACTCTCCTCTCAGGCTCATCCAGGAGGAGAAGGAGAGCACTCAGCTGAGGGCGGAGGAGATCGAGAGCCGGGTGAGCAGCGTGGCCTTGGACTCCAACCCTCTCCTCCCCCCCTCCTCACTGGGCGGGGGCAGGGAGAGTGTGGGGAGGGGCTACATGACCCCCTCCCTCACTTCCTCCACCTTGGCCTCCCCGTCTCCCCCTAGCTCTGGACATTCCACCCCCAGACTGTCACATTCCCCTGCCCGAGAGTCAGACAGACAGGTACAGTACCGTACTGCTGGTGGCTGTCTGTGTTTGGACACATCTAGCATTTCAATGTGCACTTCTTGGTTGTTGCTCCCCAACGGGTAAGGCTAGTTGAAATGACATCATGTCAGCTTACAATCAGAACTGGTTATAACCTAGTTGTAGCATCATTTCAATAGTTTTACCCGCTGGGTAAAGGAGCTTCTTCTTTATGTCTACACTGTGTTTGATTGTGTTTATTTGTGTGTTTGGTCTTCTAAATATATTCTCATGTGGCTGCGCGAGAAAAACAATTATGCCAATCTGGTATTATTGTTGCTGCCAGTCTCAAGTGTGCTGTGACTTAAACAAGCGGAATTGTTTACAGTACAACAAATAAATATAGTTTTCTATTGTGATTTAAATGGGTGGAACTGTCTGTGGGGTTCCAAATTAATTCAACTAGCACAGTTACTTGAATGAACACATCTTCCTACGGCAATTAAAATGTATTAGAGTGGTCTACAGTGACTCAATTGAACTGATTCTCTGTCAATACAGAACAGCAAAGAGAGCGACGACTGCCGGGCGCTAGCCCTGATTGACTCCACCCCTCCAGTTCCTCGCGCTCTGCGATTAGACAGAATGACTCACACACACCCAGGGGCGGGGCTGGATGATCACCGCGAATTCCGCAGGTACAGAAATGACTTTAGTCTACATTGTGTGGTGTTCGTTAGGAAGCTAGGTAATATAATTGACTTCCCGTTGAAATAAAGAAAAAATAATATATAGAAAATAGCTTGCCAATAGAATATATATAGAATAGATTACCAACTAGATCCGTGACCCTCATGTGTCACTAGTGATGTTCTGAGGTTAATTTGACAGTCTGTCTGCTGATGGTGCAACCACCAGTAGTCAGGACTCTCTCCACAAAGCGGGCAAGAGGAAGAGCCTCAAGTCCTCCATTGGTCGCCTGTTTGGAAAGAAGGAGAAAGGGAGGATTGGAGGACCTGGGAGTCAGTCTGCCTCTCTGGGTAAGTCAATATAGAGTGTTAACCATGTGAGTGGTATGAGGGTTAGAAATAATGTAAGGTTGCCTGCACACTTATACAGTATACACTATTATTTGCAATATAACAGTAATATAATTTACCCTAAAGACATATACAACAAGGTCAGCTACTTTCACAGTTTTACGAAGAAAAGCCGATGGCAAAATCGATTTTCCAGTAATCACGTGGAGTATTCCTAGACAAGGGCTCACCAACCTTGTTGCAAGAGAGCTACAGTCCTGGAGGTTTTCACTCCACCCTAATATAGCACACCTGATTCTAATAATTAGCTGGTTGATAAGCTGAATCAGGTGAGTTACAACTGGGGTTGGAGCGAAAACCTACAGGAGGGTAGCTCTCCAGGAACAGGGATGGAGAACCCTGTCCTAGACAGAGGTGGTTTAAGCCAGTGTTAAACTCATTCATTCAATGGAGGGCCTAGTGTCTGCAGGTTTGTATTTTTTATTTTCAATTAAGCCCTAGACAACCAGGTGTGAGGAGTTCCTTACTAATTACTGACCTTAATTCATCAATCAAGTACAAGGGAGGAGTGAAAATCCAGACACTCCGCCCTCCGTGGATTGAGTTTGACACCTGTGGTTTAAACAGTGACCTTTGACCTCAGCCTCCACGCCCTCTGATGACCTGGGATCAGCCGACCCCCTGGGCCTGGCCAAGATGGGAACTGGCACCGTGGAGAAAGATCGCCGCAGCAAGAAGAAGCAAGACCTGCTAGAAAAAGCCTGTCGTCAGGGTCTTCCCTTTGCCTCATGGGATGGCCCCACCGTGGTCACATGGCTTGAGGTACGTTGTCTCATTGGTTAACTATCTGGGAGGAAATCATTAATGATGTGCAGTGTTCTACCTGACGGTGCTCCATTTAATTATGAGTGGATCTGAATAACGTACAGTACCAGTCAAAAGTTTGGACACATCTTTTTAGTCAAGGGTTTTTCTTTATTTTTTTACTATTTTCTACATCGTAGAATAATAGTGAAGACATCAAAACTATGAAATAACACATATGGGATCATGTGGTAACCAAAACAGTTAAACAAATCCAAATATATTTAATACTTGATATTCTTCAAAGTAGCCACCCGTTGCCTTGATGACAGCTTTGCACACTTGGCATTCTCTCAACCAGCTTCATGGGGAATGCTTTTCCAACAGTTTTGAAGCAGTTCCCACATATGCTGAGCACTTGTTGGCTGCTTTTCCTTCACTCTGAGGTCCAACTCATCCCAAACCATCTCAATTGGGTTGAGGTCGGGCGATTGTGGAGGCCAGGTCATCTGATGCAGAACTCCATCACTCTTCTTCTTGGTCAAATAGCCCTTACACAGCCTGGAGGTGTGATACTCCCACTAAATGATACTCCCACTAAGTGCAAACCAGATGGGATGGCGTGTCACTGCAGATTGCTGTGGTAGGCATGCTAGTTACGTGTGCCTTGAATTCTATATAAATTGCAGACAGTATCACCAGCAAAGCACCCCCACACCATCACACCACCTCCTCCATGCTTCACGGTGGGAACCACACATGCAGAGATCATCCGTTCACCTACTCTGCATCTCACAAAGACATGGCGGTTGGAACCAACAATCTCAAATTTGGACTCATCAGACCAAAGGCAGATTAAGAAGAAGTATCTTCTTATTATTGGTAGTTTTTTCCTTTAGTAGTTTTTTTGTTGTTGCAGCAATTTGACCATTATGGCCTGATTTACGCAGTCTCCTCTGAACAGTTAATGTCAAATAAAATGAAATGTTATTGGTCACATACACATGGTTAGCAGATGTTAAAAGCTGTTCGGGATCAGTGTACCACTGGCGGTACAATTTCCGGTCGAACTGGAGGGCGGTAATTCAAATAAATTCAAATAGTTAATATAGCTGTTAAACATTTAGGTACATAAGTGTCTTATATAGGCTGAAAGCTTAAATTATTGTTAATCTAACTGCACTGTTCAATTTACAGTAGCTATTACAGCGAAAACATGCCATGCGATTGTTTGAGGATGGCGCCCCACATCAACAAAGAAAATTGCACTGGCACATGTTTCATACATTCACATATAAAGATTAAATATTCACTTACTTTTTGAAAATGTTCCTCTGATTTGTCATCCAAAGGGTCCCAGAGATAACATGTAGTGTAGTTATGTTAGATAAAATCATTTTTTATATCTCAAAAAGTCTGTATAGTTGGTGTAATCCACTTGTTCAACTTGCAGAGAAAGAAATCCAAAAATCTACCCCTAAACTTAGTTTCAACAAGTCAAAATACGTTTGTATTTACTCCTCAGACACCCTAAAATGTAATCAAACTATAATATATTTTTCGGAAAGAAGTATGTTCAATAGGAAACGGATTTTAGCAGGTGCGCAACTTCATCATGGCGCACGATGACACAGATTTTCAAGACTGTGTCTTCATGGGACTTCCGGCAATGGCGAAGCTCTAACAAGACGCGTCTGCGTAGCGCCCTCGAACTTTCGAAAAATTAAGGCATTTTGACACGGTTTACCGGTTCGTTAATAGTGAGTTGGAAGTGAAAACATCTATTCTATCGCCAAAGCAAAAGATGCCCAATATGTCAAAGCCTCAGACGAGGCATGGAAAAATGCCCCTCTCTGACAGCCCTTCTTCGGCCTCGTAGGATGCTAGCTCGGAAGAAGCACCAGCATGGTTCAGAATGGAGATGGACAAGGGTATAACAAGAATCCAAGAGACACTTTCTGAACACCTCAGCAAAATTGATATACTGGTCGATAAACTCCACGGACCAGAAAGTCACAAAGGGACGAGTGACAAAGTTAGAAGAAGACCATGCTGACCACCGAGGAAGTGGACCAAAAATACAAGAAGTTGGAAGACGCCATCTCTAAACTCGAGGATAAATGTTATTATTACGAGACTTCAAGGTTTACCGGAGGCCGTGGAGGGAAGAGACGCAATCTCCTTTCTACGGGAATGGATTGCCAAAATTCTGGATCTATCCCCTCCAGGAAACGGCTGGCTAGATGGCTAGCGTGATAATGACTGGTGAGGTAAAGTTGGATCATAGCTAATGCTGGCTGTGCTATTTAGCCAGCTCGCTAAGTTTACAAGGGTGTAGGTATAGCTACTATACATCCACACTATGCCAGGTAGTTAAATTTTTGCTGTCTACTTTTATTTTACGCAGATAGGTCGGGTTTGGTTAAATAGTTATTTGGCTTTTGACTGGGTTTCAAGCCTAACTATGTTGTTTATATTACTTAGTGGAATTTTAGCTACTATTACGTTTGCTGGCTTGTTTATTGTTAGAGATGTATGCTAGCATTAGTGATACTGAGGCAGGGATAAGCTACACACTGGCTGTCCGCCTAATTGCCAGCTAGGTGTAAAATGGGAGTGGGCACACTTATGCATACAGTGGGGAGAACAAGTATTTGATACACTGCCGATTTTGCAGGTTTTCCTAAAAAAAATCCAGAAACTCACATTGTATGATTTTTAAGTAATTAATTACACGATGTGCCCCAATGTAGCATGATGTTTTGTAAAAAAAGAAATGCCAATAACTATTTTGTATGGCTCCCTATGGAAGCCAAAGGAATTGCATCCAGGGAGCTTTTTTACAATATGACAACATTTCTAAGAGGATGGTCTCTCCAAAAGAACAATTTCCATTTGGTTTTTCTTTGGAGTTTCTCCTACCATATCTATTGTTATATTCTCCTACAATATTTAACATTTTCTACAAACTTCAAAGTGTTTTCTTTCAAATGGTACCAAAAATATGCATATCCTGGCTCCAGGGCCTGAGCTACAGGCAGTTTGCTTTGGTCATGTCATTCAGGCGGAAATGGAGAAAAGGGGTCCCTAACAAGTTAATGCGAGTGTAGCGAAATGCTTGTGCTTCTAGTTCCGACAATGCAGTAATATCTAACAAGTAATCTAACAAATTCACAACAACTACCTTATACACACACATGTAATGATGAATAAGAATATGTACATATAATATATGGATGAGTGATGGCTGTGCGGCATAGGCAAGATGCAGTAGATGGTATAGAGCAGTATATACATATGAGATGAGTAATGTAGGATATGTAAACTTCATTAAAGTGGCCTTATTTAAGGTGACTAGTGATACCTTTTATTAAGTCCATTTATTAAAGTGGCCAGAGATTTGAGTCTGTATGTTGACAGCAGCCTCTCTATGTTAGTGAAGGCCGTTTAGTCTGATGGCCTTGAGATAGAAGCTGTTTTTCAGTCTCTCGGTCCCAGCTTTGATGCACCTGTACTGACCTCGTCTTCTGGATGATAGCGGGGTGAACAGGCAGTGGCTCGGGTGGTTGTTGTCCTTGAGGATCTTTTTGGCCTTCCTGTGACATTAGGTGCTGTAGGTGTCATGAGGGCAGGTAGTTTGCCCCCGGTGATGCGTTGTGCAGACCGCACCACCCTCTGGAGAGCCTGCAGTTGAGGGTGGTGCAGTTTCCGTACCAGGCGGTGATACAGCCCAACAGGATGCGCTCGATTGTGCATCTGTAAAAGTTTGTGTGTTTTAGGTGACAAGCCGAATTTCTTCAGCCTCCTGAGGTTGAAGAGGTGCTGTTGCACCTTCTTCACCATATTGTCTGTGTGGGTGGAACATTCATATTGTCAGTACGCTGAGGAACTTGAAGCTTTTCTCCTTCTCCACTACTGTCCCGTCAATGGGGGGGGTGGGGGGGTTCCTAAAGTCCACGATCATCTCCTTTGTTTTGTTGACGTTGAGTGAGAGGTTATTTTCCTGACACCACACTCCGAGGACCCTCACCTCCTCCCTGTAGGCCATCTCGTCGTTGTTGGTAATCAAGCCTACCACTATAGTGTCGTCTGCAAACTTGATGATTGAGTTGGAAGCGTGCATGGCCACGCAGTCATGGGTGAACAGGGCGTACATAGCATTCCTACAGAGGTATTCCTCTTGTCCAGATGGGTTAGGGCAGTGTGCAGTGTTATGGCGATTGCATCGTCAGTGGACCTATTGGGGCGGTAAGCAAATTGGAGTGGGTCTAGGGTATCAGGTAGGGTGGAGGTGATGTGTTCCTTGACTAGTCTCTCAAAGCTTTGTGATTGTGATTTAGTTCAGTTACCTCAGCTTTCTTGAGTACAGGAACAATGGTGACCATCTTGAAGCATGTGGGGACAACAGACTGGGATAGGGATTGATTGAATATGTCCGTAAACGCGCATGCTCTGAGGACGCGGCTAGGGATGCCGTCTGGGCCGGCAGCCTTGCCAGGGTTATCCCGTTTAAATGTTTTACTCACGTTGGCCACGGAGAAGGAGAGCCCACAGGCTTTGGTAGCGGGCCATGTCAGTGGCACCTTATTGTCCTCAAAGCGAGCAAGGAAGTTGTTTAATTTGTCTGGGAGCAAGACGTCGATGTCTGCGAACGGAGCTGGTTCGCAGACATCGCAGACATTACAAATTCTTTTTGTAATCCGTGATTGACTGTGGACCCTGCTACATACGTCTCGTGATTGAGCCGTTGAATTGCGACTCTTTGTCTCTATACTGACGCTTTGATTGCCTTGCGGAGGGAATAGCTGCACTGTTTGTATTCGGTTATGTTTCCAGTTGCCTTGCCATGATTAAAAGCGGGTGTTCGAGCTTTTCAGTTTTGCGCGAATGCTGCCATCAATCCACGGTTTTTGGTTAGGACATGTTTTAATAGTCACAGTGGGTATGACATCTCCGATGCACTGGACGGACCTGAGCATGGGAATTTCCTGTTTTGGTTTCTGTCTATAGGCTGGGAGCAACAAAATGGAGTCATGGTCAGATTTGCCGAAGGCAGGGCAGGGGAAGGCTTTGTATGCATCGCAGAAGTTAGACTAGTAATGATCCAGAATGCTAGCAGCCCATGTCTCGCATTCGATATGCTGATAGAATTTAGGATGTCTCGTTCTCAGGTTAGCTTTGTTAAAATCCCTGGCTACAATAAATGCAGCCTCAGGATGTATGGTTTCCAGTTTACATAGAGTCCAGTGAAGTTCTTTCAGGGCCAACGAGGTATCTGCTTTGGGGGGGGGGGGGTGGGGGTATACATGGCTGTGACTATAATCGAAATCGAAGAGAATTCTCTTGGAAGATAATGCGGTCGGCATTTGATTGTAAGGTCTAGCTCAGGTGAACAAAATTATAGAAGTTCCTGTATGTTGTTGTCATTACACCATGAGTCTTTAATTATAAGGCATACACCCCCGCCCTTCTTCTTACCAGAGAGATGTTTGTTTGTCGGCGCGATGCATGAAGAAACCGGGTGACTGTTGCGACTCTGACAACATATCCCGAGTGAGCCATGTTTCTGTGAAACAGAGAATGTTACAATCACTGATGTCTCTCTGGAAGGCAACTTGTGCCCTAAATTCGTCTACCTTGTTATCTAGAGATTGGGAAATTTCCGAGTGGATGGTGTACTTGCCTTCTGAGTCTGACCAGTAGGCCGCTCCGTCTGCCTCTCCTGCGACGACCGCGTTGTTTTGGGTCAGCTTCTGGGATAAGATCCCATGTCCAGGGTGGAGATTCCGAACAAAGGATCCGCTTTGGGAAAGACTTATTCCTGATCGTAATGTTGGTAAGTTGTCATCGCTTTTATATCCAATAGTTCTTCGCATCTGTATGTAATAACACTTGAGATTTCCTGGGCTAACAATGTAAGAAATAATACATTAAATAATACATTAAAAAAACATAACTGCATAGTTTCCTAAGGCGAGGCGACCATCTCTGTCGGCGCCATCTTGCATTGAGTGGTGTCTGTTACTTGAACTCTGTGAAGCATTTATTTGGGCTGCAATCTGAGTTGCAGTTAACTCTAATGAGCTTATCCTCTGCAGCAGAGGTAACTCTGGGTCTTCCTTTTCTGTGGCGGTCCTCATGAGAGCCAGTTTCATCATAGCTCTTGATGGTTTTTGCAACTTCACTTTCAAAGAATTTTCCGTGTTGACTGACCTCATGTTCTAAAGTAATGATAGACTGTCGTTTCTCTTTGCTTATTTGAGCTGTTCATGCCATAATATGGACTTGGTCTTTTACCAAATAGGGCTATCTTCTGTATACCACCCCTACCTTGTCACAACACAACTGATTGGCTCAAACGCATTAAGAAGGAAAGAAATTACACCAATTAACTTTTAACGAGGCCCACCTGTTAATTGAAATATATTCCAGGTGACTACCTCATGATGCTGGTTGAGAAAATGCCTAGAGTGTGCAAAGCTGTCATCAAGGCGAAGGGTGGCTACTTTGAAGAATCTCAAATATAAAATATATTTTGATATGTTTAACGCCTTTTAGGTTACTACATGATTCCATATGTGTTATTTCATAGTTTTGATGTCTTCACTATAATTCTGCAGTGTAGAGAATAGGAAAAATAAAGAAAAAACACTGAATGAGTAGGTGTCAACTTTTGTACTGTTATTGTACATGATGAACATATTATTCAATTCAGCCTTATCGGCAGGTATATGTGTGTACATATTCTCATATTCTGTCTCCCTCGTCTTAGTTGTGGGTGGGCATGCCCGCCTGGTATGTGGCTGCGTGTCGTGCCAATGTGAAGAGCGGTGCCATTATGGCCAACCTGTCGGACACAGAGATCCAGCGGGAGATTGGCATCAGTAACCCCCTGCACCGCCTTAAACTGCGCCTGGCCATTCAGGAGATGGTGTCCCTCACCAGCCCCTCGGCACCGGCCAGCACACACTCTGTAAGTGATACAATACGTAATAACCTGCACACAAGCATTAGCATATGTTCAGTAACATACTTGCTACACATCCAGAAGTTTGAATATGTCTGAGTGAAAACGTATTTAAACTGTAATCATTTATTCTTTTCCAATCTCAAATTGTCCTCAATGACATCACAGTCGACCAGTAATATCTGGATGACTCATGCAGAAATGGAGTCACTGACCGCTGCCATAAAACCAGTAAGCTATTTTGTATTTTTGTATTTGATTTAAGTTCCCTTTAGAAAATATTTTATTTCAAAATGTTCAACAAATTAAGACATTTCGTGCAACACAATTATCTAACGATAGTGTATTCATTCGGAACTGTATAAGATTGTATGGTACACATTTAACTGGCTTAAAATCATCAGGCAACTTGAGACTATGCTGAATGAAATGCCCTTTATCATTTGTTTTCTTTGTCTTTGTCTCTGATTAGGCATGTATTGCTGCACCTCTCCCCCACTACTCCCCCAATTTCTCTTTGAATGTAGTGTTTCTCCAACTAATTTTCCTTCACTAACAAACTATTCCTCCTTCTGCCCTTCCTTCCGTATATCTTCTCCTCTCCTCCTGCCATTTACCGTTCTGGCAATCGTTCCTTCTCCCTCTCCCTCCATATCTATCCCTTTTTTTCTCCTTCCTTTGCCTCCACTGAAGGAAGTGAAGGAGTTCAGCTGGGACCAGGTGAGTTGTTTTTGTCGTTAATATTATTGTCAGGATCAGCAAAACTATATTGATTATATCACATTGCAAACAGACCATACAGTTGAAGTCGGAAGTTTACATCCACCTTAGCCAAATACATTTCACCTCAGTTTTTCACAGTTCCTGACATTTATTCCAAGTAAAAATTCCCTGTCTTAGGTCAGTTAGGATCACCACTTTATTTTAAGAATGTGAAATGTGAGAATAATAGTAGAGAAATATTTATTTCAGGTTTTATTTCTTTCATCACATTCCCAGTGGGTCAGAAGTTTACATACACTCAATTAGTATTTGGTAACATTGCCTTTAAATTATTTAACTTGGTTCAGACGTTTTGGGCAGCTTTCCACAAGCTTCCCACAATAAGTTGGCTGAATTTTGGCCCATTCCTCCTGACAGAGCTGGTGTAACTGAGTCAGGTTTGTAGGCATCCTTGCTCGCACATGCTTTTTCAGTTCTGCCCACAACTTTTCTATAGGATTGAGGTCAGGGCTTTGTGATGGCCACTCCAATACCTTGACTTGGTTGTCATTAAGCCATTTTGCCACAACTTTGAGAGTATATTGGGGTCATTGTCCATTTGGAAGACCCATTTGCGACCAAGCTTTAACTTCCTGACTGATGTCTTGAGATGTTGTTTCAACATATCCACATAATTTTCCTAGCTCATGATGCCATCTATTTTGTGAAGTGCACAAGTCCCTCCTGCAGCAAATCACCCCCACAATATGATGCTGCCACCCCCGTGCTTCACAGTTGGGATGGTGTTCTTCGGCTTGCAAGCATCCCCCTTTTTCCTCCAAACATAACGATGGTCATTACAGTTCTATTTTTGTTTCATCAGACCAGAGGACATTTCTCCAAAAAGTACAATCTTTGTCCCCATGTGCAGTTGCAAACCGTAGTCTGGCTTTTTTTATGGCGGTTTTGGAGCAGTGGCTTCTTCCTTGCTGAGCGGCCTTTCAGGTTATGTCGATATAGGACTCGTTTTACTGTGGATATAGATAATTTTGTACCTGTTTCCTCCAGAATCTTCACCAGATCCTTTGCTGTTGTTCTGGGATTGATTTGCACTTTTCACACCAAAGTACGTTCATCTCTAGGAGACAGAGCGCGTCTCCTTCCTGAGCGGTATGACGGCTGCGTGGTCCCATGGTGTTTATACTTGTGTACTATTGTTTGTACAGATGAACGTGGTACCTTCAGGCTTTTAGAAATTGCTCCCAAGGATGAACCAGACTTGTGGAGGTCTACATTTTTTTTCTGAGGTCCTGGCTGATTTCTTTTAATTTTCCCGTAATGTCAAGGAAAGAGGCACTGAATATGAAGGTAGGCCTTGAAATACATCCACAGGTACACCTCCAATTGACTCAAATGATGCCAATTAGCCTATCAGAAGCTTCTAAAGCATTGACATCATTTTCTGGAATTTTCCAAGCTGTTGAAAGGAACAGTCAACTTAGTATATGTAAACTTCTGACCCACTTGAATTGTGATACAGTGAAATAATCTGTCTGTAAACAATTGTTGTCAAAATTATAGTTTGTTAACAAGAAATTTGTGGAGTGGTTGAAAAATGAGTTTTAATGATTCCAACCTAAGTGTATGTAAACCTCTGATTTCAACTGTATATCCCAAATCCAAATGTTCAAATGTTAAATTATTTTATCTATTCTCAGAGAAGATTTTGGAAGGAAATTTAGGAAATTGAAATAAATTGTCTCTGAGGCCATCGATTCTCACTGTCTGGTGCTCTCTCTTACCCACTTTTTCTCTCGTTTTTATATCCCACCTCCCTCTTTCTCCCCTATGTTTTGTATCCCAACACCCCTTCTCTCTCCCTCCCTCTTTCCCCCCCATCTAGATCCTGGCCTACGGGGACATGAATCATGAGTGGGTAGGGAATGAGTGGTTGCCCAGCCTGGGTCTGCCCCAGTACCGTTCCTACTTCATGGAGTCTCTGGTGGATGCTCGCATGCTGGACCACCTCACAAAGAAGGAGCTTAGGGGACAGCTTAAAATGGTGGACAGCTTCCACAGGTTAGATTCAAATATTTTCAATCAGTCTTTGCTGTCATCGAAGGGCATTCCATGTATGGAAGCAGATTCATACCAAAATCTGCTTCCTTAATTTATGCGATGCATGAAAACAAATAAAATACTGATCATCAACAGAATATTAAATGTACAATACCAAAGGGCATCTTATCTAGTGTCCTCTGCTCAGTTACATATTTCAATGGTTTTTACATGTATTTCTTATCATCATCTATTTCTTTCCTCTTCTCTAGAGGAGAAGGGGTTGGTTGTCACACGTTTTACTCTTGTGTGTATTTCTTAGCACCAGTATACACTATATATACAAACGTATGTGGACACCCCTTCAAATGAGTGGATTCGGCTACTTCAGCCACACCTTTTGCTGACAGGTGTATAAAATTGAGCACACTGCCATGCAATCTCCATAGACAAACATTGGCAGAAGAATGGACTTACTGAAGTAGAATGGACTTACTCATTGACTTTCAACGTGGCACCATCATAGGACGCCACCTTTCCAACAAGTCAGTTCGTCAAATTTTCTGCTCTGCTAGAGCTGCCTCGGGTCAACTGTAAGTGCTGTTATTGTGAAGTGGAAACGACTAGGAGCAACAACGGCTTTGCCGAGAAGTGATAGGCCAGACAAGCTCACAGAACGGGACTGCCCAAGTGGTGAAGTGCGTAACGCGTTTAAATGGTCTGTCCTCGGTTGCAACACTCACTACCGAGTTGCTTTCAGAGGCAGTTTGGAACGTCAGCACGTTCGTCGGGAGCGTCATGAAATGGGTTTTCATGAAAAAGCCTCACCATGCACAATGCCAAGCGTCGGCTGGAGTTGTGTAGAGCTTGTCGCCATTGGACTCTGGAGCAGCTATTTTTCATGTTTCGGGCTGGTCACCTTAGTTCCATTGAAGGGAAACCTTAATGCTACAGCATACGATGACATTCTAGACGATTCTGTGCTTCCATCTTTGTGCCAACAGTTTGGGGAAGGCCCAGTCCTGTTTCAGCATGACAATGCCCCCATGCACAAAGCGAGGTCCATACAGAAATGGTTTGTTGAGATCGGTGTGGAAGAACTTGACTGGCCTGCACAGAGCCCTGACCTCAACCCCATCAAACACCTTTGGGATGAATTGGAACGCCAACTGCGAGCCAGGCCTAATCACCCAACATCAGTGCCTGACCTCACTAATGCTCTTGTGGCTGAATTGAAGCAAGTCCCCGCAGCAATGTTCCAACGTCTAGTGGAATGATATTTTGTAATGAGATGATCGACAAGCAGGTGTCCACATACTTTTGGTTATGTAGTGTATCTTACAATAATTTTTTTAATATCAGGAGAAAGACCAAAGACTTGGTTTGAAACGGGGACCATTTTTATCCTCCTAGCTTATTCCATAAGCCACCACACACTCTGTCCACTTGTGACAACCAGCCCCATTGTGGAATGATGTCACACAGTATGGGGTTGGTTTTTGCTAGAAGAATGATATTCCTAACAAAATTCAGCATTTTAGGCCGTGAGAATAACAAAGTACCTTTTTAGTAAATTTGTGAGTGTATGCGTGTGTTTGCACATGTGGGTATGTGACAGAAACAAATATGTGTGAGAGAGGGGCAACAAAGGGAGCTCTTTATAGCACATGCACAAAGGAGCTTGGGATTTACTATAATGGAGTTGATAGTGACAACCAGCCCCATATTTCATGTGACAACCATCCCCAACCTCTATTCCCCCCCCCCCCATGCTAATTAAGATTCTAGTTACTGGATGTATGTCATGTTCAAATCAAAGTTTATTTGATTTCGTGCGCCGAATACAACAGGTGTAGACCTTACAGTGAAATGCTTACTTACAGGCTCTAACCAATAGTGCGAAAAAAAGGTATGTGTGTGTGTGTAGGTAAGTAAAGAAATAAAACAACAGTAAAAATACATTTGAAAATAAGAGTAGCGAAGCTATATACAGACACGGGTTAGTCAGGCTTATTGAGGTGGTATGTACATGTAGGTATGGTTAAAGTGACTATGCATATATGATGAACAGAGAGTAGCAGTAGCGTAAAAGGAGGGGTTGGCGGGAGGTGGGACACAATTCAGATAGCCCAGTTAGCCAATGTGCGGGAGCACTGGCTGGTCGGGCCAATTGAGGTAGTATGTACATGGATGTATGACATGAATTGACCAGGTGTCCGAGTTCTTTCAAAGAATTCACATATTTTAACCTTGAAAATATTAGAGTGCCATTTAGATTGGGAGTAATTAGCACTGTGACAACCAACCCTGGTCTCCGCTACTCAATAGTTTTCTTTTCTCCAGTTTCTCTGCATCAGGGTTTTTAATGTGTTTGGTTGTGAGGACATCAACAGTAACGCTCCTTTCTCTCTCTTTCTCCCTCTCTTTCTCTCTCTCTCTCTCGCAGGGTCAGTCTGCATTATGGCATCATGTGCTTGAAGCGTTTGAACTACGACAGGAAGGAGCTTGAAAGGAGGAGGGATGAGAACCAACATCAGAACCAAGGTGAGCATACGTACAGTATACGTACAGGTATCTTGAACCATAACGTATTTGGGGGCTCGTCTGATATTGCCAATGATTGTTGTCTTGCAAATAAAACGGGCAACTTGGGCTATAACGTCGCCATATTCTTTGTCTCTCAATTGCAAATGTTCACTGTATTTGTAACCCCACTTGGTTGTTATTGTACTACAGTAGCGGCCTCTTTCTGCCCACTCCCTAGATGTGATGGTATGGTCCAATGATCGAGTGATGTGTTGGGTCCAGGCCATTGGGCTAAAGGAGTTTGCAGATAATCTCACAGAGAGTGGGGTCCATGGGGCCCTCCTAGCCTTGGACGACACGTTTGATTACACCGACCTAGCCCTGCTCCTCCAGATGCCCAATCAGAACACACAGGTACCTTCCCTTCCTGCTACACTCCAAGAAATGCTGGATTAAAAACGACCCAGTTTGCTAACCCAACGCTAGGGATGGGCTTTTGAAATAATTTCACTATACGAATAATATCATGGTATCCGGGTAGTCTAAATACATTTTAAACTTCAATGGGGACTTGCTCGTGCGACTCAAGAGGCGTGCTCTGCTTGTTTCAGCACAGAACGGTGCGGGAGGGGCAGAGTGTCTGACATGGAAGGGGAGAGAGAAAGTAGCCAAACCAACTCGCTCAAGTTAGACATCCTATTGCAGCAAAAAGTTTATCATCTCATCTGGTAGTGTCTGTCTTAACTGCATCAAATTGAAGTAAAGAAGCTAGCTAGCTACACTAGCCAGCTAGCTAGCAAGGCTAATTGAGGCTATTTTTCTGCGCTCCCCGTCCAACAACTCTATTCATATTAATCAACAGCCTACCTATTGGATGATCATTGTAGCCTACTCTCCCACTTCACTGCTACACATAGAGCCTCTGACAGTAAAGCTGTTTTGATTGACTGACCATAACAAGCTACACGCGTGAAAAGTGTGTAGGCTGCCGGTAAGTCTTTTTTCATGGGCACACTCATAACAACTGTCATCAAAACTGTCATAAAACTGTTGTTTTATAAACATTTTTAATGTCATGGTCTATCCTTGCATGTAGCAAGGTCACATAGAGAATACAATTTTAGTCAAAGCCTCTTAATAAAAATAAAAAATAAAAAATATAATACATTTAAAATAATAATATAATTTAAAAAAAATATACTCTCACAAGTAATCGTATAATAATGCCTGTTCGGATATTCGGGTAAATGTTGGACAGAACACACAATGAGTTATTTTGACCCAGCCAGTTGTGTTGTATGAATAACCCAATATGTTTGGATTACACAAACATTGGCTAATTTAACCATCACTTTCATGCTGGGTTGACCCAGGGGTGAATGACTGCCCCCTCTCATTGAAGCCACGGAAGTTCAAAGCCAACCGTGGTACTGCAGGACTTGTTAGCAGGAAACAGGATCCCCCGTTATAGTGAATGGGAAAATTGCAATCTTCGTGGTAAATGTTCGTGTAAAGTTTTTAAACACAATCATGGTACCAATAATAGATTGTAATACACCAGATGTATAGTCACCTGACAGTGTATTAAGTACACCCGTCTTCTTCCGGGTCAGACCACCCTTTGCCTACAGAATAGCCTGAAATCTTCGGTGTATGGATTCTACAAGGTTTTGGAAACATTTGTTGCTCAATTGGTATCAAGGGACCTAATGTCTGCCAAGGAAAACATTCCCCACACCAGTACACCCCTGCCACCAGCCTGTACTGTTGACACCAGCCAGGATGGGGCCATGGACTCATGCTGCTTACGCCAAATCATGACTCTGCCATCAACATGACACAACAGAAACCGTCCAATTGTCCAGTGTTGGTGATCGTGTGCCCACTGGAGCCACTTCTTCTTGTTTTTAGCTGATAGTGGTGGAACCCGTTGTGGTCGTCTGCTGCAATAGCTGATCCATAGGAAGGATCGACCAGGTGTGCGTTCTGAGATGTCGTTCTGCAAACCACTGTTGTACTGCGCATTTATTTGCCTGCCTGTTCGTGGCCCACCTGTTAGCTTGCACAATTCTTGCCATTCTTTTTCGACCTCACTCATCAATGAGCTGTTTTCGCCCACAGGACTGCCGCTGACTGGATGTTTATTTATTTTTTTGTCACACCATTCTCTGTAAACCCTAGACACTGTCGTGCGTGAAAAGCCCAGGAGGGTGGCTGTTTCTGAGATACTGGATCCGGCACGCCTGGCACCGTCGATCATACCGCGCTCAAAGTGGCTTAGGTCACTCATTTTGCACATTCAATCGAACAGTAACTGAATGCCTCGATGCCTGGCTGCCTGCTTTGTATAGTAAGGCACAGCCACGTGACTCACTGTCTGTAGAAATAATAATTTCCGTGACCGTGGATGGTGTACCTAATAAACTGGCCTGTGTGAGTGTGTCCTTTAACTTATTATGTTAAAATCGAACACAGAAGAAGTTATAGTTGAGTTGCTAACGGCAGCCTGCAGTACACCGGTCGGCCTTCAACTCGCGTTACTCAGTGAGAGGTGAAGCAATCTAGCTAGCCTGCAACATCACTTCCTGGGGTAGCTCAAACTGTGCATGGTACGTCTCCATGAGACGCCATCTTAACCGACTTCATTTGGCTTCAATGCGCTATTGAGTCTTCACGAAGGAATGAATGGTGTCACGTGATCGATGGCTTTATCCATTCAAATCAAATTGTATTTGTCACACGCTTCGTAAACAACAGATGTAGACTAACAGTAAAATGCAGGTAGGGTTTAGGGTAGGGACATCCCAAGGATAGCACAAACCATTTTTTATTCTAATCCATAGGGAATTTGCAGGCGTGGCTTTTGGACAGTTATTTTTGCCCACCCCTGAGAGTAAATGTCATTCCTGTTCATCATTTTAAGTTTGTACACTTCAAATTAAAATTTTCCTTGAATGTTTTTAATCTTTCCATAATCTAATATGAAATGAATAACAATAGTATTTTTAATATTGTAACAAAGTGGTAGCTATCCCAACATTCGGATATGCATAGGCTTTTGACTCATACACTTGTGTAACCCTTATTAAAGCTATAAAAGCATTAGTGTTCAACCTTCATGTGATAACAATACAACAACAGAACAGATTAACCGGAATGACATTTGCACTCATGCCAAAAACGACCTGAAAGCCATGCCCCTACTAAGCCACGCCTACGGTCTATCAGCATCAATAACCCAACCTTGCTCTTTTTTAAAGTAAACAACCCAACTAAGTGGCCCAATGCCTGCAACCCAGCAGTTGGATCATCCAAACAACCCTGTGTACAGTAGTCCAATCAGAACATGCAGGTACTCACCACCAGGGATTTTTCTGCCGTGGAAATCTAAGTTTTTTCATATTTATTTTATGATGGAAAAATGCTTTCAGTGTAAACATAAATGACTAAAACCAGACATAAAGATAATAACGGACCTATATATTGTAATAATATCATGTTTGAGAACTAACAATCACTAAAATAAAAGCTAAGACATTTACTTTAAAGCTGCAATATGTCACTTTTTGGGTGACCTGACCAAATTCATATAGAAATGTGAGTTATAGATCTGTCATTCTCATTGAAAGCAAGTCTAAGAAGCAGTAGATCATTTACATTTAAGTAGATGTGTTCTATGTGCGAGTTTTCTATGCCTACCATTCTTATGTTTAGTTTTTGCATCTTTTACTCTCGTACTTTGATACTTTTGTACACCAGCTTCAAACAAGCTGAAATTTCAATATTTTTCGTTAAATAATATATTTCACGGCGATTTAAATGGTACAATGATTCTCTACTTGTTTTTGTTGCTTATTTTGTCACACAAATTGAAATTAGGCAAACTATTAGAATTTTTTTAACCAGGAAATGGCGATGCGATTTCTGCATATCACACCTTTAAAACTGACACCATTTCTTTCAACTCCATTGAGAAACTTGTAGAATTGCAGAAAATGTCCTAAAATTTAAAAAAAAGTCTCTACACAGCCAAGATGGGGTCCTCTAAAATGTTCTCTAAAATCCAGCCATGCCGATGGGCTGACCACTATCCAATCAGAGCACAGGCATTACCCATTCTACTATCGTAGTCTAATTAGAACAACCATCATTCACCACAATCACCAACCTACTTCATTTACAACTGTTTTGTAATTCAATGTAATCAATAAATGCCCTTGATAATCTTAATTATAATCTTAATACACTCATTCTTTCTCTCCCAGGCGAGGCAGATGCTGGAGAAGGAGTACAATGCGCTCATCTCCATGGGAACTGAGAGAAGACCAGATGAGGTAAAAATAATAATAATCAAAGAATGCCAATGAAAACAACATCAATAAAGTTATGCTCAATGTTAATGACTCATACAAGCAAGCGTTACAATCTTTATGAAATGGTAAATGGATAGTTGCTTGCCGAAGGCTATTGCTCATGAAGAAAGGCAGTTTGTTTCTACCAACATTAACTGGGAACCATGTGCATGTATTTTTCCCACATGCTGTTCTATAGCACAGGTGTCAAACTCATTCCACGGGGGGCCGAGTGTCTGCGGGTTTTCGCTCCTCCCTTGTACTTGATTGATGAATTAACATCACTAATTAGTTAGGAACTCCCCACACCTGGTTGTCTAGGGCTTTATTGAAAGGAAAAACCAAAAACCTGCAGACACTAGGCCCTCCGTGGAATGAGTTTGACACCCCTGTTCTATAGTATACCTACAGTTGAAGTCGGAAGTTTACATACACTAAGTTGACTGTGCCTTTAAACAGCTTGGAAAATTCCAGAAAATTATGTCATGGCTTTAGAAGCTTTTGATAGGCTAATTGACATCATTTGAGTCAATTGGAGGTGTACCTGTGGATGTATTTCAAGGCCTACCTTCAAACTCAGTTCCCCTTTGCTTGACATCAGGTGAAAATCAAAGGAAATCAGCCAAGACCTCAGAAAAACAATTGTAGACCTCCACAAGTCTGGTTCATCCTTGGGAGCAATTTCCAAACGCCTGAAGGTACCACGTTCATCTGTACAAACAATAGTATGCAAGTATAAATACCAAGGGACCACGCAGTCGTCATACCGCTCAGGAAGGAGACGCGTTCTGTCTCCTAGAGATGAACGTACTTTGGTGCGAAAAGTGCAAATCAATCCCAGAACAACAGCAAAGGCCCTTGTGAAGATGCTGGAGGAAACTGGTACAAAATTATCTATATCCACAGTAAAACGAGCCCTATATCGACATAACCTGAAAGGCCGCTCAGCAAGGAAGAAGCCACTGCTCCAAACCACCATGAAAAGCCAGACTACAGTTTGCAACTGCACATGGGGACAAAGATTGTACTTTTTGGAGAAATGTCTTCTGGTCTGATGAAACAAAAATAGAACTGTTTGGCCATAATGACCATCGTTATGTTTGGAGGAAAAAGGGGGATGCTTGCAAGCCAAAGTACACCATCCCAACCATGAAGCACGGGGGGGGGGGGGGGGGGGGGGGGGGCAGCAACATGTTGTTAGGGTGCTTTGCTGCAGGAGAGACTGGTGCACTTCACAAAATAGATGGCATCATGAGCTAGGAAAATTATGTGGATATATTGAAGCAACATCTCAAGACATCAGCCAGGAAGTTTAAAGCTTGGTCGCAAATGGTCTCCAAATGGACAATGACCCCAAGCATACTTCCAAAGCTGTGGCAAAATGGCTTAAGGACAACAAAGGCAAGGTATTGAAGTGGCCATCACAAAGCCCTGACTTCAAACCTATAGAAAATTTGTGGGCAGAACTGAAAAAGTGCGTGCAAGCAAGGAGACCTACAAACCTGACTCGGTTACACCAGCTCTCTCAGGAGGAATGGGCCAAAAGTCACCCAACTTATTGTGGGTAGCTTGTGGAAGGCTACCCAAAATGTCTGACCCAAATTAAACAATTTAAAGACAATGCTACCAAATACTAATTGAGTGTATGTAAACTTCTGACCCACTGGGAATGTGATGAAAGAAATTAAAGCTGAAATAAATCATTCTCTATTATTCTGACATTACACATTCTTAAAATAAAGTGGTTATCCTAACTGACCTAAGACAGGGAATATTTACCTGGATTAAATGTCAGGAATTGTGAAAAACTGAGTTGAAATGTTTTTGGCTAAGGTGTATGTAAACTTCTGACTTTAACTAGCACTTGGTAAATCTTATATCATCATACAATATTGTCTCGTTGACAGGATGGCACTAAGACGTTCAGTCGTTCACCCTCGTGGAGAAAGATGTTCAGAGAGAAGGACCTCCGGGGCGTGACCTCTGATTCCTCGGAAACGTTACCCGCCAACTTCCGTGCCTCCGCCATCTCCACGCCCTCCGTCACCCTGAGGAAAGTCCAAAGTGAAGGTGAGGTGGTCGTCTCTTTCATCTCCTTCCCCCTGGGTACCTACTATTTGAGTCATTGGTTCCATGCTGACCAATCATTTCAGTGTTATTGACTGGAAATCTAGTCTCATTGACTGGTGTTTAAAATCGTAATGCTATCTGTTTCAGTGAACTCCGGGCCCAGGGGTGAGTCAGGGTCAGTGAGAACATATTCCTGCTAGAGATAAGCACACCAGGTGAGAAAAATACTTAATTGCCAAATAATATCATAAACGTGTACAAAGTTGTAAACACTGGTGTAAAGTACTGAAGTAAAAATACTTGAAAGTACTACTTAAGAATTTTTGGGGGGTATCTGTACTTTACTATTTATATTTTTGACAACTTTTATTTCACTACATTCTTATTGAAAGTATGTACCTTTTACTCCGTACGTTTTCCCTGACACATGAAAGTACTTGCTACATTTGGAATGCTTATTAGCAGTACAGGAAAATGGTCTAATTCACACACTTATCAAGAGAACATCCCTGGTCATCCCTACTGCCTCTGATCTGGCAGACTCACTAAACACATGCTTTGTTTGTAAATTATGTCTTCGTGTTGGAGCGTGCCCCTGGCTATCCGTAAATTATAAAAACAAGAACACGGTGCCATCTGGATTGCTTAATATAAGGAATGTGAAATGATTCATACTTTTACTTTTGATACTTAAGTATTTTTTGCAATTACATTTACTTTTGATACTCAGTAGTTGAGTCATTTTCTATTAAGCTATCTTTTACTTTTACTCAAGTATGACAATTGGGTACTTTTTCCACCACTGGTTGTAAAGTAGTCAATGCTCATTCCTGGCTCAACAAAGCATCAACTTTTTTACATTTTGAATGGTGCTTTTGTCACCTTCTGTAAGTGTCTGAACTTCAGTCACCTAAACATGTCATTTCAGTCATCTCATGCATCCAAACACATTTCAGTAAGTAGTATCAGTTATCCAAAAACATTCCACTAATTTCAGTGAGCCATCATCCCAAAATATTTCAGTCCTTTCAGTACTGTCATCAGAACACATTTGTCAATTCAGTCATCTCAGTCATCCAAACACGTTTCAGAAAAGAGCCGACGCACACTGAAATGCAGTTTTTTTTTGGTTCCTTCATTATTTATCAACCCTGTCTTTGTTTTAGAGTCCGAAAAAAAATCCGCCCAGTTTAAGATGAAGATCATCAACAAAATGGAGGACAGAACACAAACAACAAGAATTCATTTGGAATCCTTCAAGAAACAAGGACAATGTGAGAGAATGAAAAGATGCAAAAATAGAGTGAATGTCCGTCTGTCTCTCTGTCTCTCTGTCTCTCTGTCTCTCTGTCTCTCTGTCTCTCTGTCTCTCTGTCTCTCTGTCTCTCTGTCTCTCTGTCTCTCTGTCTCTCTGTCTCTCTCTCTCTGTCTCTCTCTCTCTGTCTCTCTCTCTCTGTCTCTCTCTGTCTCTCTCTCTCTGTCTCTCTCTCTCTGTCTCTCTCTCTCTCTCTCTCTCTGTCTCTCTCTCTCTGTCTCTCTCTCTCTGTCTCTCTCTCTCTGTCTCGCTCTCTCTGTCTCTCTCTCTCTGTCTCGCTCTCTCTGTCTCGCTCTCTCTCTCGCTCTCTCTCTCGCTCTCTCTCTCGCTCTCTCTCTCGCTCTCTCTCTCGCTCTCTCTCTCGCTCTCTCTCTCGCTCTCGCTCTCGCTCTCGCTCTCTCGCTCTCGCTCTCTCTCGCTCTCTCTCGCTCTCTCTCGCTCTCTCTACAGTTGTGGCATGAAGCTATTTGATGCTGTAGAAAGTGACTCCATCGCCCATTGTTAAGTTCATCTTTAGTTGTGAGTGTGAAATGACAATGACATAATGACTCTTCTTTTTTTCTTTGGGACGTAAAACTGCATTCCAATTCTGATCAACAGAATGATGACCCAGATTTTTGGGGGACTGTCGAGAGAACATGCATACCCGTTCTGTTAAAATCTCAGAACGTGGTTTTGGGATCGTGTTTCTCAACCTTTTTGTGACATGAACAGGCAAGATAAGGTATTTTCTTTACTAAGGACCCACAAGTTATGGTCCTTCTCTCTTGGGGAACCATTTACATTAAAACGAGCAATTGAGAACTGACTAAATCAGGTACAGCTAACCATCTGAGGGACCAGTCAGCATCATCCAAGGAACTGGTCGGTCCGTGGACCAGAGGTTGAGGAACACTGTGTTAGGACAGAGGGAGAGGGAGGTTACGAAATAAGTTCTAAGGGTTATAAACAGTTATGAAGGGAGAGTATATGAGGGAATGGAATCATGTTCTTAAGCCATAACATACAACATGAGGTGCACAATGAGAAGGACAATGGACAATGAGTGAAGTGCATTATGACAAAATCCTGTTCCAACAACAAAAAAGTTTGTTAATATGCATGCCAAAACAAAACCATTTTAGAGTGAGATTAATGATATCAATCATGTAATGACATGAAAGCTTGGGTACGGGTAATTTGTAAAATGTGTGTTTTATTTGTATCATTTTTTTGTGTGTGTGTGTGTCTGAACTGTATGTTCATTTTATACTTAGTTAAGACTGACTGTAATTTTTGTTTAAAGTAAATGCGTTTTAAGTTATGGACATTTAAGATAATATTGTATATGTACATTTTAAAAACAACTTATGATTTAAATTAATGAAGAGTAGTGATGATAATTGAAAATAATATAACAATAATGATCATGATTGTAAAAGCTGTAATTAAAAAATACCTGTAAAATGGATGGAAACTAAGTGTTTAATTTCTTGTTCCGCATTATAATTCCTCTTCCAAATAAGGTATTGTAATCCTTCCTATGGAAGGTCAACAGGAGCAGTTCCTTGATTTGTTCTTGATTTTCTTTTAATCCTTTGTCACGTTCCTGACCTATTTATGTTAGTTTGTTATGTGTGTTAGTTGGTCAGGACGTGAGGTTGGGTGGGCATTCTATGTTTTCTGTTTCTGTGTTGGTTTTGGGTTGCCTGGTATGGCTCTTAATTAGAGGCAGGTGTTTGGCGTTCCTCTAATTAAGAGTCATATTTAGGTAGGCGTTGTCACAGTGTTCGTTGTGGGTGATTGTCTTCCGTGTCTGTGTAATTGTTTGCACCATACGGGACTGTTACGGTTTGTTCGGTTTGTGTAGTCTAATTGTCCTATTCATGCGTTCTTATTGTTTTATGTAAGTTCGTCGTATAGGTCTGTCTTCACCGTTTTGTTGTTTTGTTAGTTTATACAAGTTCGTGTTTTTTCGTTAAATAAATATGTGTTCAAACTTCGCTGCGCCTTGGTTCCCTCAATACTCCTCCTTTTCGGTCGAAGAGGAGGAGGACCGCCGTTACATCCTTCCCTCGTATCAGGTTCCCACTGGGCACAAATTGGTTGAATCAACATCATTTGTCAACGTATTGTGACGTGGAATCTACATGGAAAATACATTGGATTTGAAAAAGTTATCAGCGTAAACTGTTTTTTCAATCACAGGATTATGTCATCATTGAAACCAGTTTTCAACATAGATGAACCTTGTATAAAATAGGTTGAATTTGTACCTTTTCGAAACAACGTCAAATCTTCAACGTTAAATCCACTATCAGAAAAAAAACTATAGGCTGGGCAGCACCTCCTACTAGAGAATTTATCTACAGTTGAAGTCGGAAGTTTACATACACTTAGGTTGGAATCATTAACTCGTTTTTCAACCACTCCACAAATGTCTTGTTAACAAACTATAGTTTTGGCAAGTCGGTTAGGACATCTACTTTGTGCATGACAAAAGTCATTTTTACAAAAATTGTTTACAGTCAGAGTATTTAACTTATAATTCACTGTATCACAATTCCAGTGGGTCAGAAGTTTACATACACTAAGTTGACTGTGCCTTTAAACAGCTTGGAAAATTTCAGAAAATGATGTCATGGCTTTAAAAGCTTCTGATAGGCTAATTGACATCATTTGAGTCAATTGGAGGTGTACCTGTGGATGTATTTCAAGGCATACCTTCAAACTCCGTGCGTGTTTGCTTGACATCATGGGAAAATCAAAGGAAATCAGCCAAGACCTCAAACAAAATTGTAGACCTCCACAAGTTTGGTGGATGAACCAGACTTGTAGTAGACGCGTTCTGTCTCCTAGAGATGAACGCACTTTGGTGTGAAAAGTGCAAAGTAATGCCAGAACAACAGCAAATGGCCTTGTGAAGATGCTGGAGGAAACCGGTACAAAAATATCTATATCCACAGTAAAACGAGTCCTATAAAGACATAACCTGAAAGGCCGCTCAGCAAGGAAGAAGCCACTGCTCCAAAACCGCCAGAAAAAAGCCAGACTACGGTTTACAACTGCACACGGGACAAAGATTGTACTTTTTGGAGAAATGTCCTCTGGTCTGATGAAACAAAAATAAAACTGTTTGGCCATAATGACCATCGTTATGTTTGGAGGAAAAAGGGGGAGGCTTGCAAGCCGAAGAACACCATCCCAACCGTGAAGCATGGGGGTGGCAGCATCATGCTGTGGGGGTGCTTTGCTGCAGGATGGACTGGTGCACTTCACAAAATAGATGGCATCATGAGGTAGGAAATTTATGTGGATATATTGAAGCAACATCTCAAGACATCAGTCAGGAAGTTATAGGTTGGTCGCAAATGGGTCTTCAAAATGGACAATGACCCCACGCATACTTTCAAAGTTGTGGCAAAATGCTTAAGGACAACAAAGTCAAGGTATTGGAGTGACCATCACAAAGCCCTGACCTCAATCCTGTAGAAAATTTGTGGGCAGAACTGAAAAAGTGTGTTCGAGCAAGGAGGCCTACAAACCTGATTCAGTTACACCAGCTCTGTCAGGAGGAATGGGCCAAAATTCACCCAACTTATTGTGGGAAGCTTGTGGAATGCTTCCCAAAACGTTTGACCCAAGTTAAACAATATAAAGGCAATGCTACCAAATACTAATTGAGTGTATATGTAACCTTCTGACCCACTGGGAATGTGATGAAAGAAATAAAACCTGAAATAAATCATTCTCTCTACTATTTTTCTGACATTTCACAGTCTTAAAATAAAGTGGTGATCCTAACTGACCGAAGACAGGGAATTTTTACTAGGATTAAATGTCAGGAATTGTGAAAAACTGAGTTTAAATGTATTTGGCTAAGGTGTATGTAAACTTCCGACTTCAACTGTATATACAGCTATTCATTTGGTCTCCCATCCAGGGTTTTAAGCCCTACTTACATCAAATTGTATTGGTCACATACACATTGTAAGCAGAAGTTATTGCGAGTGTAGTGAAATGGTTGTGCTTCTAGTTCTGAAAGTGCAGCAGTATCTAACATGTAATCTAACAATTCCACAACACCTACCTAATACACACTGTTATGAGAATTCCCTTATCAATGTTCATAAACTTAAATTAATCTACTCAGTCTCCAACCCAGAGTTTGTAAGACTATGGTTGAATTAAACAGACAGAGTCCCAGCTTACAATAGTCAAAATGTTTATTCACGAGAGTACTCTGAAGTCCATTATACAAAGGCATCCATTTTATACTTTTTCCCTACTTACGTACATACTTCAACACAAACAGTAGATATCCTACGCACATACATACACACGAACAGTAGGTGAGTTGTATCCTTCTCCAGAGTTCTCACCACTGTTTATCACTACCCAGCCGACAGTTCCATTCCCCTAAGATTAGAGAAATCTTGAGAAGTACTCCCTGTCCTACCATAAGTTTCTCAGAGTTCTAGCCAGGTCGGGTCAAACACAGTTGAATTGTTCTCGGTATTTTCTTAGGCACACACATACACATACATTTCTCTCCCTCACAGGTCTCTTCTGAACCTATTTGGACTTACGTTTAATACTTTAGTTATTCCTTATACATGCTACATAAACTATGATCACTCATAGTTAGGTTTCAGGGTGGAATTATTGAATCATTATCTTTAAACATATAAATTCCCTTATCAACACATCTAAGTAATGGAATAAGATTATATACATATTAATATATGGATGAGCAATGACAGAGGGGCATAGGCAAGATGCAATAGATGGTATAAAATACAGTATATACATATGAGATGAGCAATGCAAGATATGTAAACATTATTAATGTGACTAGTGATCCGTTAAAGTGGCCAATGATTTCAAGTCTGTATGTAGGCAGCAGCCTCTCTGTGATGGCTGTTTAACAGTCTGATGGCCTTGAGATAGAAGCTGTCTCTCGGTCCTTTGATATTTGTCACGGACTACTAGCAATGTGCTACTTTGAGAAGAGTTATTGAGTGATCACTGGATAACTAAATTGATTCACTGTTGCTATTGAAGTCATTTTAAAGGGCAGGTTTAAAACGTATTAAGGCTAGGAGGCAGTATTTTGACATCCGGATGAAAAGCGTGCCCAAAGTAAACTGCCTGCTCAGGCCCAGAAGCTAGCATATGCATATTATTAGTGGATTTGGATAGAAAACACTCTGAAGTTTCTAAAACTGTTTGAATAATGTCTGTGAGTATAACAGAACTGATTTGGCAGGCGAAACCCCGAGCACAATCCATCCAGAGATTTTTTGTTGTTGTTGAGGTTAATCTGTTTTCCATTACGTTTCTATGGGAAGCCCTTTTTAATAGGAATATGGTTGCAGTTCCTATGGCTTCCACTAGATGTCAACAGCCTTTAGAAATTGGTTGATGTTTTTCTTTTGAGAAATGACGAAGTAGTCCTGTTCTTTCCATGTGTCACTCGGAGTGACTCAAGTCTTCTGGTGCGCACGACCTGGAACGCGTTTCACTTTGTTTTCGTCCTGTATTGAACACAGTATATCCCATCTTAAAATGTATCGATTATTTACGTTTTAGGGTACCTAAGTTTGAATTAGGAAAGTTGTTTGGACCAAGTTTACAGGTAACTTATTAGATACTTTGTAGGCATGTTGGGCGAGTTGAAACCGGTGTATTTCTGAATCAAACGTGCCAAATAAATTGACATTTTGTGGATATAAAGAAGAAATTTATTGAACAAAAGGACCATTTGTGATGTTCCTGGGACATTTTGGAGTGCCAACGGAAGAAGATCCTCTAAGGTATGAATTATATCGTTATTTCTGACTTTTGTGTCACACCTGGCTGGTTGACATATGACTTTCATGTGTTTGTATGCAGGGTGCTGTCCTCAGATAATCGCATGGTCTGCTTTTGCCGTAAAGCCTTTTTGAAATCTGACACTGCGGCTGGATTAACTTCTTATGGCTGGGGGGCTGTATTGAGTAGCTTGGATGAATAAGGTTTCCAGAGTAAACTGCCTCCTACTCAGGCCCAGAAGCTAAGATATGTATATTATTAGTAGATTTGGATAGAAATCTAAAACTGTTTGAATGATGTCTGTGAGCATAACAGAACTCATATGGCAGGCAAAAACCTGAGAAAAAAAATCCAACCAGGAAGTGGAAAATCTATGGTTTGTAGTTTTTCAACTCTTTGCCTATCCAAGATACAGTGGAAATTTGGTCCGATTGCAATTCCTAAGGCTTCCACTAGATGTCAACAGTCTTTAGAACCTTGTTTCAGGCTTTTACTGTAAAGGAGGAGAGAATAAGAGCTCATTGAGTAAGGGGTCTATCATGAAGGTAATGAGCTCATTCAGGCGCGCTCCCGTGAGAGGTAGCTGCGTTCCTTTTAATTTCTAAAGACAAAGGAATTCTCCGGTTGAAACATTATTGAAGATTTATGTTAATGGCCTTGGTCTTTCATCAAAAAGGGCTATCTTCTGTATACCACCCCTACCTTGTCACAACACAACTGATTGTCTCAAACTCATTAAGAAGGAAAGAAATTCCACAAATACACTTATAACAAGGCACACCCGTTAATTGAAATGCATTTCAGGTAACTACCTCATGAAGCTGGTTGAGAGAATGCCAGGAATGTGCAAAGCTGTCATCAAAGCTACTTTGAAGAATCTCAAATATTTTGATTTGTTAATAAAGACTTTTTTGGTTACTTCATAGTTTTGCCGTCTTCACTATTATTCTACAATGTAGAAAATAGTAAAAATAATTTAATTACAAATGAATTACTTAAAAATCATACAATGTGATTTTCTGGATGTTTGTTTTAGATTCCGTCTCTCACAGTTGAAGTGTACCTATGATAAAAATTACAAACCTCTATATATGCTTTGTAAGTAGGAAAACCTGCAAAATCGGCAGTGTATCAAATACTTGTTCTCCCCACTGTAGGTGTTAGGTGGTGCAGTTACCGAACCAGGCGGTGATACAGCCTGACAGTTTGCTCACAATGGTACATCTGTAAAAGTTTGTGAGGGTCTTAGGGGCCAAGCCAAACATTTTTCATCCCCCTGCGGTTGAGGAGGCGCTGTTTTGCTTTCTTCACCACACTGTCTTTATGGCTCGACCCTTTCAGATTGTCAGTGATGTGCACGCCAAGGAACTTGAAGCTTTCACCTTTTCCACTGTGGCCACGTCGATGTGAATGTGGGTGTGCTCCCTCTGCTTTCTCCTGAAGTCCATGATTAGATCCTTCGTTCTGTTGACGTTGAGGGAGAGGTTATTTTCCTGGCACCACTCTGCCAGGGCTCTCACCTTCTCCCTCATCATTGTTGGTAATCAGGCCTATTGTTGTGTCGTTTGCAAACTTGATGATTGAAATGCGTGGCCACGTAGTCATGGGTTAACAGGGAGTACAGGAGGGTGCTGAGCATGCACCCTTGTGGGGCACCTGTGTGTAGAATCAGTGTAGTGGAGGTATTGTTTCCTACCTGGGGGCAGCGCATCAGGAATTCCAGTGGCCAGTTGCACAGGGCTGGGTTCAGACCCAGGACCCCAGAGCTTAATGATGAGCTTGGAGGGTACTATGGTGTTGAAGACTGAGCTGTAGTCAATGAACAGCATTCTTAAATAGGTATTCCTCTTGGGATAGGGCAGTGTGCAATGTGATGGCGATTGCATCGTCTGTTGATCTATTGTGAAGGTATGCAAATTGAAGTGGGTCTAGGGTGTCAGGTAAGGTGGAGGTGATATGATCCTTAACTTCTACTTGGTCACCATCCCGGATCCGGGAACATCCTCATCAGTAAAAAAGCTGACTAGCATAGCCTAGCATAGCGCCACAAGTAAATACTAGCATATAAATATCATGAAATCACAAGTCAAAGACACCAAATGAAAGATACACATCTTGTGAATCCAGCCATCATTTCCGATTTTTAAAATGTCTTACAGCGAAAACACTATGTATTTCTATTAGCTAACCACAATAGCAAAAGACTCAACCGCATATTTTCACAATTTTTTTACCGCATAGGTAGCTATCACAAAACCGACCAAATAGAGATATAATTAGTCACTAACCAAAAAACAACTTCATCAGATGACAGTCTTATAACATGTTATACAATAAATCTATGTTTTGTTCGAAAATGTGCATATTTGAGGTATAAATCATAGTTTTACATTGCAGCTACCATAAAAAAATATCACCAAAGCAGCCGGAATAATTACAGAGAGCAACGTGAAATACCTAAATACTCATCATAAAACATTTATGAAAAATACATGGTGTACAGCAAATTAAAGATGAACATTTTGTGAATCCAGCCAATAAAGGGTTTTACAGCGAAAACACAATATAGCATTATATTAGCTTACCACAAAAGCCAACCACACAACCGCATTCATTCACCGCAAAGGTAGCGATCGCAAAAAAACAGCAAAAGATATTAAATGATTCACTAACCTTGACAAACTTCATCAGATGACAGTCCTATAACATCATGTTACACAATACATATGTTTTGTTCGAAAATGTGCATATTTAGCGGTACAAATCGTGGTTTTACAATGTGAATACGTAGTCAAAATGCACAAAATTGTCCGGAGATATCTTTGACAGTCACCTAATCTAATCAAATAACTCATCATAAACTTTACTAAAAAATACATGTTGTACAGCAAATGAAAGATACACTAGTTCTTAATGCAACCGCTGTTAGATTTTTAAAAATAACTTTAGTACGACATACAGCTTACGTTATAGCGAGACAGCGCCCAAAATAAGGGCGGAAAATATGACTAAACATTTTCCACAGAAATACGAAATTACATCATAAATGGTTCCTACTTTTGCTGAGCTTCCATCAGAATCTTGTACCAGGAGTCCTTTGTCCAGAATAATCGTTGTTTGGTTTTAGAATGTCCTCTTCTCCTGTCGAATTAGCAACCATAGCTAGCCATGTGGCGCAAACATGGCCAACTTCACATGACGCAAAGAAAATAAAATTCCAAAACTCGCAATAAACGTTCAATAAACTGATATAACTCGGTTTAAAAAAACTACTTTATGATGTTTTTAACACATATATCAAATAAAATCAGAGCCGGAGATATCTAACGTGTATACCGAAAGCTTTTCAAAAAGCAATCTGGGATTCCTTCTCGCGCCTTCCAAGACAATTACATTTCCAGACACGTCATTCCAAAAGCTCTTGTTCGGCCTCAGATCAAGCTAGACACCCCATTCTACCTCTCACTGCCTGTTGACATCTAGTGGAAGGCGTATGCAGTGCATTATATCCATAGATTTCAGGCAAATTAATAGGAAGGCCCTGGAACAGAGCCTCGATTTCAGATTTTTCACTTCCTGTCAGGAAGTTTACTGCAAAATGAGTTCTGTTTTACTCACAGATATAATTCAAACGGTTTTAGAAACTAGAGTGTATTCTATCCAATAGTAATAATAATATGCATATTGTACGAGCAAGAATAGAGTACGAGGCAGTTTAATTTGGGCACGATTTTTTACAAAGTGAAAACAGCGCCCCCCTATTGAGAAAAGGTTTTAACTGGCCTCTCAAAGCACTTCATGATGACAGAAGTGAGTGCTACGGGGCGATATTCATTTAGTTTAGTTACCTTTTCTGTATTGGGTACAGGAACAATAGTGGACGTCTTGAAGCAAGTGTGCATCAGACTGGGATAAGGAGAGATTGAATATGTCCGTAAACTCTCCAGCCAGCTGGTCTGCGCATGCTCTGAGGATGCGGCTAGGGATGTTGTCTGGCCCGGCAGACTTGCGAGGGTTAACACGCTTAAATGCCTTACTCACGTGGGCCACGGAGAATGAGAGCCCACTGTCCTCGGGAGAGGCCCGCGTCGGTGTCACTGTGCTATCCTCAAAGTGTGCGAAGAAGGTGTTTAGCTTGTCCTGGAGCAAAACGTCGGTGTCCGAGACGTGGCTGGTTTTCTCTTTGTAATCAGTAATTGTCTGGAGTCCCTGCCACGTTTGTCTCGTGTCTGAGCTGTTGAATTGTGACTCCACTTTGTCTCTGTACTGACGTTTTGCCTGTTTAATTGCCTTAGAGGGCATAACTGCACTGTTTGTTTTCAACCATATTCTGAGTCACCTTGCCATGGTTAAATGCAGTGGTTCACACTTTCAGTTTTGCAGGAATGCTGCCATCTATCCATGTCTTTTGGGTTTGGGTAAGTTTTAATAGTCATGGTGGGAGCAACATCCCCTATACACTTCCTGATGAACTCAGTCACCGTGTCAGTGTATACGTCAATGTTATTCTCAGAGGCAACCCGGAACATATCCCAGACAGAGTGTTTAAAACAATCTTGACGCATAGATTCCGATTGGTCAGACCAGCATTGAATGGACCTTAGCACAGGTACTTTCTGTTTGAGTTTCTGCCAATAGGAAGGGAGGAGCAGAATGAAGATGTGATCTGATTTTCCAAAGGGAGGGACTTGGAATGGAAGTGCGAGTAACAATTGATGAGAGTTTTTAAAGTGCAAGTACTACAGGCAAAGTGTTGAGAAAATGTTGGTAGCGTTTCTTACATTTGTATTGTTAAAACCTCTACAGAGTACCTAACCCGGATCCGGGAGCACCCCCCACCTCCCCCACACTGATTAGCATCGCTAGCATAGCGTCACAATTAAATAGTAGCATCTAAATATCATTAAATCACAAGTCCAAGACACCCAATGAAAGACACAGATCTTGTGAATAAAACCACCATTTCAGATTTTTTAAATGTTTTACAGGGAAGACACAATATGTAAATCTATTAGCTAAACACGTTAGCAAAAGACACCATTTTCTTACTCCAACAGTTTCTTACTCCATCAGGTGCTATCACCAATTCGGCTAAACTAAGATATTGATAGCCACTAACCAACAAACAAATTCATAAGATGACAGTCTGATAACATATTTATGGTATAGCATAGTTTTTTTTTTTTAAATGTGCATTTTTCAGGTATAAATCACAGTTCTACATTGCAGCTGCAATCTGATATAGTGCTGATGCAGCTAGAACAATTACAGAGACCAACGTTATATAACTAATTACTTGTCTTAAAACATTTCAGAAAAAATACACAGCGTACAGACATTGAAAGCCCAACATCTGGTGAATCCAAACAATATTTCAGATTTTTTAAATGTTTTATAGCGAAAACAAAATGTAGCGCTAAATTAGCATAACCAGGCCAGCCAGAACCAGCTGGACGCGCCCGACCAGTTCACATGCACGACAGATATATGAAATAACATCGTAAATTGGTTCTTACTATTGCTGATCTTTCATCAGAATGTTGATCAAGGTGTCCTTAGTCCTGATGAGTCGTTCAATCCATTCACAATGGCAACTTCCCCTCTTCATTTAGCCTGGGTACTGGTCGACTGGCACGGTCCCTGTCCAAAGTTAAAAAACTCAAAGAACGGAACACGGCAAAACTCCCGAAAAAATTCTAATAATCTGATTAAACTATATTGAAAAAACATACATTACGGTGATATGGTCACATGTATCAAACAAACTTCGAGACGGAGATAGTTTTCATCCGTAACGTCAGCATAACAAAAGACAATGGCAGCTCTAAGACGCGCGTCTGAGAAAACCGGAAGTTGTCGGTCACGCTAAAGAAATAGGTCTTATTTCACGTCAGTACAAGATAAACAAAAAATTTCTCCTCTGACGTTTTCCTGACACCCAGAGGAAGACGAATGAAGTGTGTTTCGGGTCATAGGTGGCATGACCATATATAGGCAGAGCGTTGAAGCGAGCATACACATCTTGCAATCTTCTTCTGGCTCAGGGAAAGTGCTGTGAAATGACCTGTGTTTCACTCAGAGACGAAATTGGAACGGTTTTAGAAACCATAGCTTGTTTTCTATCCAATGGTATATGGTTATATGCATATAGTAACAGCAATAATTGAATAAGAGGCAGTTTAATCTGTAGAGGCAATTATGCTAATGCAAAACAGCACCCCCTGTATTCTCAAGAAGTTAAAGTCTCCAGCTACAATGAATGTGGCCTCGGGATATGTGGTTTCTAGTTTGCACAAAGTCCAGTGTAGTTCCTTGAGGGCCGTCATGGTATTGGCTTGAGGGGGAATATACACGGCTGTGACTATAACCGAAGAGAATTCTCTTGGTAAGTAATACAGTCGCCATTTGATTGTGACATATTCTAGGTCGGGTGAACGAAAGGACTTGAGTTCCTGTACATTATCACAATCGCACCATGTGTAGTTAATCATGAAACATACGCCACCGCCTTTCTTCTTCCCGGAGAGTTCTTTATTCCTGTCTTCGCAATGTACTGAGAACCCAGCTGGCTGTATGGACGGGGACAGTATATCCAGAGAGAGCCATGATTCCATAAAACAGAGTATGCCACAGTCCCTGATGTATCTCTGGAAGGAGATCCTCAACCTGAGCTTGTCTACTTTTTTGTCCAGGGACTGAACATTAGCAAGTAATGTACTCAGAAGTGGTGGATGGTGTGCACACCTCCTGAGTTCGACTAGAAGTCCACTCCGAATACCTCTTCACCGCCAACGGCGTCTTGGGGCAGCATCTGGGGTCAGTTCAATTGCCTTGGGGGGTACGAACAAAGAATCCGATTTGGGAAAGTCATATTCCTGGTCGCAATGCTGGTGAGTTACCGCCGCTCTGATATCCAAAAGTTCTTTCCGGCTGTATGTAATAACACAGAAAACTTTCTGGGCTAATAATGTAAGAAATAACAAAAATGAATATATATACTGCAAAGATGTTTGGGAGCTAGAGGCAGAGCAATCATGTCTGTCGGTGCCATCTTACTACATTGCAGCAGGTGTTTTCAGTGTGAACATGACATTTTATGTTGGTAGTGAAATTCATCCTGCACTGTGGCAGTCTTTTTTGTTGAATAATGTGTGCTATATGGACAGCTGGGCTATAGAATTGCAGTAACTAGCATCGACCTAGCTAATAGTACTGCCGCTAGCTAGCTAATATAGGAAAGCAAAGCAAATCTAGCTCCGTCTGTTTGATAACCTGATTTGGATCGAATGTGAGCATAAAGACATCATGATTCAACATCACTTATTTAGGTATACTCTTTCTTACATCTAGCTACAGTTGGGCTGTGGACCTTACCTCTCTTTCCACTAGCTTGCTACCGCGTTTCACGCTCACTCCCCGTGTCGAACATAGTTGCTTGTTGCTGTGTTGACTGCCGGTCTGTGTTTCCAATACTGTACCCTGAGAAGTTGAATATGGAGGGTACTGCATCTGGCCTAGGGTTTCCCTAGGCCTCCACACACATTAGAGTTAACTGCACCTCAGATTGCAGCCCAAATAAATGCTTCACATAGTTCAAGTAACAGACACATCTCAACATCAACTATTCAGAAGAGACTGCATGAATCAGGCCTACATGGTCGAATTGCTGCAAAGAAACCACTACTAAAAGACACCAATAAGAAGAATATACTTGATTGGGCCAAGAAACACGAGCAATGAACATTAGACCGGTGGAAATCTGTCCTTTGGTCTGGTGAGTCCAAATTTGAGATTTTTGGTTCTAACCGCCATGTCTTTGTGAGACGCAGAGTAGGTGAACGGATGATCTCTGCATGTGGTTCCCACCATGAAGCATGGAGGAGGTGGTGTGATGGTGTGGGGGTGCTTTGCTGGTGATACTGTCTGCAATTTATTTAGAATTCAAGGCACACGTAACTAGCATGGCTACCACTGCAATCTGCAGTGACACGCCATCCCATCTGGTTTGCACTTAGTGGGAGTATCATTTCTTTTTTCAACAGGACAATAACCCAAAACACACCTCCAGGCTGTGTAAGGGCTATTTGACTAAGAAGAAGAGTTATGGAGTTCTGCATCAGATGACCTGGCCTCCACAATCACCTGACCTCAACCCAATTGAGATGGTTTGGGATGAGTTGGACAGCATAGTGAAGGAAAAGCAGCCAACAAGTGCTCAGCATATGTGGGAACTCCTTCAAGACTGTTGGAAAGGCATTCCAGGTGAAGCTGTCATCAAGTCAAAGGGTGGCTACTTTGAAGAATCTAAAATATATTTAGATTTGTTTAACACTTGTTTGGTTACATGATTCCATGTGTTATTTAATAGTTTTGATGTCTTCAACATACTACTGAGCGATTAACCGAAATGTCTATTATTTGGTTTTTAAACGAATTGACTGACATGTTTTTTTTTTTCTGGGTCACTGCCCAGTTTCTCTAGAAATTAATCAGATCAAGCCCTAATTGTGCGATGTAGTAGGGAGTTGTAGTTTCCAACAGGCCAATATTCCACATTGTTTAGTGCAGAAAACCTGGTAATTAACTAAAATGACCATAATCCATTGCGCGCCTACTTGTCCTGTCTGTTTGTTTCTTTTACGCATGCTACATTAGGTTAGTTTAGGGCAGACACGGAGAGGGAGAGAAGAGAATACGTGATCGAGATGGATAGGGAGCAGTTGCTTCGCGAGGTATCTCTACCTGAAAATACATGATCTAAGCGATTGATAGCTGGTATTCAGCAGTCATAAAATGATGCCTTATTTACTTTAAAGAACTACTAAAATAGTGATTGTCAGACAGCAAGGGCAGCAGCTCTATAGAGATGCGATGACTTGGAATGAAATAAAGCAATCAAATAAAACAAAATGTAATATACACAACTGAAATATTTTATTAAAGTAAAGTCATGTGAATAAATTGTTTAACTAAGCCATTATTAAGCACGAGATAACACGAAGTGCCTGGATACAGCCCTTAGCCGTTGTCACGACTTCCACCGAAGTCGTTTCCTCTCCTTGTTCGGGCTGTGTTCGGCGGTCGGCGTCACCGGTCTTCTAGCCATCGTCGATCCACTTTTCATTTTCCATTTGTTTTGTCTTGTTTTCTTACACACCTGGTTTCCATTTCCCTCATTAATTGTTGTGTATTTAACCCTCTGTTCCCCCCATGTCCTTGTGTGGAATTGTTTGTTTGTAAGTGCTTGTACTCTATGTTACTGGTGTGCGTCGGGTTTTGTACCCATGTAGGTACTTTTTGTATTGCCGTGGGTTTTGTAATTAAACTGCTCTAGCTATGACCTATTTCTGCACTCCTGCGTCTGACTTCACTGCCCCCAGTTCCGCAACCCTTACAGCCGTGGTATATTGGCCATATACAACGAACCCGAGGTGCCTTTTATTAAAATAAACTGGTTACCAACATGATTAGAGCATTAAAAAATTATGTTTTGTTATACCCGTGGTATACGGTCTGATATGCCATGGCTGTCAGCCAAATCAGCATCCAGTTTATAATTAGTGATATGCAGCAATGGGCAGTCACGACAATCATGGGACTTAAAAGTTTTATTCTGTGTTACAGAATTCAACCAACATAATTCAAAGTGCATTTGTTTTTGTTTTTTATGATCGAAACCGAAAAACATTGTTTTTCTTTAATAATTAACCCGAACCCGAATTGACCTCAAAAAAGCACTAATCACTCAGCACTACTTCAGCAACAACATGAAACGCCTTTGTTTTGAAACCTCTCCGTTTCTTCTGAAAAGGGAAACACAAGTTTAAATGAAACCGACACTGATCATAGTTATGATGCTCGATTCAATATTAAAATAATGCTGACACGAAACAATCAAGGTTTTGTACTTTATTGATTTGAAATATTTTTCATTTATTTGAAGTTCATTTCAAATGATTTCAAATGATTTACATTATTAAAGTCATGATTTCATGACTTTAATAATGTATTCTTTCAAGCAGTTTTCGAGATTTCTAATCACATTAGAGCGCATTGACATTCATACATTTTAAGTCTCAATAGTCAAAATTATGACACTTTTGATATGTTTATTTTTTTCTTCAAAATATACAAAGATGGATCACCATTCCATTGAAATAAATATACTTTATACAGTTTATTAAATAATTATTCTTTGAGTTTCCAACATTAAAAATTGTTGAGACTACCTCTTTGTCTCCTTTTGATTCTCCTACTATGGTAGCAAACAATAATTTTGTTTTACAAATTGTTGTGAAAAAGTGAGATGAGTATGTATATGCTGACGACTAGGTTTACATACACTACCGTTCAAAAGTGTGGGGTCATTTAGAAATGTCCTTGTTTTTGAAAGAAAAGCACATTTTTGTCCATTTAAATAACATCATATTGATCAGAAATACAGTGTAGACATTGTTAATGTTGTAAATTACTATTGTAGCTGGAAACGGCAGATTTTTTATGGAATATCTACATAGGTGTACAGAGGCCCATTATCAGCAACCATCACTCCTGTGTTCCAATGGCACGTTGTGTTAGCTAATCCAAGTTTATCATTTTTAAAAAGCTAACCTTTCTCCTTACCCATAGTATAGATCCCCACAGTGGAGGTCTAATAATACCCATAAAACCTAGAGCCCAAACAGGGAAATGGTTCCAATCGTTTTTCCACCATTCATTTTTCCCCATAGGGGGTTTTGGAAACACTTAAAATAAGGGCTGTGTTTCGTCTAGCCTAACCCTGGCGTGACGTTTTGATAACTATGTAAATCTCTCTTGGACAAAGTAACTTAATATATTCGACTCTATTTACTCTCAGATAAGGAAAATGCTAATTAGCATCAATGTAGCCCTCTTCCAAAACTACAAATTCCTGCACGTCATCTTTAGCTGACACCTTCGCTAACAGGTATTGTGACAATTTAAAACTTGCACAAGACAGTTCACAAAATGTTCAATTTAAAGAAAATGTTGCCAATTTATTCATTACATTTAACATTATAGTTAATCCAGAAATTCTTACCTTTGCCTCGATTCGGCAGTCTGGTCCAGATCATCATGGTATTTGTAGTTCATTATGATAGCCACATTAGCAGCTAATTAGCATTTCATTTTTGGGGGGAAAATAGAGGCGAATATATTGATCAAAGTCACGTTGTCCTAGAGAGATTTACATGTTTATCAAAATGTCCTACCAGGGTAAGCCTACAAGAAACAGCCCTTTTTAAAAGTGTTACTAAAATCTCCTACGGCAAAAAATGAATGGTGGAAAAACTATTGGAACCATTTCCTTGTTTGACCACTAGGTTTTATGGGTATTATGACTTATGCTATGGTACCCTATACCCATAAAGTAGTCAAACCACATAGTTGCCTCTGGTCTCTATCATTAAGCTATCCCAGTCACTTAACTCAATACAGGTGTGGGTGACACTATAGGTTATCTACAGTAGCTGTTGTTGAGCATTGGTTAAGAAGGTGTTATATAGTCCATATTTAGTGTATCCCTTGGTTATAAATGTATGTTGTAAATGGAACATAAAACAATAAGACTTACCACTCTTAACATTGTAACCCATTCCGTTCAACATGGCTATATCAAATGGCAGTAGTGTGCAATAAAAAAGGAAAGACATCTTGTTTTTAGCCTGACGTGGGCAGTCACATGTCAAAGACAACATATGATAATCCTAAAAAGGAATGGCAGACTCCTCAGTTAGTAACAGAGAAAATATTAACAATACCAGGCTATATTACAACATCAAATCTTGGGTGAATTCTTGGGTGAAGCACAGAGCTTTTGCAAGTGCGTTAATGAATCACGGTCGCTGGAAGTTAAATATTTCTGAGGTTATCAACATTTCACAACCCCCAAAGCATTAGTGGCTTAATGTCTTCTAAAAGAAATGACTGAAATCATAGTTAAGGAAAAAGTAAAAAATACAATAGACCCATTTTTGCGGAAAGTGGACAATGCTGTAAACCCTCTACAAACCAACATAGACCCAACTAAATAAGTGAGTAGCCTCTGTAGTTCATTCCATTGAGTCTAGTCTAGTGGTTATAGTCCAATTAGAATACATGACTAGGCCTGGCCAGAGATCATTTTTACAGCTGCCTGGGCTGATCCTGGACCTGCCAGGGCCTACACCCTCAGAGTAAGCCACTGCTATTAAAGATATTGTCTGGAAAACCAACATTCATCCAACCTGTTCAACAGCTGGGAACTGTGGGTGAAATACACATTTCTACATCTACCCAACCTGCACAGTAGTGGCAACTGGTTCTTTCACCCCTCCATTTGAAAGTAATTCAATGAGATCAATTTGGAAGCTCTGGGTCTTTTCATGAAGCGTGTTGTAACATGACGTGTGCTACCATGAGCTGTCGCCGCGACGACTATAAGCCGGGTGGTTCTCGATGGACGATGAACGAATGGATGACCTGACCACCTAACAACAAGGACAAGCTACCTCTCGATGCTGCCGCTCTACAACACGGCACAGTGTTCACAACAATCAGGACTGGTTTCACGACAAATAAAGGAGCTTAAGACATGTCGAGACCGCGTTCCCTCAGATCGGCAATCAAGGCATAACGCATGCATTTCCCGTCACTGTGAGGTATCACATTATTGTATCTATATACTAGAATTCATTATGTACAAAAAAGAGCAAAACCACCTACATCCACATCCCCCTTCACCCCAATACACCTCAGTCTCTTTTTTAACAGACACGATTTTGGAATGGCAGTTTGTTCCATGCAAACCTGAAAACTCTTGACTAACGACATCTCTTTTTGACCAACCTAACTCTCTTATGAAAATATATAGCACTTTACTGGTTAACTAGCCAAGGTCCTGGATTAAATCAACACAAATGAACGACCTGCACACAGCGATTTACTTTTAAAGGCATAGATCACGTTCACTGTAAATGCCGCAGATGTCGTCTCGAGCAGTTTAAATCACCTTTAAAAATGTAAATCCCAGTCCACAGGACATATATCTGTGTTCAATCCATTCGGATTCAATCCGATCACACTTTGTCAGCTATACACCTTTTATAGTCATTGTTCCCGCATTCACGGTAAACTCTGCATATGTCGGCTCAATCATAATTTACTTTTAAATCAAGCGGGCTATAACGTTGATCTACAGCTGATCGGATTGAATTCCGGCCTAACTCCTGTTTCACCTTCTCCCCCCTGAGTAATGGAAGAAGACTGCCTTCCTCAGAACATACCAACCCAGCCACTTCCAATAACAACCTGTTACAAACGTCTCCAAACAAATAGGCATAGAAGGTAGTATCAATTTGATGGAATCAATTTGCCCTGCTACAGTCATGACAAATTGTGTATTATTGTCAAACAAAACCAAAATCGTTGCATAGTTGCAATGTATACACCCTTCAAACATATAGTATGGAAAGCTATCATTTCAAAATTGCTGCTACAGTTGTGGTAAAAATGATTCAAGGCAGGGAAACGTGGTTTTTGAATCAATGAAGAGGGGTACGATCAGTTGACAAATATGACGATTCAAATGAACCCTGAAATGCTCCATTTCGATAGAATGATAAAAAATAAACAATAACCAACAAATGCTTAAGTACAGCTTAATTAAAGCAGACAGTAGTGCAGAGATCAATAAAGTGGAATGAAGGAGTGCGGAATGTGGGGCAGTAGTAGCAGAGATTTAAATCTAACAAAACAGTTCCGTGTGTATTTTGCAAACATACATGTTTTAATATTCACATTTTTTATTCTTTCAAAACAAAATAGAGCTCTTTCATTATATATATTTTTTTTATATGAATTGCATATCACATTTTTTTCGAATTTATTTTAAATATATTTTTTTTGTAACTCTAGCACCCTTGTCTTTGACTAAAGGCTTGCAGGAAAGAAAGTCATGCAGAGTAATCATGCTGGTAAACAAAGTTAAAAAAATGCATTTTCATTTTTTTCCCTTCATTTGTTTAAATCGCAGTGTCCACCCACTCTGGCCATCCCCACATCTTTTCTCACTCATGAGTCCCTCTTTCTTGTTGGAACACAGATGCTAATGTCCACCCACCACATCACCTTTCCAAAAAAGTACATTTCGTACATTATTCCTTTACTTTTCCCTCTTTACTTCTTGCAAAAACAGTTCCGATATTGATCTTTATAATATTAACATTTGCAACTGATTTTTCCAAATAGCATTTTTTTTGGGAAAAAAAAAGGATGTTCCTTCTCCATCTGAAGCCATGGATAGTTTATCAAAATATAGATTTGTTCTCTTTGTACGCATACCCACCTTTGTACTTTCCTTGGTCCATTTGTCCTCGGCTTTCCTTTATTAAATGGTCTCATTTGGAAGGCGTTCCCTATCTTGTTAGAAGCTTGACCCCTGATGCTGTCAGTGGTCATTGATTGGCAGCAAGGGAAACGAGAGAGATGGGGGCAGTATAAGCATTAGGGGTCATATTTTCCTCATTGGCAGTATATATGCATCTGGAATAATAGTAATAAGTGCATGTGTAACCGATGTGAAATGGCTAGCTAGTTAGCGGTGGTGCGCGCTAATAGCGTTTCAATCGGTGACGTCACTCGCTCTGAGACCTTGAAGTGGTTGTTCGCCTTCCTCTGCAAGGGCCGCGGCTTTTGTGGAGCGATGGGTAATGATGCTTCGAGGGTGACTGTTGGCGATGTGTGCAGAGGGTCCCTGGTTCGAGCCCAGGTAGGGGCGTGGAAAGGGACGGAAGCAAGACAGTTACACATGTTTGGTGTCTTGCAAAAACCACAGTAGATAACTTATTCCACCACCGGACACATTTTGATGGGACTTCAAAGTGTCCTTATTGTGGAGGCATCCTCTGTGCTGAAGTTGGAACCGTATTCCTGCTGTTGGCAGGTCTCTGCATTGGACTTGAACTCAGTCAGTCGGTGCTCTACTTGTGATTGACTTGAGCTGTAGTTAGTCCATTTCTAGTGACCAAGTAGCAGTGTCTGTCATACATGTATGTGCATTAAGGGTTTTTGTTCAAGAAGAATGTAATTGTAATAAATAAGTCAATTCAATCTGTTTTAAAAAATACTCAGCAATTACATCTGTTATATACATTAATGGCATTTCTTACTTGTACTTTTGTACGAAAGCAAGGCGATAGCCAAGGTACCAAAGGCAGTTCAAAGCTTTGCTCTAGATATATGGAATGTTCATCCCATAACAGTATGGGCTGCTGTTACTTTATAGGCTGGACATACAGCAAGTGAATGCAGAGGACCTCCAGTATAAGCCACATGGATTTTAAAGTAAGTACATGAGAGACAGTCTTGTTAATCCATTTTTTCTAGGGGGAAATACACTACATGACCAAAAGTATGTGGAACATCTCATTCCAAAATCATGGAGGTGCCCCCCCTCGTCGCTGCTTTATCAGCCTCAACTCTTCTGGGAAGGCTTTCCACTAGATGATGGAACATTGCTGTGAGGACTTGCTTCCGTTCAGCCACAAGAGCATTAGTGATGTCGGGCACTGATGTTGGGCGATTAGGCCTGGCTCACAGTCGGCTTTCCAATTCATCCCAAAAGGATGAAGGCCAGTCAAGTTCTTCCACAACGATCTCAACAAACACTTTCTGTATGGACCTTGCTTTGTGCACGGGGCCATTGTCTTGGTGAAACAGGAAATGACCTTCCCCAAACTGTTGCCACAAAGTTGGAAGCACAGAATTGTCTTGAATCTCATTGTATGCTGTAGCGTTAAGGTTTCCCCTTCACTGGAACTAAGAGGCCTAGCCCAAACCATGAAAAACAGCCCCAGACCATTATTCCTCCTTCACCAAACTTTACAGTTGGCACTATGCTTTGGGACAGGTAGAATTTCCTGGCATCTGCCAAACCCAGTCTGTCGGACTGCCAGAGGGTGAAGCATGATTCTTCACTCCAGAAAATGTGTTTCCACTGCTCCAGAGTCCAATGGCGGCAAGCTTTACACCACTCCAGCTGCGCATGGTGATCTTTGTCTTGTGTGCGGCCACTCGGCCAAGGAAACCCAATTCATGAAGCTCTCGATGAACAGTTCTTGTGCAGACATTGCTTCCAGATGGGCGGCAGGTAGCCTAGTGGTTAGAGCGTTGGGCCAGTAACCTGAAAGGTTGCTGGATTGAATCCCCGAGCTGACAAGATAAAAATCTGTTGTTCTACCCCTGAGCAAGGCAGTTAAACCACTATTCCCCGAGTGCTGAAGACGTGGATGTCGATTATGGCAGCCCCCCACATCTCTCTGATTCAGAGTGGTTGGGTTAAATGTGGAAGACATTTCAGTTGAATGCATTCAGTTGTACAACTGACTAGGTCTCCCCTTTCCCAGATGCACTTTGGAACTTGGTACTGAGTGTTTGCAGATGACTTTCACGTGCTATGAGCTTCAGCACTCGGCGGTCCCGTTCTGTGAGCTTGTGGGGCCTACCACCAAGCCGTTGTTGCTCCTAGACGTTTCCACTTTACAATAACAGCACTTACAGTGGACCGGTGCAGCTCTAGCAGGGCAGAAATTTGACAAACTGACTTGTTGGAAAGGTCACATCCTATTAGGTGCCACGTTGAAAGGCACAGTTTTTCAATAAGGCCATTCTACTGCCAAAGTATATGGAGATTGCATGGCTGTGTGCTTTATTTTATACACCTGTCAGCAACAGGTGTGGCTGAAATAGCCGAATCCACTAATTGGAAGGGGTGTCCACATACTTTTGTATATAAAGTGTATGTAGTACTAATAGGTTCTCGGTTGATGCTACATCCATTTGGTATGGTCATCGACATACAGTATGTACTGTATCATAGTGTAATAAGTACATATATTGGTGTCCTGGGATCATTGTTCCAAATTGAAAGGAAATTAATAGAATACGTAAAGGCTTGAATGATAACCAATCTCTAACTTCCACAAGTCATGAACTCATGAGGTGGGAGAACAGACATAACATGTCTAAATTCAGTTCTCTGTTAATTTAACCTTTAACTGGTTTAGTTGTTGTTACACGTTTCCCAAATAAACTTTTGAGGTGGAACCTGTCTTTGTCTCTCATGTACAATAGTTTCTTGTAAAGGTAAGTAACACAAGAGGAAAAAGGCATGTAAAGTTTTGATTCAGTGCGCATTTTCACATCACTCTGTTCAAACTGTTGATGGATAAGGTCATGACGATATTTTTCCCTGGCAACAAATGCTACAGTGTTAGCAGAGATGCTACATAGTCAGACCTGGTCCCTCGTGTATAGGTGAGTGATAATTCATGGATTCTCTAAGTTACTCAGTAGATCAGCACTGCAGTCGGTTATTTGTTACTGTATGAGATGGTTGAGCGTCACAATATAACGTCTCCTGGAATGTTGCAGTAGGAGCTCTTTTCTCTGCAAAGCTCATGTCAGTTATTGTGATCTGTCGGACAGTCTTCAAAAGGGTGGTGTGAGTTGCCAAGAGGCTGCTTTGGTAACAGCATAAAGATCCAACCTAATGTTCATCTTGACTACCCTCCGGTATTGCACGTCACACCAAAGATCCGCCTTTCAACTGTCCATCTGTGTCACACGTCTTGGTAAAGTGGCTCCCTCCGATCATTTCTGATTGACTCAGTATGTCTTCTTCAGAGAAAAGGCTAATGCTAGAAACTTAACACTGCAAAGACAAGAATAAACAGCTGTTAATGTTGTACACTAAGATAAAATAGGATTACAATTAAGAAAAGTAATGCATTTGGGCAGTGGTAGTATTAGAAATTAGCATGCTATCCATGCTACAGTTTGTATTTCTGAATATAAAAGGTTAAATAAGGCATTCAGCTGTTGCATCATCAACATAGTATTACAGTGCCTTGCAAAAGTATTCAGAGTCCTTAGATGTCTCCACAAATGGGATTAAAAATGGATTTAATAAAATTAACATTTTGTAGATTTACACAAAATACTGTAAAAAGTGGAAGAATAAAGCCATTTATTTTAAAGGAATATTTAAAACAATGTTCTGCTTCATATTAATATCCAGCACCATCCCAAGACCAACACGTGAAAATGGTGCGTTTCTGTATGTTGTAGTAAAAAAATATCTGCCTCTAAGTGTTTCCAATGACATCAACCAATTAGTAGGCAATGTCTACTCATAATTGGTTAAAATCACATGATGCACTCCTATGACATCACTGGAAACCCTCATCTTCCTCACTACAAAACATAGAAACGCTTCATTTTCACATATGTTGAGGTGGCGCTGGAGATGAATACGAAGTAGAAACATTTGGAAATTTCCCCTTTAAGATGAATAAAAAAAATGTGTAACTACAATATTTGTTGCAGAAGTATTCAGCCCCTTCAATTAGGCAAGTTTAACCCTTGTGGTGTTCGTGGAACACATTTTTTTTATTTACATTTTTTTATTTAACTGACTTGCCTAGTTAAGACCAAATCATTTTTTACAATGACGGCCTACCCTGGATGACGCTGGGCCAATTGTGCACTTTGTAGTCTGTAATAGTTTGCAAGCCCTGCCACATAAAATGAGCGTCGGAGCCGGTGTAGTATGATTCAATCTTAGCCCTGTATTGGCGCTTTGCCTGTTTGATGGTTCGTCACAGGGCATAGCAGGATTTCTTGTAAGCGTCCGGGTTAGAGTCCCGCACCTTGAAAGCGGCAGCTCTACCCTTTAGCTCAGTGCGAATGTTGCCTGTAATCCATGGCTTCTGGTTGGGGTATGTACGTACAGTCACTGTGGGGACGACGTCCTCGATGCACTTATTGATAAAGCCAGTGACCGATGTGGTGTATTCGTCAATGCCATCAGAAGAATCCTGGAACATGTTCCAGTCTGTGATAGCAAAACAGTCCTGTAGTTTAGCATCTGCTTCATCTGACCACTTTTTTATAGACCACACGACTTGCCTAGAGTTTTCAGTTATACTTTTCGTGGCTGTTTATTTACCACCACAGACAGATGCTGACACTAAGACCGCACTCAGTCAGCTGTGTAAGGAAATAAGCAAACAGGAAACCACTCACCCAGAGGCGGCGCTCCTAGTGGCCGGAGACTTTAATGCAGGGAAACTTAAATCAGTTCTACCAAATCTCTATCAACATGTTAAATGTGCAACCAGAGGGGAAAAAAATGCTAGATCACCTGTACTCCACACAGACTCGTACAAAGCTCTCCCTCCATTTGCTAAATCCGACCACAACTCTATCCTCCTGATTCCTGCTTACAAGCAAAAATTAAAGCAGGAAGCACCAGTGACTTGGTCTATAACAACATGGTCAGATGAAGCAGATGCTAAACTACATGACTGTTTTGCTCTCACAGACTGGAACATGCTCCGGGATTCTTCCGATGGCATTGAGGAGTACACCACATCAGTCACTGGCTGTGTAAAATAAAATAAACTGATGAAACATATTGTACATGGAAACACTATATTATGCCATGTCTTTTCAGACATAAGTTACAATATCTTTTAGCAAACCCCATTAAGCAGATATTTTTGAAAGACTTCAAAGGATCATTTGAAGTCTTTCAAAAAGATCTGCTTAATGGGGTTTGCTTAAAGATCATCTGAATCTAGAAATATATATATTAAATGATAACTAAACGTCCACTGTAGCTTTCTTTACACTGAATCTAAGATTTTGGTAACACTTGATAACACAAGAAACATATTTCCTTGTCAGTTTGACCCTAGTTAGAAGTTGGGTAAACTGACATGGAAAGACATATGTAATGTCAGGTGATGGTGATTTAAATGGACCCACACTCAGAAGAAAGGGTACGGTTAGGCTACAGTATTGTCGCTAGCGGTACTAAAATAACAATACCAACCAGCGGTCACCAACCAGTCGATCGCGGTCGATTTGTCGTAATCCATGCATTTCTAGTCGATCGCCAAACATTTCTGTAAAAAACAACGATAAAGTCTTGTGTTCCCATTTTTTTTATTTGTCTCAAGCTGTTGGTGGTAGGTGCAGCCAATGCAGCTGCCCTGCGCACTGGGTAGGCAAACTGTTGCCATTTCATGTATCGGAAGGTACAAACACGACCTTCCCGGTGGGACTGGAGCTTAAAATGGACTCCTTTTTGGTTTTAAATATAGGTTTTAAACACATTTAAAAAAAATACAACACCAAGGCAGTCAGGGGCTTCCAAGAGAGGAGTTCAACAACTCAAGGCTATCTTAACTTAGATCAGTGTATCCCAACCCTGGTCCTCCAGTACCCCCCAACAGTACACATTTGTATTGTAACCCTGGACAAGCACACCTGATTCAACTTGTCAACTAATCATCAAGCCCTCACTGAGCTCAATGAGACGTGTTTTTCCAGGGCTACAACAAAAAAATGTGTACTGTTGGGGGTACTGGAGGAACATGGTCGGGAAACACTGCCTTAGAGCTAGCAAGTTGTCAGTCAATCGGATTGTCATAGTCCCGAGTCGCACAGCAGTTTAATGCACTGCATCCAGCTGTGATTGGGACTCCCATAGGGCGGCGCACAATTGGCCCAGCGTCGTTCGTGTTTGGCCATGGTAGGCCATCATTGTAAATAAGAATTTGTTCTTATCTGACTTGCCTAGTTAAGTACAGGTTAAATAAATACAATAAATACAAATATTGTCTGTCTGCCAGTGTGATGTCAGAGTCAATCAGTGTTTCAGTCACTAGTTGCAGCGTACTGTATTGCTTTTGCACTAAACACAACACAGTGAACACAGTGGGTAATAATTGTGATTTGCAGTCATCTAGTGTATCTGTGAGTGTGTTCTGTGTCCAAGTGTGTCTGTGGGTGGTATGTTTGAGTGGCAACTGCCAACATTCAATGTCATGGAGCTGAGAGAACATTAAATGTTTGGCTGACGGATTAGAAAAAAAAACGGAGAATAAAACAGGGTTCCATTTTGGTTACCTGTGATTTTAAGGTGTTACCTCTTGGCCTATAGTTTTGGAGGGTTCTGCTGTAGCAGAGACCCTTCCAGCTTATACCATTCTTCAGCCAAAGGGGAGTCTGGGCTGGCTGACAGGGCTGTTGCCTGTAGTTTAGTGTCAACGGGGATGTGGAGAGTTTGGGAGGAGTGTAAAGTGTGTGTTTGATGCAGGTTTGGTGTTGGTGGTTGTAGGTGGTAAAAAAAAGTTTGTTGCAGCGATAAAGAAATGGAATGCGGTATTGGATTTCAGAATCAGCACAAGAGTATACATGGGGTAAACAGGGGTAAATAAGGTGTGTTTTGGAGAGGAAAGGAAAGGAAAGGAAGAGGGAAAATAATGGGGGCCAAAGAGAGAGGGTGGGGGAGGAGCATGAAGTGGGAGTCAAAGCCAAACAAGAAGGCGGAGGGGAGACGAGAGGGAGAGAATGAAACAGAAGTGGCGCGAGGTAAATGAATGCGCGGTCAACTGTCTGAGTCCAAGAGACAGAGAAAGAGAGAAACAATGAGAGTGAGAGATGGCGAGGAGACCAAAATAAATACAAGGGCAAAATGGAGGATGACAATTTGAGGCAGTGAAAGAGGGACAGAAAATACAGACAGGAAGAAAGAAGAGGCGGTACCAAGTGTGACGGATGAAAACAAGGACAGTATGGAGGTGAATAAGTGGAAACATAGAGCAGAGCAGAAGAGTAAATGTGTTGGTGTCGGTAGGCGTTGTTGTGTCCCGTCAGAACATAGAGTTTGTAACCTCCCTGTCACACAAACACAGTCATGTCTCTTCCCATGATGCTGTTGGCCGTTGCTTGTGTCTGCCTGTGTGTTCTCTCTAACTAACCACAAATCAGTTCCCACATATGCTGTATTTGATCATGTATACATAATTAGTGTGTATGTATTTGTGTCTTGCGCACCTTCTCTGTTGGCATCATCTATATAGGGCGTATCTGTACCAGTGCCTGTGCCTTATGGCATCTTATGTGTAGCTCTGTTGACTACGTGGTGGGTGTTTACAGTTCCGTCCGCTGCGGGACCGACATACCTTTCCGCACATTCCCATCTGTGGCGCGGAATTCCCTGGTGTTGAGCAGGAAGCAAGCACGGTCCTGCTGGTGGCGTTCCCGTGTTATTCGGGCGCCCTCTCGCTCCGGACTCAGCACCTGGTCAATGGTGGGGCGGTCCTCGTTCGCCAGGACCGCAGTGGCCGCGTCGCCGTTCTGCTTGGACTCTTTTGGAAAAGGAGGGGAGATGGGGAAAGAGGGACGGGAAGAGCAAGGGAGAAAGAGAGAGTAAAGGAGAAGGAAGGAATAGGAGAGTAGGAGAAGTGAGGTACCTGGATAGTAGAGGAAGAAGGTTGTGATGGGAGACTGAGGCCAAACTGGGCTGTGTTTCCATATCCACACTAGCATACCACTTAGGGTGCATACCCATTACATTGCTTCATTCTACGTAGTATGTTAGTATGGGTATTTTAACATAGCCCGAGGGGAGTAGTTGCTTACTTGATGATTCAATTGACCCAATCAGAGAGCTTGCTGTTGTGAGTTTAGGGGCTTTGATTGGCTGCTATATCTGAGGTTTTGGCATGGCACCTTGGCCCACCAATACAGAAATCATGAATCCAGTCTCCCATCACTGGAAAAAAGTGTGTAAGAAAATAGTCAAAGGAATAGGGAGGAGAGGTGTTACTACAAGCTACTGATCACAATTGAATACTGCAGATGAGATACATAATCAGAGATGGATTCAGTCAAATAGCCTCCAACTGGGCCAAATCTAATCCCAAACTATGGTGTCCTACTAAAAAAAACACAATGCAATAGACTACTTTATTAGGACTTAAACATAAATGATCTTTCTCACTGTGTGTGATAAAGTAAATGGCGTTAGTGAAGAGCAGTCGTTTCAAATGTAAGCTAAATGCACATGAGGCTGCTGAGGGGAGGACGGCTCATAATAATGGCTGGAACGGAGCAAATGGAATGACATCAAACGTGGAAACCGTGTTTTTTGATGTGTTTGATACCATTCCACCTATTCCGCTCCAGCCATTACCACGAGCCCGTCCTCCACAATTAAGGTGCCGCCAACCTCCTGTGGCTCTATGTAGTCTAGAGCTCAGGGCCGAGTACCATCTTAAGCTACTGTGTTTTCTAAAACACCCACATATACATTCTACTATGATTATGTAATTGATAATTGCCAATGTGTCAAAGTTCATGTCTATCCTGGCTTAGCAAGACAGCGTGGTAACCTAAACACTGGACGTAGTGATAGAAGGGGTGGTTCGGGGTGCGAGTTGCCGCTACATGGTGGCTGGTGCTTATACGCTCAGACACAGCTGTCAAATCTTATCTCACATGAGTTCCTGCTCATAAACTTACTGACAACCCGCAACAAAACTCTTATAAAAGAGAGCGTGAAAGATAGCGAGAAAGTGGTGGGGTACTATAGGTGCTGATGCAATAAAATACTAAAATTGCAGACTCACTGATGATTTCTCAAGGGCTACAAAATACACAACATGTGCCATATTGTCGTGTGTGGACATTGGGTTCATAGGTCATACACAATCATGCCAAATGAAATAGGAAGTACTGCACATATTACTTACTAAATATTGCAATTCAGTTTTTCAAAAAAAAATTGTCTAACATTTAAACCAAACCATTGAACCAAATGTATGTCTATTAGGCTGTTGTGAAGAGATCCAAATTATAATTTAAAGTACTGTGTTTGTTTTATGCAGACAGATGGAGGCCTGTCGGCAAATGTGGACTCACCAGTTGATCATAAATTAACTATGAGTTCTGATGGATTAGCTATCTCTCAAGGGCAGATTCAGAATCAGCCCCCCTCTCTCAAGGGCAGATTCAGAATCAGCCCCCCTCTCTCAAGGGCAGATTCAGAATCAGCCACCCCTCTCTCAAGGGCAGATTCAGAATCAGCCACCCCTCTCTCAAGGGCAGATTCAGAATCAGCCACCCTCTCTCAAGGGCAGATTCAGAATCAGCCCCCCTCTCTCAAGGGCAGATTCAGAATCAGCCCCCCTCTCTCAAGGGCATCCCTATCAGGGACAGAGGCACTCTAAATCCACACCCCACAACCCAAGGATCTGCAGGACTGTACTATTACTGAGATCACTGAGTGCCTGTAACTGGCTGTCAGATAACATTCTGATTCCTAAGTCTTATACAGCCCAGAGTCACTCACATGCTGTGAAAATCCCTACGTTTGATTGAATGGATATCTGTTGACACTAAACTGTACAATTTGACAACATCTTTGCCAAAAACTATAATATTTTGCCGGGGTAATTTGAGTTCTACGCCCTTGTTGGAGGCCAGTGGTGGTGTGCCCAGATGCTCAGCGAAGCTCCATGTTGTGTTTAAAAACTCATACCAATCTTACGAGGCAAGGTCGAAGCAAGTTTCTTAACTTGCAGTCTGTGTCTTAAAATAGGGGTCTGAGGATTAGAAATAGAAATGTCTCACCTCGGTTGATTGCTATGATCTCCTCTTGAGCGAGGGGGCAGTCGAGGCCTCCGGACCAGATCACCTCGCCGAGTACATTACCCAGGATCCTATGGGGTGAGGCAGTGGCCAGGGCGAGGGCGTCGGGCTTGCAGTAGTTGGGCGAGCCCGGCATGGTTGGCCGGGGGATGTGCTTGCCCTTTTTCTTGGGCAGCTTCTGCTTAGCCATGGCCAGTGAGTAGTACATGCCGAAGTTGTTGACGATGACGGGCACAGGCATGGCGATGGTCAACACCCCCGACAGGGCGCAGAGCGCGCCCACCAGCATCCCTGACCACGTCTCGGGGTACATGTCCCCGTAGCCCAGAGTGGTCATGGTGACCACGGCCCACCAGAAGCCAATGGGGATGTTCTTGAAGTTTGTGTGTTTGGCAGCCGTAGGGTCGTCAGGGTCTGCACCGATGCGCTCGGCATAGTAGATCATGGTGGCGAAGATGAGCACTCCGAGAGCAAGGAAGATGATGAGCAGGAGGAACTCGTTGGTGCTAGCGCGGAGCGTGTGGCCCAGGACGCGAAGCCCCACGAAGTGGCGGGTCAGCTTGAAGATACGCAGGATGCGGACGAAGCGGACCACACGCAGGAAGCCCAACACGTCCTTGGCGGCTTTGGAGGACAGGCCGCTCAGCCCCACCTCCAGGTAGAAGGGCATGATGGCAATGAAGTCGATGATGTTGAGGGTGCTCCTGAAGAACTCGACCTTGTCCGGGCAGAAGACCACGCGTGCCATCACCTCAATGGTGAACCAGACGACGCACATGCCCTCCACGTAGGTAAGCCAGCTGTCGGTCACCACCTCGTAGACGATCACCTCGCGCGTCACGTTTCCCTCCGTCACGTTCTCCGTCCTGTTGTAGATGGTGTTGAAGGCCTCATGCGTCTCCATGCAGAATGTAGAGATGGAGATGAGGATGAACAAAAGGGAGAGGAATGCGCAGTACTGGAGGAGAGGAACAGAAGAAACAGAGAGTGGAGGGACAGAGAGAGCAGGGGAAAGGCAAAAAGACAGAAGGCAAAGAGAAAGTTGAAGATAGAGGGACAGTAAAGGAGAAAAGAAAGAGGAAGGAGAGAAGGTTTACAGTCATATACAAAACCAACAGCGCTAGAAAAACAGATGGTGTATTGTTCAACAGTTTGTCAGCCCCTACAGGACACTGCAGGGCATTAATCGATCAGATGAGATGAGGCCAGATTATTAAACCGGACTAGACTCCTAAGTGGGATAATGTTGACCTTGAGGGTGACTGCAGGGTCAAACTGGACCGAGCACTGAGGGATGCTCAATCTGACAATCATAAAAAATGCTACAACGGTCATCGGCATGACAGCCCAAGGACGAGCGATGGAAAAAAATAGAAAACCCGGGAGCCACACATAATAAACCTGCAGAACGGAGGAAGGCGGGAGGAGACCTGGTTGGAATGAGAATACAGACTACTACTGTTTCGTTGGCGCAGCATGGACACAGAGAAAAGGGGAGTAAAAGAAAGATGGAGAGGAAACAAAAGAAAGTGACGGGGAAACAGAAAATATAGTCGTAAAAGGATTAAACTGATGGATTATAAACATCCATGTGTCTCAGAGTGCACTGGGTGGGTTTCAAAATCAGGATGGGGCACGTGTTCACCCCTTCATACTGAATGTTCAACATAAAGGGCCCGAAACATGTGTCATTGAGTCTGTTTGTGGCCCAACATGATTAATTGTGGTCCCAATTATTTGAAAATATGTCATGTTGAAATAACAATTCACACATAAAGTATTATAAACAAAGTAAAAGGACTGACAGCCCTATTGTACATTATGTATTGACCATCATTTGGACCCTTACAACTACTATATTAATCATACAGTGGAAATCCCTAAAACCCAAAGTGCTTGAGATAGCATTCTATTTTAACACTTCATTTCAAGGTAACAGTACTGGGGAACCAATAATCCCCATTCAGTCATGTAATTAACCCACTACTTTTAAAGAGTTCTGCGAATGCAAAAATGTCTAAAACACCCTCCAATCACCCTCCAATTAGCCAGTTAGGTACTCCTTATACTACCACTACCACTATTATGGTGCTACTGTATAAAGCATTGTATGATTGGTAACTGAGTAAATATCAAAACTTCCCGTGAGATCCTCTTCACAATACCTTATAAGTACATTTATTGTACTTTTTGAGCAATGCATAATGCATTACAATGCACGGCATGGGTGCTAAAAACTGGTACTTATTTATTAACCATTGATAAAATCAGACGGTACAACATGAGTACAATCAGTCAGAGACATCCAACAAGACCTCAACCTGAACGAACCCTCTCGAAGGGTTCATTTGAGATAACCAAACAGGCAGACTTCATTTCAAACTGTATTATAGGTTGCCCTATATGTACTAAAACTAAACAACAACATCCAGTCTATAACAATAGTAATTTAACCATATTTGGTGACAGTGGTCCTGTGTGGCTCAGTTGGTAAGACTGTGTTGTTAGCAATGCCAGGGTCATTTGTTCAATTCCCACAGGGATCACAGACACCAACTAAAAATAGCCTCCAACACTCTACTCAGCAAATTGGATGCAGTCTATCACAGTGCCATCCGTTTTGTCACCAAAGCCCCGTATACTACCCACCACTACGACCTGTACGCTCTCGTTGGTTGGCCCTTGCTACATATTCGTCGCCAAACCCACTGGCTGCAGGTCATCTATAAGTCTTTGCTAGGTAAAGCCACGCCTTATCTCAGCTCACTGGTCACCATAGCAGCACCCACCCGTAGCATGCGCTCCAGCAGGTACATCTCACTGGTCACCCCCAAAGCCTATTCCTCCTTTGGCTGCCTTTCCTTCCAGTTCTCTGCTGCCAATGACTGGAACGAATTGCAAAAATCACTGAAGCTGGAGACTCATATCTCCCTCACTAACTTTAAGCATCAGATGTCAGAGCAGCTCACAGATCATTGCACCTGTACATAGCCCATCTGTAAATAGCCCATCCAACTACCTCATCCCCATATTGTTATTTTAATTTTTTTCCCTTTTCACCAAGTATCTTTAACTTGCACATTCATCTTCTGCACATCTATCACTCCAGTGTTTAATTGCTAAATTGTAACTATTTTGCCACTACAGCCTAATTATTGCCTTACCTCCCTAATCTTACCTCATTTGCACACACTGTATATAGATCTTTTCTATTGTGTTATTGACTGTACGTTTGTTTATTCCATGTGTAACTCTGTGTTGTTGTTTGTGTCGCACTGATTTGCTTTATCTTGGCCAGGTTGCAGTTGTTAATGAGATCTTGTTCTCAACTGGCCTACCTGGTTAAATAAAGGGGAAATACATTTTTAAAAAGAAAGTGTGTGATGCAATTCATCAACTAAAACACACAGTATCTGAGTTGATGTGGTGTGCAGATACTGTCTTTCAACTTGGGGATGGAAGTTAAACATTAGCCGACCGCCTAAATAAGCTACAATCTCTGGACCATTTTGAGGAAATGACATCCTACACCACCAAGAAAGCAATGGGATGAACTAAAACACAGTGAGTGTCATTGGTACTCTTCAGTTGCTGTTTGGACACTGCTTCCCTTTCTCTCTGCCTCTGTAGAATAGCACCATCTACAAACAGCATCATATCAATATACTACAATGTCTTGCATCTCTGAGCCTAGCTAAATCCTTTCCAAAACTCTCTCTCGCCGGGCGAATTTCATGGACAGAGAGCAAAAAAACAAGCAAAGTTATAACAGCATTCCGGCGCTGAGATATGCAACCTGCCCAGACTGTTTCTCGTAAAGAGATGGTGACTCAGTTCAGAAAAAGGGAGTTGTTTTATTTCCGCTTTGATGTTCACCCTTCGCAGCGCTCCCTTTTTCCTCACTCACTCATCGAGGCGATTTGTTTTGCTGGCATTTGCTGTCTTTGCAGTCTGTAAATTACCTGACTGTCTGTCTGACTGTACTGTGTGCAGTGGAGCTCATTACACTGGACCATTGAAATGTTCCTGAGTCAATTACACTGGAGTGATAATAATTGTGCATGGCTACTAGGCTCATCTTTCCCCATGCCATTCTTACAGTTACCCGACCTGCATAGATACTGTATAGATACTTTGTGCATTATCATATAAATAATAAAACACAGATATGACCGGGAATATATTTTTTGGGGATAAATTCATACTTGAGTAAACACCATATACTGTATGTCAAATGCCTGAGTGCCATCACTGTGTTATGCATCTCCTATGTGTACATTCTCTGTTGTTCACATACACTCCTAAAAATAAAGTTGGAAACAAGTAAGTTTCTTAAGATCTATGCCATAGGGCAGCTATTGACCCAGGGGTACGCGCAATTCCGTCATGGGTACGCCAAATAAAAATGTGATTCACATTTAAAAATATATATATACACATATATACACTGCTCAAAAAAATAAAGGGAACACTTAAACAACACAATGTAACTCCAAGTCAATCACACTTCTGTGAAATCAAACTGTCCACTTAGGAAGCAACACTGATTGACAATACATTTCACATGCTGTTGTGCAAATGGAATAGACAAAAGGTGGAAATTATAGGCAATTAGCAAGACACCCCCCAAAACAGGAGTGATTCTGCAGGTGGTGACCACAGACCACTTCTCAGTTCCTATGCTTCCTGGCTGATGTTTTGGTCACTTTTGAATGCTGGCGGTGCTCTCACTCTAGTGGTAGCATGAGACGGAGTCTACAACCCACACAAGTGACTCAGGTAGTGCAGTTCATCCAGGATGGCACATCAATGCGAACTGTGGCAAAAAGGTTTGCTGTGTCTGTCAGCGTAGTATCCAGAGCATGCAGGCGCTACCAGGAGACAGGCCAGTACATCAGGAGACGTGGAGGAGGCCGTAGGAAGGCAACAACCCAGCAGCAGGACCGCTACCTCCGCCTTTGTGCAAGGAGGTGCACTGCCAGCGCCCTGCAAAATGACCTCCAGCAGGCCACAAATGTGCATGTGTCTGCTCAAACGGTCAGAAACAGACTCCATGAGGGTGGTATGAGGGCCCGACGTCCACAGGTGGGGGTTGTGCTTACAGCCCAACACCGTGCAGGACGTTTGGCATTTGCCAGAGAACACCAAGATTGGCAAATTCGCCACTGGTGCCCTGTGCTCTTCACAGATGAAAGCAGGTTCACACTGAGCACATGAGCACATGTGACAGACGTGACAGAGTCTGGAGACGCCGTGGAGAACGTTCTGCTGCCTGCAACATCCTCCAGCATGACCGGTTTGGCGATGGGTCAGTCATGGTGTGTGGTGGCATTTCTTTGTGGGGCCGCACAGCCCTCCATGTGCTCGCCAGAGGTAGCCTGACTGCCATTAGGTACCGAGATGAGATCCTCAGACCCCTTGTGAGACCATATGCTGACACATGCACATTTGTGGCCTGCTGGAGGTCATTTTGCAGGGCTCTGGCAATGCACCTCCTTGCACTAAGGCGGAGGTAGCGGTCCTGCTGCTGGGTTGTTGCCCTCCTACGGCCTCCTCCACGTCTCCTGATGTACTGGCCTGTCTCCTGGTAGCGCCTGCATGCTCTGGATACTACGCTGACAGACACAGCAAACCTTTTTGCCACAGTTCGCATTGATGTGCCATCCTGGATGAACTGCACTACCTGAGCCACTTGTGTGGGTTGTAGACTCCGTCTCATGCTACCACTAGAGTGAGAGCACCGCCCGCATTCAAAAGTGACCAAAACATCAGCCAGGAAGCATAGGAATTGAGAAGTGGTCTGTGGTCACCACCTGCAGAATCACTCCTGTTTTGGGGGGTGTCTTGCTAATTGCCTATAATTTCCACCTTTTGTCTATTCCATTTGCACAACAGCATGTGAAATGTATTGTCAATCAGTGTTGCTTCCTAATTGGACAGTTTGATTTCACAGAAGTGTGATTGACTTGGAGTTACATTGTGTTCTTTAAGTGTTCCCTTTATTTTTTTGAGCAGTGTATATATATATATATTTTTTTATTCAAATTTTCAAACAGTCCATTTATATTTTACAACGGGGCTATGCAGTTTTTTTCTTGCCTGAGTAGCCTCGTTTCACTGCCGAAACTAAAATGAAACCACCTAGTGTTCAGCGAAATAACAACATAATGTCAAATACAGGAAGCCTAGTCAAATAATTAACATCCAATCACATTAACCGTTACTCTCTCGTGGGAATTCCACTAACGGTTCGTATGGAGCCAAACGTAGCTGCTGCTCATGTTGGTATCTATACTGATGGTGCAAAAGCCATGACAGGGAGACAAAGTGGAGTGGTAAAGCGTGCAAGCAGTTGCTCCCGATGCCACTTGGGTACACTGCAGCATCCCCCGAGAGGCTCTTGCTGCCACGGGAATGCCTGACAGCTTGAAAGACGTTTTGAACACTACAGTGAAAATAGTTAACTTTGTTAAAGCAAGGCCCCTGAACTCTTGTGTATTTTCTGCACTATGCAATGATATACTGGCAGCGACCATGTAAAACTTTTACAACTTACAGAAGTGCCCTGGTTATCAAGGGGCAAAGTATTGACAAGTTATTTTTTTAAATTGAGAGACAAGCTTAAACGTTTCTTTACAGACCATCATTTTCACTTGTCTGACCGCTTCCATGATGATGAGCTGCTCACACGACTGGCCTATCTGGGTGATGATCTGAATCTAGGATTACAGGGACTCTCCGCAACTATTTCAATGTGCGGGACAAAATTAAGGCTATGATTAAGAAGTTGGAGCTCTTCTCTGTCTGCATTAACAAGGACAACACACAGGTCTTAACATCCTTGTATGATTTTTGTGTGCAAATTAACTCAAGCTTACGGGCAATGTCAAACGTGATATAGTGAAGTACCTGAGTGAGTTGGGTGCGCAAATACGCAGGTACTTTCCCGAAACGGATGACACAAACAACTGGATTCGTTATCCCTTACATACCTTGCCTCCAGTCCACTTAACAATATCAGAACAAGAGGGCCTCATCGAAATTGCAACAAGCAGTTCTTTGAACATTGAATTTAATCAGAAGCCACTGCCAGATTTCTGGATTGGGCTGCGTTCAGAGTAACATGCCTTGGAAAATCGCGCTGTTATGACACTGATGCCCTTTGCAACCACGTACCTATGTGAGACTGGATTCTCAGCCCTCACTAGCATGAAAACTAAATACAGGCACAGACTGTGTGTGGGAAATGATTTAAGACTGAGACTCTTTCCAATACAACCCAACATTGCAGAGTTATGTGCATCCTTTCAAGGACACCTTTCTCATGAACCTGTGGTGAGTTATTCACAATTTACGATGAACAAATAAGCTTTTATATGTAAGATGGTTAAATAAAGAGCAAAATTATTGATTATTATTTTTTATTATTTGTGCCTTGGTCCTATAAGAGCTCTTTGTCACTTCCAATGAGCAGCGTTGTGACAAAAACTCAAACTCTTTCTTATGTTTAATAAATGCATCATATACAGTGGGGGGGAAAAGTATTTAGTCAGCCACCAATTGTGCAAGTTCTCCCACTTAAAAAGATGAGGCCTGTAATTTTCATCATAGGTACACTTCAACTATGACAGACAAAATGAGAAAAAAAATCCAGAAAATCACATTGTAGGATTTTTAATGAATTTATTTGCAAATTATGTTGGAAAATAAGTCAGGCTTACCGTGGAGAGCGGGAGTACGGGCAGGCGCCGTGTTACGCAGTAGAGCGCACGGTGTCTCCTGTACGAGTGCATAGCCCAGTGCGGGTTATTCCACCTCCCCGCACTGGTAGGGCTAGATTGGGTATTGAGCCAGGTGTCATGAGGCCGGCTCAACGCGTCTGGTCTCCAGTGCGTCTCCTCGGGCCGGCATACATGGCACCTGCCTTACGCATGGTTTCCCCGGTTCGCCTACATAGCCCGGTGCGGGTTATTCCACCTCCCCGCACTGGTCGGGCAACCGGGAGTATTCAACCAGGTAAGGTTGGGCAGGCTCAATGCTCAAGAGTGCCAGTACGCCTCCACGGTCCGGTATTTCCGGCGCCACCTCCCCGCCCCAGCCTAGTACCTACAGTGTCTACACTACGCACTAGGCTACCAGTGCGTATCCTGAGCCCTGTTCCTCCTCCACGCACTCTCCCTGTAGTGCGTGTATCTAGCCCGGTGCCTCCAGTTCCGGCACCACGCACTAAGCCACCTGTGCGTCTCCAGAGCCCTGAACACACTGTATCTTCTCCCCCTACTAATCCTGATGTGCTTGTCCTCAGCCCGGTGTCACCAGTGCCGGTACCTCGCATCAGGTATAGAGTGGGCTTTGAGAATGCAGTGTGCCCTGTCCCTGCTCCCCGCACTAGTAGGAAGGTGCTTATCCTTAGCCCGGTGCCTCCAGTTCCGGCACCACGCACCAGGTCTACAGTGCGCCGTATCCGGCCAGAGCCATCCGTCTCCCCAGCGCCATCTGAGCCATCCGTCTCCCCAGCGCCATCTGAGCCATCCGTCTCCCCAGCGCCATCTGAGCCATCCGTCTCCCCAGCGCCGTCTGAGCCATCCGTCTGCCAGGAGCCTGCAAAGCCGCCCGTCTGCCATGAGCCTGCAAAGCCGCCCGTCTGCCATGAGCCTACAGAGCCATCCGCCAGACAGGAGCCGCTAGAGCCGTCAGCCAGACAGGAGCCGCTAGAGCCGTCAGCCAGACAGGATCCGCCAGAGCCGCCAACCAGACAGGATCTGCCAGAGCCGCCAACCAGACAGGATCTGCCAGAGCCGCCAACCAGACAGGATCTGCCAGAGCCGCCAGCGAGCCATGAGCAGCCAGAGCCGTCAGAGAGCCATGAGCAGCCAGAGCCGTCAGAGAGCCATGAGCAGCCAGAGCCGTCAGAGAGCCATGAGCAGCCAGAGCCGTCAGAGAGCCATGAGCAGCCAGAGCCGTCAGAGAGCCATGAGCAGCCAGAGCCGTCAGAGAGCCATGAGCAGCCAGAGCCGTCAGAGAGCCATGAGCGTCGAGAGCCGTCAGCTTGCCATGAGCGTCGAGAGCCGTCAGCCTGCCATGAGCGTCGAGAGCCGTCAGCCTGCCATGAGCGTCGAGAGCCGTCAGCCTGCATAGACCTGCCAGAGTCCCTCAGCCAGGATCTGCCAGAGTATATCAGCCGGGACCTGCCCCTTGTCCCGGTGTTGCCCCTTGTCCCGGTGCTGCCCCTTGTCCCGGTGCTGCCCCTTGTCCCGGTGCTGCCCCTTGTCCCGGTGCTGCCCCTTGTCCCGGTGCTGCCCCTTCTCCTGGTGCTGGCCGTTTATTTAGGGGATGTGAGTTTTAGGGTGGTCATTGGGAGGGGAAGACAGAAGCAGGGAGTGACTATGGTGGTGTGGGGACAGCGTCCTGAGCCGGAGCCACCACCGTGGTCAACTGCCCACCCAGACCCTCCCCTGGACTTTGTGCTGGTGCGCCCGGCGTTCGCACCTTGAGGGGGGGGTTCTGTAACGGTCCTGACCTGTTTTATGTTGTTTTTTATGTGTTTATGGTCAGGGCATGTGTTTTGGGTGGGCAGTCTATGTTATCTGTTTCTATGTTGGTTTTGGGTTGCCTGGTATGGCTCTTGATTAGAGGCAGGTGGTTTGCGTTTTCCTCTAATTAAGAGTCATATTTAGGTAGGGCGTTCTCACTGTTTGTTTGTGGGTGATTGTCTTCCGTGTCTGTATGTTATTTCGTACCACACGGGACTGTTTCGGTTTATGTAGTCTGTTTCCTATTCGTGCGTTCTTCGTGTCTATGTAAGTTCTCATGTTTAGGTCAGTCTACGTCTTTTGTTATTTTGTATCATTTCAAGTGTAGTTCGTGTTCGTTTTTCGTCTTGTTTAATAAATATGGTTTCAAACTTCGCTGCGCCTTGGTTCCCTCAATACTCCTCCTTTTCCGAAGATGGAGAGGAGGAGGATCGCCGTTACAGAATCACCCACAAACAAACAGTGAGAACGCCCTACCTAAATATGACTCTTAATTAGAGGAAAACGCAAACCACCTGCCTCTAATCAAGAGCCATACCAGGCAACCCAAAACCAACATAGAAACAGATAACATAGACTGCCCACCCAAAACACATGCCCTGACCATAAACACATAAAAAACAACATAAAACAGGTCAGGACCGTTACAGATGTCCTTCACCAAGTGAGATCCTAAGTGAATATTTTGCCATTAAAATGTCATTCTTTAAGGTGAAAGTCCTTTTTTTGAGGGTCTAGTTTTACACTGAAAACTCCATATTACACCTGCAAGTCACATTATGCTGGCTTGCAAATTGATGTGCAATTCCTATTGGAATCCTGCCAGAGTGGGGATATCCAACATTGGGCATTTTTATTCACCCGCAAGTTGCATTCAGAATGACTGCCAGCGTTGGGAAGACAAAGATATGAGACTACCTTAAACATCTAAACTGGAACAAACAGTTCAGTAACGAGTCCAATAAGTTCAAGTAACAAATTAGAATAGTTTAGAAAGATGTTAGTAGCATAAGGTTAATGAATCAATCAATGTGCATGTCAAAACATAGATGTTGAAGCAAACAATTCTAAAAATCAACTGCAATAAAGCATGCTGGGAAATATGATAAAGCTGGTGTTTTTTTGTTTCAACTCTGGATGGTAATTTAGCTCTTTACAGTGTTAATTTAAACTCTTGAATTGTCACTAGAAATGTTACACTGACAAATCAACACTAGTTAACACTGGCCAATTTGCTACATGCTATGAAAGGGCCACATCACCACTTTATTTTAAGAAGGTGAAATTGCAGAAAAATAGTAGAGAGAATGATTTATTTCAGCTTTTATTTCTTTCATCACATTCCCAGTGGGTCAAAAGTTTGCATACCAAATATTAATTCAGTGTAGCATTGCCTTTAAATTGTTTAACTTGTGTCAAACGTTTCGTGTAGCCTTCCACAACCTTCCCACAATCATTTTGGCCCATTCCTCCTGACAGAGCTTGTGTAACTGAGTCAGGTTTGTAGGCCTCCTTGCTCGCACACGATTTTTCAGTTCTGCCCACACATTTTCTATAGGTTTGAGGTTAGGGCTTTGTGATGGCCACTCCAATACCTTGACTTTGTTGTCCTTAAGCCATTTTGCCACAACTTTGGAAGTATGCTTATGGTCATTGTTCATTTGGAAGACCCATTTGCGACCAATCTTTAACTTCCTGACTGATGTTTTGAGATGTTGCTTCAATATATCCACATAATTTTCCTACCTCATGATGCCATCTATTTTGTGAAGTGCACCAGTCCTTCCTGCAGCAAAGCACCCCCACAACATGATGGTGCCACCACCGTGCTACACGGTTGAGATGGTGTTCTTCGGCTTGCAAGCCTCCCCCTTTTTCCTCCAAACATAACGATGGTCATTATGGCCAAACAGTTCTATTTTTGTTTCATCAGACCAGAGGACATTTCTCCAAAAAGTACGATCTTTGTCCCCGTGTGCAGTTGCAAACCGCTTCTTCCTTGCTGAGCGGCCTTTCAGGTTATGTCGATATAGGACTCGTTTACTGTGGATATAGATACTTTTGTACCTGTTTCCTCCAGCATCTTCACAAGGTCCTTTGCTGTTGTCCTGGGATTGATTTGCACTTTTTGCACCAAAGTATGTTCATCTCTAGGAGACAGAATGCATCTCCTTCCTGAGTGGTATGATGGCTGCTTGGTCCCATGGTGTTTATACTTGCATACTATTGTTTGTACAGATGAACATGGTACCTTCAGGCGTTTGGAAATTGCTCCCAAGGATGAACCAGACTTGTGGAGGTCTACAATTTATTTTCTGAGATTTTGGCTGGTTTCTTTTGATTTTCCCATGATGTCAAGCAAAGAGGCACTGAGTTTGAAGGTAGGCCTTGAAATACCTCCACAGGTACACCTTCAACTGACTCAAATGATGTCAATTAGCCTATCAGAAGCTTCTAAAGCCATGACATCATTTTCTGGAATTTTCCAAGCTGTTTAAAGGCACAGTCAACTTAGTGTATGTAAACTTCTGACCCACTGCAATTGTGATTCAGTGAATTATAAGTGAAATAATCTATCTGTAAACAACTGTTGGAAAAATAACTTGTGTCATGCACAAAGTAGATGTCCTAACCTACTTGCCAAAACTATAGTTTGTTAACAAGACATTTGTGGAGTGGTTGAAGAACGAGTTTTAATGACTCCAACCTAAGTGTATGTAAACTCAAACTTCAACTGTATATTTTGAACAACATACAGAATATAGATAGCAGTTCATGAAACATGCCAAAATGGAGGGGATGGGCCATGTGTTTTCTTTATCGTTGGGTACATTTTTCATTATCACTCTACCCAACGCCTATTAAGACAGCCCTCTCTCCTCCTCTTTCTGTTTTAGAAGAGAATTTGATTGATGTACTGTATAGTCAGGATTTGCTGAAAGGCAGTAGTCTGTCACAGTACCGACATGTGACATAAAACATAAAGTGACAGTGACATAAAACATAAAGACATAAATACTCTTAAAGGATATGCCTGTATCGAGACTTTTGATTGGCCCAGCTGGTCCACCATATAGGCAGACCATATGGATGGATAGACAATAGCATATTGTTTCTATGTCCAAATGGGGATCTGAAATGCAGGCCTCCTGGTGTTCTTGAACCTCACAAAACCTGTGTAAGAGCAGTCTGGTATAAGTAACACTGAACACACCAATTAAATCAGGACACGACACAAGAACAATTGTGTTTTTGCTCTTTTTCCTATCAAATCTCTCTCTCTCTCTCCCTGTCCTGGCCTCTATACCTTCTGTTCTCCCCCTTTCTTCTCATCCCCCATTTATCTCCATGGTCTTATCTTCCTTTTCTCTCCCTCTTTTCTCCTCTGCCATGTTTCTCTCCACTCTGTGTCTGACCTACTTTTTCAGATTGCTGCAGTGCTCTCCCCCTCTATAACGTGCATGAACACACACACACACACACACACACACACACACACACACACACACACACACACACACACAGAGAGAGCTTTTGTTCTCAATCATCTCCACCTGCCGTCCCCCATCCCATGGAACTAGGAGGTACCAGTGCGGGACCTGCACACAGCGTTCCTGCATTGGCTAAGGACCATACACACAGCACAGCAGAGAGTTTCAGCTGTGGTTGTTAATTTGATGGTGTTGGTGGTAGTGAGTATGGTGGAGGAAAGATTTTCTTCTCGTAGGAAAAGACATGTTTTTCTAAATCGTAGATGATGATGGTGGTGGTAGTGATGGTGATGATAGTTAGTAATACTACTCAAAGTACTGCTAGTCATAGCACTTTAGTGTTATGGAGTGTTAGGGAGGTGTTATGGAGTGGGGGGACCAGTTGATGTAACAACCACATGCAGGGAATGACAGGAGAACATGAGAGGGGGGTTAGGAGGATATACATGGAATAGAGGAAAACAAAGGACAAAAACATGACCAAAAGATAAATGGATGTGTTACCAGAGGACAGGACCGGACAATCTGAACATCCTCTCGTGCCTGTATTACTTAAGTCGGGCAGGACGTGTTAGCTGAAGGCTTGGCTAGGCATTTGTCCAGAGCTAGCATAGGTTGGGCTAGGCATTTGTCCAGAGCTAGCATAGGTTGGGCTAGGCATTTGTCCAGAGCTAGCATAGGTTGGGCTAGGCATTTGTCCAGGGCTAGGTTAGGCTAGTTATTAGGCTAGTGGTAAAAAACTAAAACATGCAACACCAGGGAAGACAGGAAAAGATGGAGGTAGATTAAAAAATACCTATCTTTAACCAAAAACGGCTGACCAAATTCCTAAAATTGTTTGAAAGGTAATGGGGTCTATTACAATACGTAAATCCTATAGTAGTAACGTATGCCTTTAACATATTTTGAATCATAAAAAAAAGGTCAAACAATGGTTAGCATACAATGAAACCACCTGCATATGTTTATAGTAATACCCTACTGTACTGCATATGTTTATAGTAATACCCTACTGTACTGCATATGTTTATAGTAATACCCTACTGTACTGCATATGTTTATAGTAATACCCTACTGTACTGCATATGTTTATAGTAATACCCTACTGTACTGCATATGTTTATAGTAATACCCTACTGTACTGCATATGTCATATACACTAAGGTGAGATTTAAACATTCTAAAAGCTATGCTTTTATCAGTCGAGTTTAGAAAAGTGGTGTAAAACTTACCCTGCCATAATAGTAGCTGTATAAACTATAACACATACATGTGTAATAGTATGCGTTATTTCCTCAATGATAAAATGTAGATCTGTACACCAGATCAAAAGATAAAAGCATCACACCAGTCCGGATGTGATTACATGCACATCCGGACTGAAGTCGGAAGATTACATACATACACCTTAGCCAAATACATTTAAACTCAGTTTTTCACAATTTCTGGCATTTAATCCTAGTAAATATTCCTTGTCTAAGGTCAATTAGGATCACCACTTTATTTTAAGAATGTGAAATGTCAGAATAATAGTAGAGAGAATGATTTATTTCAGCTTTTATTTATTTCATCACATTCCTAGTGGTTTAGAAGGTTACATGCACTCAATTAGTATTTGGTAGCATTGCCTTTAAATTGCTTAACTTGTGTCAAACGTTTCGGGTAGCCTTCAACAAGCTTCCCACAATAAGTTGGGTGAATTTTGGCCCATTCCTCCTGACAGAGCTGGTGTAACTGAGTCAAGTTTGTAGGCCTCCTTGCTCGAACACACTTTTTCAGTTCTGCCCACAGATTTTCTACAGGATTGAGGTCAGAGCTTTGTGCCTTTGTGCCACTCCAATACCTTGACTTTGGTGTCCTTAAGCCATTTTGCCACAACTTTGGAAGTATGAGTTTGAGTATGAGTTTGAAGGTAGGCCTTGAATTGAAATACATCCACATGTACACCTCCAATTGACTCAAATGATGTCAATTAGCCTATCAGGAGCTTCTAAAGCCAAGCTTTTTATTAAAGGCACAGTCAACTTAGTGTATGTAAACTTCTGACCCACTGGAATTGTGATACAGTGAATTAGAAGTGAAATAATCTGTCTGTAAACAATTGTTGGAAATATGACTTGTGTCATGCACAAAGTAGATGTCCTAACCGACTTGACAAAACTATAGTCTGTTAACAAGAAATGTGTGGAGTGGTTGAAAAACGAGTTTTAATGACTCCAACCTAAGTGTATGTAAACTTCCGACTTCAACTGTAACCTGCCTAGTGGTGTGCTGTTTAGTTTTGGCCGCATAAGGGAAAACAATTGACTATTCAGCTTCAGATAAGAAACGACTGAGGATGTGTTTTGGTGTGACATACAGTATTATAGACCTACTATTCTGCAGTATACGCTATTATCTTCGATTTTGTTTTCTCAAATATGAATGAATCATTGTGATCTTGTGAGACATTGATTCCGCTTCGATGTATCTTTACTAAACAAGTACCATTGTGTCACGATCGTCTTTAGGAGAGAGGGAGGACCAAGGCGCAGCGCGTGGAAAGTACATCTTCTTTTTATTATAAGAAGGAAAAAAACAAAACAAACCAACAAAACAGAGGACCGTGAAGCTAGACAAACATAAGTGCTGACACAAAACACTTCTACATAGACAATTCCCCACAAACAGCTAAAGCCTATGGTTGCCTTAAATATGGCTCCCAATCAGAGACAACAATAACCAGCTGTCTCTAATTGAGACCCAATTCAGGCAACCATAGACTTTCCTAGAACCTACACTCAACCATAGACACAGCTAGACACATTCACTCAACACAAACCCATACACTACACCCAACACCCCCTTTACCATATAACCACCCAAAACACAAACATCATCCATGTCACACCCTGACCTAACTAAAATAATAAAGAAAACAAAGAATACTAAGGCCAGGGCGTGACACATTGTGAGAAGTAATAATCTTCTATTTGTGATAATAATAATAATAAACGATGAATAGGACAGAACTTGATGAGGATTATTTTAAGAGGTTTGAGCACCCTTTGAATCGTGGTCCTGAAAGGACAACACCGTAACCAAGTGGTCACGTATCGTTCGCGGGTTACACTGCGCAAGAGGGGAGCCGTGGAGTTTCATCAACATCGTGGCAGACGTGGTGAATTTGGATCCTAGATCTCGTTGGTGTGATGAGAAGGTTAATGCGGTGGATCAGTTTGTCTGCATTTGCAATACAGATGGTACGTTTCTGTAAACTAAGCAGTAGAGCGAGTTCAAGTGCATCGTACATGAGCCCCGAGTCCATAACAAACTGTTTTGAGGACAGCCGTTTTAGCAACTCTTTGGTAGATCATTTTGTCTGTGGTTGTTCTTGTAACATCGGATTTGAACCGCTCAAAATGGTCACACCTCCAAACGACGGGCCTCTGTACACACGCCTACAGTTATCCATCATTTGCACCCCGCCAGAGAGAGAGAGAAGACATGGAAGAAACCACAATTTACATACCTATAGGCTGCTATAGCCGACGTATTGATTTACTTTGTCATTCTATCATTTTCATGGAATTTTAGTAGCAATTCAATCATTTATTTTGAATTTAGCAGAATACATTTTCCAGAAATATATTTTTTCAGCTCTGTATATTCTGCACCGCTCCCCCGCGCTACGGCATCACTATATCCTAGCTGAAACTATCTCACGGGATAAAGCATCTGAGTGAGCTGTCTTAATATACTGCACGTATCCCATGTATCTGATGCTGTCTGGACAAATAGAGTATGCCGTACTCATTTTGTCCAGACAGCACCAGTTACACGGGACACACATACTGACACAACGGGGGCTATTTCGCTCACTCGGATGCTCAATCTGAGATTGATGGATCTTTCTGTCGGCGCGCATCTTGGTCTAATATACGATCAATATTTCAATATTTTATTTTGACTGGCAAGGAGGTATGGTAGGGCGGGCCAGGCCCCCTAAGGCCCGCCATAACGCCGGCCTGGGTGGGGCTGTGTTCACGCCCACCAATAGATCTTGGCTGGTAGGATGAATACAGTCAACAAGCTACCCTCTGATTTATAGAACACAGACTAACATGCGCCAACACACAGACCCACCATCGGTAAAATATCGACAACCACGGAGATGGAGATGGGTGTAATGATGAGATGCAGGCAGGTTAGGTTGCACACATGCACATATGAAACAAAGCTGTATGGTGCTGTACAGAATCGTTTACCATACAATGTATATGTTTTAGTCACTGAAATAGCTATTACAGTGTAATAACTGGATATCAAATCAAATCAAAGTTTATTTGTCACCTGCGCCGAATACAACAGGTGTAGACCTTACAGTGAAATGCTTACTTACAGGCTCTAACCAATAGTGCAAAAAAAGGTGTTAGGTGAACAATAGGTAAGTAAAGAAATAAAACAACAGTAAAAAGTAGCGAGGCTACATACAGACACCGGTTAGTCAGGCTGATTGAGGTAGTATGTACATGTGAGGCACATAGATATAGTAGAGATATAATAACAGTCAACTGCAGACATCTGCAGAGAAGGTATATCCATTTGTCAGAAATGCTAGGTGCATCGGTGTAGCTCTGTCCACATATCCACTACCTTCTGAGTCTACCAGTGCATGGTCAACAAACACACACACTCTCACGCGCATACACACACAATGAGACATATGTAGATCCATAATTTCAAGCATGTCACCCATATGTCCCGGTTCAAGAAACCCTGGACTTAGGGGTGACGGTCGGGAATCGATCCCATTCGTGTAGTCTCCGCCATCAGCGAGAGCACCCAATAGAGGCACTTCCTGTTACACTACATTAAAGCCAATGCGGGCACAGGAAAAGATCAGGTGACCCAATCCAGACTATGTATCTATCTAACCCCGACACGATACAGGCACGATACAGGCGCGAGAGGATGTTCAGATTGTCCGGGTCTCGTCCTCTGGTAACACATCCATTTATCTTTTGGTCATGTTTTTGTCCTTTGTTGTCCTCTATTGGACAGCTACAAAGTTTCTACAGCCAGGTTAGACTGTACTAGAAAGAGAGATGCAGTGTGTGTAGGATGGGGTGTGTGTGGTGTGTGTGTGCAGGGGTGGATGTGTGTGTGTGCGTATGTGCTACTTGGTTCTGTATGTTGGCATGTTTTGTTGAGCATGCATGTAATGATGTGTATTTGTATACTTACAGTATCAGTCAAAAGTTTGGACACACCTACTCATTCCAGGGTTTTTCTATATTTTTACTATTTTCTACATTGTCGAACAATAGTGAAGACAGCAAAACTATGAAATAACACATAAGGAATCATGTAGTAACCAAAAAAGTTTTAAACAAATAAAAATATATTTTATATTTGAGATTCTTCAAAATAGCCACCCTTTGCCTTGGTGACAGCTTTGCACACTCTTTGGCATTCTCTCAACCAGCTTCATGAGGTAATCACCTGGAATGCATTTTAATTAACAGGTGTGCCTTGTTAAAAGTTAATTTGTGGAATCTCTTTCCTTCTTAATGCGTTTGAGCTATTCAGCTGTGTTGTGACAAGGTAGGGGTCATATACAGAAGATAGCCTTATTTGGTAAAAGACCAAGTCCATGTTGAAGCAAGAACAGTTCAAATAAGCAAAGATAAATGACAGTCCATCATTACTTTAAGATATGAAGGTCAGTCAATCCGGAACATTTCAAGAAGTTTCTTCAAGTGCAGTAGCAAGTGCAGTAGCATCAAACGCTATGATGAAACTGGCTCTCATGACGACCGCCACAGGACAGGAAGACCCAGAGTTACCTCTGCTGCAGAGGATAAGCTCATTAGAGTTACCAGCCTCAGAAATCGACAATTAACTGCAACTCAGAATGCAGCCCAAATAAATGACACATCTCAACATCGGTACAACGGTTCAGAGGAGACTGAGTGAATCACGCCTTCATGGCCAAATTTCTGCAAAGAAACAACTACTAAAGGACACTTACAACAAGAAGAGACTTGCTTGGGCCAAGGCAATGGTGGAAATCTGTCCTTTGGTCTGATAAGTCCAAATTTGAGATGTTTGTTTCAACCGCCGTGTCTTTGTGATACGCAGAGTAGGTGAACGGATGATCTCCTCATGTTTGGTTCCCACCGTGAAGCATGGAGGAGGAGGTGTGATGATGTGGGGGTGCTTTGCTGGTGACACTGTCAGTGATTTATTTAGAATTCAAGGCACACTTAACCAGCATGGCTACCACAGCATTCTGCAGTGATACGCCATCCCATCTGGTTTGCGCTTAGTAGGACTATCATTTGTTTTTCAACAGGACAATAACCCAACATTTCTCCAGGCTGTGTAAGGGCTATTTGACCAAGAAGGAGAGTGATGGAGTGCTGCATCAGATGGCCTGGCCTCCACAATCACCCAACCTCACCCTAATGTCACGCCCTGATCTGTTTCACCTGTCCTTATGCTTGTCTCCACCCCCTCCAGGTGTCGCCCATCTTCCGCACTTATCCCCTGTGTATTTATACCTGTGTTTTCTGTCTGTCTGTGCGAGTTCGTCTTGTTTGTTCAAGCCCACCAGCGTTTTGTGTCTCTTCTCCTGCTTTTTCCAGTCTCTCTTTTCTCACCCTCCTGGTTTTGACCCCTGCCTGTCCTGACTCCGAGCCAGCCTGCCTGACCACTCTGCCTGCCACTGACCCTGAGCCTTTCTGCTGTCCTGTACCTTGGCCCCACTACTCTGGATTGTCGACCCCAGCCTACCATGACCTGTCGTTTGCCTGCCCCTGTTGTTACAATAAACATTGTTACTTCTACACAGTCTGCACCTGGGTCTTACCTGAAACCCAATTGAGATGGTTTGGGATGAGTTGGACCGCAGAGTGAAGGAAAAGCATGCAACAAGTGCTCAGCATATGTGGGAACTTTTTCAAGACTGTTGGAAAAGCATTCCAGGTGAAGCTGGTTGAGAGAATGCCAAGAGTGTGCAAAGCTGTCATCAAGGCAAAGATTTGCTACTTTGAAGAATCTCAAATATAAAACATATTTTGATTTGTTTAACACTTTTAAACAAATCAATGTTATTTTATAGTTTTGATGTCTTCACTATTAAACCCTTGAATGAGTAGGTGTGTCCAAACTTTTGACAGATACTGTATGTTTGCATGTGCAGTACAGATACTTGGATCTCTAATGTTTTTGCTGCAGGTGTCTTTGTGTCTGTTGTGTGCCTGTGTTTGTGTGAGCTACCTGGTTACATGCATTCATACAGAGTGTGTATGTGCCTAAAGTGTAGTCTTTTGCATTGTCATAAAGCCGGAAACGTACTGTACTCAAAATAAATAGGAGTGTATGTTACCATATGCATGAATGTAACTTCTCTATACACAAAGCAAACCATACGGCCAGCTAATTAGGCATTGCGTGCATGTTAATTCCTAAGGGCATGTGTGGATAAAGAACCATAGCCTATTCGATTCAATTATTCAATCCATAATCTTTATCAAAACCCTGTATCCTGGGGAAAATAGGAAATCATTCATCGTGTTACCCTTACAGTATATTATACTATATGTGACTTCTGCACTTTCAAGGATAATCATTCAACAAACAGTGAAAGCCTGTGAAAAATTCCACTCATCGGCTCTCATTACTATTAACTTGAAATCCAACTTATTCGAATCGAAGGCAGCTTCTAGGAAATGGGTCTGAAAAGAGTGCATGAAGGAGATTTATCATCGCCTAAGCTAACTACAAATGAGAATCCCCAAGGACAAATGGAGAAAAACGAAAAGGGGACTTGTTTTATGTTCAAGCCTCGATGTATAAAGGCTAGGATTAAATGAGCGCTCAATAAATAACATGAAATACAGCGTACCTAGGCGCATTACCAAAACAGGCGAATGAAGAATGTCGGGTAGGTTAGGTAGGCTACGGGAGTGAAACGGAGAAAACATTTCGCTTGGGTGCAGGTATTGAACCTCTTGTAGCAGGCTAAATGATGTAGCTAATAGTAATGTGAAATCATGAATTTAAAAAAATATGTGATTAATATCGATGGCAAATATTTGATTTGGCAGCACCCTCATGGCGAAATAATATCAACAAGTAGGCTAGCCGATAGTCTGCAATCTGAAATTAAAATAGCAGCCATATCATTTTTCCTATGCTATCACAATGAATTATTCCGTATCCGTGAGTCTATATCTTGCGACTTAACACAAGCAAACTGTCAAGGAAGTCATAGCCTACCTGCTCGATTATGATTGCTTGAATGAAAATCTAGCATTCATTGTTCATAACAACTAGGCATATTGGTTGTTCATGGAAAGCTAATGTTAGAAACTTTCAACAACCTATTGTAACTCAGATGTTAGTTGTCACAGTTGAAATGACAAATATGACATTTAAAGCAATCAAGTAAGAAAAAAAGAGTCACTCACCCGGGCATATTTTGAGGAATAAGGGTCTTCAAAAAGGGCCCACATTCTGGGCCGCCAGATTTCCCACCAAGTCTTTTTCCTTCCGTCCTCATGCAAGCACATTCTTTTCATGTCCCCTTCATGTCCTGGCAGCGCTGGGTCGTCCTCTGCCAACTCCGGTTCGGGATTCTCAAAGCTGTCCAACGCCTCCTCTGCGTCCCTGTGCTGGCGATAATTCATCCAGCAACACGCCTCCACGTCCGTCTCATCGATGCCCCAGAATGCCAGCTCCTCTTCGAACAGCGGACCGCACACATCGTTCGGACAGTGCAACTTCCCTGTGCGGTAATAGTTGAGGATGAATGAAAAGACGGATGGGTGGCGATCGAAGAAGAACTCGTCGTTTCTGTGGTCGTAATCGAAGTTGCTAAAGGCGTCTGGCTCGGTAAGCCAAGATAAGCGGGTACCGGGCAACGTTTTTAGTGTGCTTCGATAGGTTTCATGTCGCACCCCCCCGCAGTTTATCACGATTTTCTCGCTTTCCGACGGACAAGTCATGTCTGCAGTGTAACATGCTTTGTTGGACGATTTCTTCCCACTCTTGCACCCTTTGAAAGAGGAGACACAGACCGAACTGAGCATAGAGGAACGGAGGGAGCGAGAGGAGGAGAGAACGGGGGAGCAGAAGGGAGGAGGAGTCTGCGGGGAGAGAAAGGAATGTCATTTTATCTATGGATAAAATATGAACATTCAAATTCCAATGAAGTTAGAGTAATAGTCTACACTACAGTTATGCTATGATTCCTAATGTAAGGTGCATAGAGTGTAGTAAATGACATTGCAGCAGTTGCATAAACTACACGATTTCAATAGATAAAACAGGTTGGCTGTAAAGTTGGTTTAACAAGGCGGTTCAGACAAGCAATATTCACCAGAAGACTGTGGAGGTGTAGGCCTAGTTCATATTCATTGACTAACATACAGTAATACATTTGTGAAATGTGGGGAATGTCACGTTTGATTTAACAAGGATGATAATGGTTTAGTTATTAAAAATACATGTTGTGTTATGAATGTGCTATAAGCAAAATATCTTCCATGTAATATTTCAGCACCCTGGCGTCATTCGCATTTGACTAGCTACATGTTGTGCCTCCTGCTGCTGTTACTGTAAGATGACGTGTACATGATACCAAAATGATTCAAATTTCTCCCAATTCATTGAAATAGTACCTCTAATTAGGCCACTATCAGACATCAACAGAGCCAACCCCCGCCCCCTCCGCTGCTATCTGCTTGCCTCGGTACCCAATAGGAGAGAGAGAGAGAGAGAGCGGGGGAGTGTGTGTGTCACTGGGGAGAGGGACAGCATCTGAGGAATGAGAATGAGCGAAAGGGTGAAAGCAAGAGAGAAAGGGAAAGAGGAATAGCATAACAAATTGGGGATACAACTCGCTCCTTCACATCTCCTTTCGCTCGTTCCTAATGCTTCTCTGACGTAAGGTGGCGGAGCATTCGATGTGTGTGTATTCGTGTGTCTGCATGTGTGTGTGTTTATTGCTTTCCAGGAGTGCAGTGCCCGTACTAATGTTAGATCACCTCAATCAGTCTGCTACATTCACCATGCTTCCCTCTATCCCTGTATCCCTCTACTCCAGTTACATTCAACCAAAGCACGGTTATGTCATGCTGTTCCATAGCTTCTTCTGTATTGTATGTGTGCATGTGTGTGTGTGTGTGTGTGTGTGTGGGGTGGGTGGGTGTGTATGTGTGTAAGAGAGAGAGAGAGAGAGAGAGAGAGAGAGAGAGAGAGAGAGAGAGAGAGAGAGAGAAAGAGAGAGAGGAGGGGGGAGTAAGAGAGATCATCAATCAGCTTGTTGGTAATCAGAAAGGACAGAAATAATCTAGATCGGGGAAAACAAGTGATGCTCAACAAAGACCTGGGGACAGGACAGATAGAGTGAAAGGAAAAGACAGAGAGAGACGGTGAGAGAGCGAAGACAGAATCCTTCTCTGTGAGGAGGGGAGGAGAGAGTGAATCCAGCATGTTTACGACCTCACCACTATAGACATTCCACTGAACGATAGCAACACAGGCTGTGCACCGACAATGGAGGGGGTGGGGGGAAGAGAGAGAATGAGATGCAGGGAGAGACAGAGAGAGGATGAGAGGCGAGAGAATGATGACAATGAGAGGTAGGGAGAGAGGGAGAGAGGATGAAACCAGGCAGAGGGAGAGAGAGTGTGCTATAAAAGTTAATGAATTCCACTGCAGTAGAAAGCTGAAGTTATGTGCTTTCTCTCCTTCTCCTCGCCAGATCAGCACATCTCCAATGCTTCTGAAAATGACGCGTTCTTCGTTGCAAAGCCTCTACATGCTGTATACTAGTCTCCTTTTCTTGCTCTCTCTCTCCCCACCTCGCTCACTCAATCTCATATCCCGCATAAGGGATTCACATTTAATTCAAGGGGAATCTGGACTTCGGTTTCCTCCTCCTCTCACACTCTCTTTCTTTTCTCAGTGTCGCTCTCTCCTCCCATCTCTGCACTCCTCTTATCTTTTCCTCCTTTTCTACTGCATTTTACTTGTGTGTTCTCTTTTTTCCTCACTCTTATTTTCATATTCTTTTTCCCATTTTTACTAATTTCCCCTCAGTTTTTATTTATTTTGCAAAGTAAGCTTCTCTCACTTTGCTCTTTACTTTTTTTATCCCCTTTTAATTTTTGGGACTTTTTCTCGTCCATTTACATTTAGCTTAATGCATTTTTTTTCTCTTCAACAACATTGTCAATTTTTTGACTTTACCTTTGTTTACTTTCTCAAATTCACACACAGGCTTTTCAGTCACACAGATCTGAGAACATTACTTAGAAGGATTAGAGACCGACCGCTATTTACAATGACGGCCTAGCCCGGCTAACGCTGGGCCAATTGTGCGCAGAGAAAAAAATTGAGACTCCCAATCCCGGCCAGTTGTGTAACAGCCTGGAATTGAACCAAGGTCTATTGTGAGACGTTTAGCACTGAGAAGCAGTGCCTTAGACCGCTGCGCCACTCAGGAGCCCCTCATAAGGAAAAGTAATAGTCGTACAGTAATAGATTAATAGAGTAAGTAAGACAGGATTCCGGTTCCTTAGTCTTGACCGTCAAAGTAAAACTTGGCAATAGTCTTCACTGCAGTACTTCTTTTGCTTGCTCACCAAAAAAATGCCAGGAGCTCTTTGAATTTAGGAACAGCGCAATATCATATCAAAGTGTTTTTTTGTGTTTACTGCGTTTCTTGCAGTTGGAAATTAACTATTTCAAATGACGATGTAAATATATAGGACATTTGAAAGAGAAAATAAGATCTAATCAAAGGTCAGCTTAGAAATGAGGGAGATTCCAGCAGAGTAGCACTTGTACAATTTCTATAAGTAAACCAAGATGGAAATGACAAGTTGTGGTCTAATTGAGCCAGTGGGCAGAACAGGCAAGGAGGTGGGCAGAGCCAAGTACGCGTTAGCGATATCCTGTTGGCGCATTCTACTATACACCTGCATATTTCTGTTAGGGAATACCTACTCTGTTAGATGCACACGTGCAATAACTCAAGTCGCCTTTGCACTCCTAAACAGCTCAATTAAAAAAAAACTTTTGCAAAGGGTGAAGTCTACCAAACTTAGTCCGTTCTGTTCGGAACAGAAAACTGTATTGAGATTAAATGTTTAATTGATGAGAAGATTTGCAGAATGTCGGCCAAAATCCATCTCGTTCCATCTTCTCCCACTGCCCGCCAGTGGACTTCCTCTCACTACCATATTTGGTAGTGAGTGGAAACACCAAGCGGATGCTTCACATTTATACATCCAGTGACACATCTGGCTCATTGTTCTATCTGTGCTTGTACTGTTGAGCGATCAGATTTCAACACCATCGACAGCAGCACTGCTTATGCATGGGATGGGATAGTGTCTCTACTGCACCCAAACTCCTAGGGTGCAAAATAGAGAATCTTAAACTATCCGCATGGAATAGATAGATCAATGAATGTATTGTTGAGGGATCACATTTCAGAACCATGGACAGCAGCCACTGCTGTTTTTTTTGTTGCAATACATGGGACAGGATAGAGGTTTTAGTCGAGTCTAGTGCACCCAAACTTCAAAATGGGAAACAAAGAATCTTGAACTACAGAGTATGTGAGTAGTCCAATGTATTGTTAAGGGATCACATTTCAGCACCATGGAAAGCAGATACTGCTGTTTTCCTATGCATGGGACGGGATCGGGGCTCTAGTCAACTCTCGTGCACTCAAAGTCAAAGGGGGAAACTTTAAACTATCTGCATAGATTGACCAATGACTTGTTGAGGGATAGGATTTCAGTACCATGGACAGTAGCGCTGCTGACATTTGCATGGGACGGGATAGAGGCTCTACTGCACCCAAATCCCAAAGGGGAGTATGAATCTTGAACTATATGCGCAGATCAATGTACAGTATTGTTGAGGGATCATATTTCAGCACCATGGACAGCGGCACTGTTTATGCATAGGACGAGATAGGGGTTCTAGTTCTTGCACCCAAAGAATCTTGAACTATTTTCATAGACCAATGTTTACTTTCGATCCCTATTTCTCAAAATGAGGAACTTTTATTAGTTAGCTTACTTTACTCGACTACTTTATGTAGAGTTTTGGTTTATCTGGTCACTATTTGGTCATAATTAATAGCCTACATGAACAGTAACAAATCTTCAACATTAAGACTGCAGATAAATTCTAAACACTATCTAGCCATGATGTTTCTCCGCAATACAACCACATGGTGAGAACATTTAGATTTTATCATTGCAATTAAAGACATTTTACCATTATAGAGAATTAATGACAGAATAGTGTCAAATGTCTAGGTGATGCAGGTAAGGCGGAGTCAGGCGCAGGACACAGAGATGAGTAATAACCGTAACTTTACTCAAAAACAATATTCCACGAAGGAGAAAAATAATCCAGTTCACATAAACGAGACATTTTGACATGAACAAACACGTACAAAACCAAAGGGGAAACCAGAGGGTTAAATAGGGAACAATAATTATGGAATGGAAACCAGGTGTGTACAATGAAGACAAAAAAATTTGAAAATGAAATGTAGATCGGTGGCGTCTAGAAAACCGGTGACGTCGAACACCGCCCGAACAAGGAGAGGGACCAACTTCGGCGGAAGTCGTGACAAATAGAAAGCAGAGAAAACCTATAGACCTTTACAATCAAATCCATATACCTTTCCAATGGAAGTGATGAACTACTTTTAAACATTATAAGTTAATTGCTACTTGAGAAAGCTTCAAGCTCATTTTCAAAGGAAAATGTACAGTGCCGTCAGAAAGTATTGACTTAGTATTGACTTATTCCACATTTTGTTGTGTTACAGCATTTAACACGGATTAAATGGATTACCCATCTACACACGTATCTACCCACAGTACCCCATAATGACAAAGTGAAAAGGTTTTGATCAAATGAATTGAAAATGAAATACACAAATAGCTAATTTACATAAGTATTCACACCCCTGAGTCAATACATGTTAGAATCCCCTTGGCAGTGATTACAGCTGTGAGTCTTTCTAGATCTCTAGGAGCGTTGCACACTGGGATTGTACAATAATTGCACATTATTATACAAAAAATATTCAATGGTTGTTGATCATTGCTAGACAGACATTTTCAAGTCTTGCCATATATTTTCAAGCAGATTTATGATATTAAAATGTCATTGGTGATTTTTCTACAGTGTTGCATGATGGGAATCTAGTGGTTCACTGATATAATCTTGTAAACAAAATGAACTACTTTTTCACCACTCTGTCTGCAAGTGCATTCCTAAACGGCATTTAACGCAGGTCGATGTGATGTGATATTATCGGAACACAAAGTGGTTACCATTAGCCGAAAATGTTGGCACTGGAGACACTAGCCCTCCACCGATGACTATAACTCATACTTACCTGGCAAGGGAGATACCATGATCAAGAAAGGCGGTTCACCCAGGGTGAGGCTTAGCCATTGCATGCCAGCTATGCTGACCCCTGTGAATTTCCCAAATGTGGAAATCTCGATTGCATTATTTATGCTAGTGGGGGATTGCGTCCGCGCTCTCCCCTGATGTCTTGTTTAATGACAGACCGATGCTTGGCGGCAAGCTTGAGGATGACTTGAGCCAATTGCCCGTGCTTATGGAGATCTTTGAAGTCAGTTGTGAAAGACACTTTGTTGACCAATTGAAAGGTAGAAACATTTGTTTGTAGCCAAACATTGTTGACATTTTGTGGAAACATCATGTTGCGAAATGCAGCATGGTATTTATGCCACGCTGGTACTTCAATCAAGAGATAGTTGAGAAGCCGCTCTAACCCCCATGGTCATGATGTGTCATACGCCCATGCGCTTACAATATGAAATTGTCCATACATGCGCTCCTCCTTGACACAGAACAATGCAATAGGTTTTCAACATTCAGAGATTTTGTGTATTTATTCTGGCTAGTAGGATAGCTGCATGGGAAACTGTTGCTAATGATGTATTTGTCAGAAGTCATTGTATTTGTCCGTTTTTTCCCACAAGGCTGAAATATGTGCCCTCGCTTTGAAATGTTAGCAAGGTTGGTTTGTATTTCATCCAACTATCTGTGCTAAAAAGTGATGGCTACAGTATATGTAATTTCTTCCACTTACTGAGTGACCCAAAGTTCAGGCTGCTTATCTAATTGGTGAAAATGTCTGTTTATCAGACTCACTTTGACTTTATATGGTGTACCAAGAGTTAGTCATTTGCTTACGGCCATACCAACCTGGATACGCCCGATCTCGTCTGATCTCGGAAGCTAAGCAGGGTTGGGCCTGGTTAGTACTTGGATGGGAGACTGCCTGGGAATACCAGGTGCTGTAAGCATTTTTTCCACTAGGGTGTGCTCTGGCATTATTTCATCAGCAACACTGCCTTGTAGTAAGCATTTGAAGCTGAATTGACTAAATGCCACTTCTATGGGCTAGTCTCCCCTGCCCTTTTAATACAATCAAAGTTCCTTGTGTTGTCAGGGAGCAACTGCCTTTTATGCATAAGACAAATAAGAATATTGTTACTGAATGCAGCTTGTGTGTGCTTTGTGCTCCCTCGCCCTGTTCAAATGATCAAAGGAAATAATGCTGGTGAGGAGTGGAACTGGACTGGTGTCTGATGGCCCTGTGTTTTCCATGGTGGAATTACAACCCTTCTTTTACGGCGTAAATCAAAAGTACAAGAGAATGTGAGATGTTATCGATAATAAATCAATTGCTTTCATGCATTTGTCTGTGTGTGTGTGTGTGTGTGTGTGTGTGTGTGTGTGTCTGAATGTGATTTTATTTCGTCATATCGCATACATTTGTGATATCAGACAGGTTAAGATATTAAAAAGTCATTGGTGATTTTTCTACAGTGTTGCATGATGGGAATCTAGTGGTTCACTGATATAATCTAGTAAACAAAATGAACTACTTTTTCACCACTCTGTCTGCAAGTGCATTCCTAAACGGCATTTAACGCAGGTCGATGTGATGTGATATTATCGGAACACAAAGTGGTTACCAGTAGCCGAAAATGTTGGCACTGGAGACACTTGCCCTCCACCGATGGCTATAACTCAAACTCATACTTACCTGGCAAGGGAGATACCGTGATCAAGAAAAGCGGTTCACCCAGGGCGAGGCTTAGCCATTGCACGCCAGCTATGCTGACCCCTGTGAATTTCCCAAATGTGGAAATCTCGATTGCATCATTTATGGTAGTGGGGGACTGCGTCCGCGCTCTCCCCTGATGTCTTGTTTAATGACAAACCTTTGCTTGGCGGCGAGCTTGAGGATGACTTGAGCCGATTGCCCGTGCTTATGGAGATCTTTGAAGTCAGTTGTGAAAGACACTTTGTGGACCAATTGAAAGGTAGAAACATTTGTTTGTAGCCAAACATTGTTGACATTTTGTGGAAACATCATGTTGCGAAATGCAGCATGGTATTTATGCCACGCTGGTACTTCAATCAAGAGATAGTTGAGAAGCCGCTCTAACCCCCATGGTCATGATGTGTCATACGCCCATGCGCTTACAATATGAAATTGTCCATACATGCGCTCCTCCTTGACACAGAACAATGCAATAGGTTTTCAACATTCAGAGATTTTGTGTATTTATTCTGGCTAGTAGGATAGCTGCATGGGAAACTGTTGCTAATGATGTATTTGTCAGAAGTCATTGTATTTGTCCGTTTTTTCCCACAAGGCTGAAATATGTGCCCTCGCTTTGAAATGTTAGCAAGGTTGGTTTGTATTTCATCCAACTATCTGTGCTAAAAAGTGATGGCTACAGTATATGTAATTTCTTCCACTTACTGAGTGACCCAAAGTTCAGGCTGCTTATCTAATTGGTGAAAATGTCTGTTTATCAGACTCACTTTGACTTTATATGGTGTACCAAGAGTTAGTCATTTGCTTACGGCCATACCAGCCTGGATACGCCCGATCTCGTCTGATCTCGGAAGCTAAGCAGGGTTGGGCCTGGTTAGTACTTGGATGGGAGACTGCCTAGGAATACCAGGTGCTGTAAGCATTTTGTCCACTAGGGTGTGCTCTGGCATTATTTCATCAGCAACACTGCCTTGTAGTAAGCATTTGATGCTGAATTGACTAAATGCCGCTTCTATGGGCTAGTCTCCCCTGCCCTTTTAATACAATCAAAGTTCCTTGTGTTGTCAGGGAGCAACTGCCTTTTATGCATAAGACAAATAAGAATATTGTTACTGAATGCAGCTTGTGTGTGCTTTGTGCTCCCTCGCCCTGTTCAAATGATCAAAGGAAATAATGCTGGTGAGGAGTGGAACTGGACTGGTGTCTGATGGCCCTGTGTTTTCCATGGTGGAATTACAACCCTTCTTTTACGGCGTAAATCAAAAGTACAAGAGAATGTGAGATGTTATCGATAATAAATCAATTGCTTTCATGCATTTGTCTGTGTGTGTGTGTGTGTGTGTGTGTGTGTCTGAATGTGATTTTATTTCGTCATATCGCATACATTTGTGATATCAGACAGGTTAAGATATTAAAAAGTCATTGGTGATTTTTCTACAGTGTTGCATGATGGGAATCTAGTGGTTCACTGATATAATCTAGTAAACAAAATGAACTACTTTTTCACCACTCTGTCTGCAAGTGCATTCCTAAACGGCATTTAACGCAGGTCGATGTGATGTGATATTATCGGAACACAAAGTGGTTACCAGTAGCCGAAAATGTTGGCACTGGAGACACTTGCCCTCCACCGATGACTATAACTCATACTTACCTGGCAAGGGAGATACCGTGATCTAGAAAGGCGGTTCACCCAGGGCGAGGCTTAGCCATTGCACGCCAGCTATGCTGACCCCTGTGAATTTCCCAAATGTGGAAATCTCGATTGCATAATTTATGGTAGTGGGGGACTGCGTCCGCGTGCTCCCCTGATGTCTTGTTTAATGACAAACTGTTGCTTGAGGATGACTTGAGCCAATTGCCCGTGCTTATGGAGATCTTTGAAGTCAGTTGTGAAAGACACTTTGTGGACCAATTGAAAGGTAGAAACATTTGTTTGTAGCCAAACATTGTTGACATTTTGTGGAAACATCATGTTGCGAAATGCAGCATGGTATTTATGCCACGCTGGTACTTCAATCAAGAGATAGTTGAGAAGCCGCTCTAACCCCCATGGTCATGATGTGTCATACGCCCATGCGCTTACAATATGAAATTGTCCATACATGCGCTCCTCCTTGACACAGAACAATGCAATAGGTTTTCAACATTCAGAGATTTTGTGTATTTATTCTGGCTAGTAGGATAGCTGCATGGGAAACTGTTGCTAATGATGTATTTGTCAGAAGTCATTGTATTTGTCCGTTTTTTCCCACAAGGCTGAAATATGTGCCCTCGCTTTGAAATGTTAGCAAGGTTGGTTTGTATTTCATCCAACTATCTGTGCTAAAAAGTGATGGCTACAGTATATGTAATTTCTTCCACTTACTGAGTGACCCAAAGTTCAGGGTGCTTATCTAATTGGTGAAAATGTCTGTTTATCAGACTCACTTTGACTTTATATGGTGTACCAAGAGTTAGTCATTTGCTTACGGCCATACCAGCCTGGATACGCCCGATCTCGTCTGATCTCGGAAGCTAAGCAGGGTTGGGCCTGGTTAGTACTTGGATGGGAGACTGCCTGGGAATACCAGGTGCTGTAAGCATTTTGTCCACTAGGGTGTGCTCTGGCATTATTTCATCAGCAACACTGCCTTGTAGTAAGCATTTGATGCTGAATTGACTAAATGCCGCTTCTATGGGCTAGTCTCCCTTGCCCTTTTAATACAATCAAAGTTCCTTGAGTTGTCAGGGAGCAACTGCCTTTTATGCATAAGACAAATAAGAATATTGTTACTGAATGCAGCTTGTGTGTGCATTGTGCTCCCTCGCCCTGTTCAAATGATCAAAGGAAATAATGCTGGTGAGGAGTGGAACTGGACTGGTGTCTGATGGCCCTGTGTTTTCCATGGTGGAATTACAACCCTTCTTTTACGGCGTAAATCAAAAGTACAAGAGAATGTGAGATGTTATCGATAATAAATCAATTGCTTTCATGCATTTGTCTGTGTGTGTGTGTGTGTGTGTCTGAATGTGATTTTATTTCGTCATATCGCATACATTTGTGATATCAGACAGGTTAAGATATTAAAAAGTCATTGGTGATTTTTCTACAGTGTTGCATGATGGGAATCTAGTGGTTCACTGATATAATCTAGTAAACAAAATGAACTACTTTTTCACCACTCTGTCTGCAAGTGCATTCCTAAACGGCATTTAACGCAGGTCGATGTGATGTGATATTATCGGAACACAAAGTGGTTACCAGTAGCCGAAAATGTTGGCACTGGAGACACTTGCCCTCCACCGATGACTATAACTCATACTTACCTGGCAAGGGAGATACCGTGATCAAGAAAGGCGGTTCACCCAGGGCGAGGCTTAGCCATTGCACGCCAGCTATGCTGACCCCTGTGAATTTCCCAAATGTGGAAATCTCGATTGCATAATTTATGGTAGTGGGGGACTGCGTCCGCGTGCTCCCCTGATGTCTTGTTTAATGACAAACTGTTGCTTGAGGATGACTTGAGCCAATTGCCCGTGCTTATGGAGATCTTTGAAGTCAGTTGTGAAAGACACTTTGTGGACCAATTGAAAGGTAGAAACATTTGTTTGTAGCCAAACATTGTTGACATTTTGTGGAAACATCATGTTGCGAAATGCAGCATGGTATTTATGCCACGCTGGTACTTCAATCAAGAGATAGTTGAGAAGCCGCTCTAACCCCCATGGTCATGATGTGTCATACGCCCATGCGCTTACAATATGAAATTGTCCATACATGCGCTCCTCCTTGACACAGAACAATGCAATAGGTTTTCAACATTCAGAGATTTTGTGTATTTATTCTGGCTAGTAGGATAGCTGCATGGGAAACTGTTGCTAATGATGTATTTGTCAGAAGTCATTGTATTTGTCCGTTTTTTCCCACAAGGCTGAAATATGTGCCCTCGCTTTGAAATGTTAGCAAGGTTGGTTTGTATTTCATCCAACTATCTGTGCTAAAAAGTGATGGCTACAGTATATGTAATTTCTTCCACTTACTGAGTGACCCAAAGTTCAGGCTGCTTATCTAATTGGTGAAAATGTCTGTTTATCAGACTCACTTTGACTTTATATGGTGTACCAAGAGTTAGTCATTTGCTTACGGCCATACCAGCCTGGATACGCCCGATCTCGTCTGATCTCGGAAGCTAAGCAGGGTTGGGCCTGGTTAGTACTTGGATGGGACACTGCCTGGGAATACCAGGTGCTGTAAGCATTTTGTCCACTAGGGTGTGCTCTGGCATTATTTCATCAGCAACACTGCCTTGTAGTAAGCATTTGATGCTGAATTGACTAAATGCCGCTTCTATGGGCTAGTCTCCCCTGCCCTTTTAATACAATCAAAGTTCCTTGAGTTGTCAGGGAGCAACTGCCTTTTATGCATAAGACAAATAAGAATATTGTTACTGAATGCAGCTTGTGTGTGCATTGTGCTCCCTCGCCCTGTTCAAATGATCAAAGGAAATAATGCTGGTGAGGAGTGGAACTGGACTGGTGTCTGATGGCCCTGTGTTTTCCATGGTGGAATTACAACCCTTCTTTTACGGCGTAAATCAAAAGTACAAGAGAATGTGAGATGTTATCGATAATAAATCAATTGCTTTCATGCATTTGTCTGTGTGTGTGTGTGTGTGTGTCTGAATGTGATTTTATTTCGTCATATCGCATACATTTGTGATATCAGACAGGTTAAGATATTAAAAAGTCATTGGTGATTTTTCTACAGTGTTGCATGATGGGAATCTAGTGGTTCACTGATATAATCTAGTAAACAAAATGAACTACTTTTTCACCACTCTGTCTGCAAGTGCATTCCTAAACGGCATTTAACGCAGGTCGATGTGATGTGATATTATCGGAACACAAAGTGGTTACCAGTAGCCGAAAATGTTGGCACTGGAGACACTTGCCCTCCACCGATGACTATAACTCATACTTACCTGGCAAGGGAGATACCGTGATCAAGAAAGGCGGTTCACCCAGGGCGAGGCTTAGCCATTGCACGCCAGCTATGCTGACCCCTGTGAATTTCCCAAATGTGGAAATCTCGATTGCATAATTTATGGTAGTGGGGGACTGCGTCTGCGTGCTCCCCTGATGTCTTGTTTAATGACAAACTGTTGCTTGAGGATGACTTGAGCCAATTGCCCGTGCTTATGGAGATCTTTGAAGTCAGTTGTGAAAGACACTTTGTGGACCAATTGAAAGGTAGAAACATTTGTTTGTAGCCAAACATTGTTGACATTTTGTGGAAACATCATGTTGCGAAATGCAGCATGGTATTTATGCCACGCTGGTACTTCAATCAAGAGATAGTTGAGAAGCCGCTCTAACCCCCATGGTCATGATGTGTCATACGCCCATGCGCTTACAATATGAAATTGTCCATACATGCGCTCCTCCTTGACACAGAACAATGCAATAGGTTTTCAACATTCAGAGATTTTGTGTATTTATTCTGGCTAGTAGGATAGCTGCATGGGAAACTGTTGCTAATGATGTATTTGTCAGAAGTCATTGTATTTGTCCGTTTTTTCCCACAAGGCTGAAATATGTGCCCTCGCTTTGAAATGTTAGCAAGGTTGGTTTGTATTTCATCCAACTATCTGTGCTAAAAAGTGATGGCTACAGTATATGTAATTTCTTCCACTTACTGAGTGACCCAAAGTTCAGGCTGCTTATCTAATTGGTGAAAATGTCTGTTTATCAGACTCACTTTGACTTTATATGGTGTACCAAGAGTTAGTCATTTGCTTACGGCCATACCAGCCTGGATACGCCCGATCTCGTCTGATCTCGGAAGCGAAGCAGGGTTGGGCCTGGTTAGTACTTGGATGGGAGACTACCTGGGAATACCAGGTGCTGTAAGCATTTTGTCCACTAGGGTGTGCTCTGGCATTATTTCATCAGCAACACTGCCTTGTAGTAAGCATTTGATGCTGAATTGACTAAATGCCGCTTCTATGGGCTAGTCTCCCCTGCCCTTTTAATACAATCAAAGTTCCTTGTGTTGTCAGGGAGCAACTGCCTTTTATGCATAAGACAAATAAGAATATTGTTACTGAATGCAGCTTGTGTGTGCTTTGTGCTCCCTCGCCCTGTTCAAATGATCAAAGGAAATAATGCTGGTGAGGAGTGGAACTGGACTGGTGTCTGATGGCCCTGTGTTTTCCATGGTGGAATTACAACCCTTCTTTTACGGCGTAAATCAAAAGTACAAGAGAATGTGAGATGTTATCGATAATAAATCAATTGATTTCATGCATTTGTCTGTGTGTGTGTGTGTGTGTGTGTGTGTGTGTCTGAATGTGATTTTATTTCGTCATATCGCATACATTTGTGATATCAGACAGGTTAAGATATTAAAAAGTCATTGGTGATTTTTCTACAGTGTTGCATGATGGGAATCTAGTGGTTCACTGATATAATCTAGTAAACAAAATGAACTACTTTTTCACCACTCTGTCTGCAAGTGCATTCCTAAACGGCATTTAACGCAGGTCGATGTGATGTGATATTATCGGAACACAAAGTGGTTACCATTAGCCGAAAATGTTGGCACTGGAGACACTTGCCCTCCACCGATGACTATAACTCATACTTACCTGGCAAGGGAGATACCGTGATCAAGAAAGGCGGTTCACCCAGGGCGAGGCTTAGCCATTGCACGCCAGCTATGCTGACCCCTGTGAATTTCCCAAATGTGGAAATCTCGATTGCATAATTTATGGTAGTGGGGGACTGCGTCTGCGCGCTCCCCTGATGTCTTGTTTAATGACAAACTGTTGCTTGAGGATGACTTGAGCCAATTGCCCGTGCTTATGGAGATCTTTGAAGTCAGTTGTGAAAGACACTTTGTGGACCAATTGAAAGGTAGAAACATTTGTTTGTAGCCAAACATTGTTGACATTTTGTGGAAACATCATGTTGCGAAATGCAGCATGGTATTTATGCCACGCTGGTACTTCAATCAAGAGATAGTTGAGAAGCCGCTCTAACCCCCATGGTCATGATGTGTCATACGCCCTTGCGCTTACAATATGAAATTGTCCATACATGCGCTCCTCCTTGACACAGAACAATGCAATAGGTTTTCAACATTCAGAGATTTTGTGTATTTATTCTGGCTAGTAGGATAGCTGCATGGGAAACTGTTGCTAATGATGTATTTGTCAGAAGTCATTGTATTTGTCCGTTTTTTCCCACAAGGCTGAAATATGTGCCCTCGCTTTGAAATGTTAGCAAGGTTGGTTTGTATTTCATCCAACTATCTGTGCTAAAAAGTGATGGCTACAGTATATGTAATTTCTTCCACTTACTGAGTGACCCAAAGTTCAGGCTGCTTATCTAATTGGTGAAAATGTCTGTTTATCAGACTCACTTTGACTTTATATGGTGTACCAAGAGTTAGTCATTTGCTTACGGCCATACCAGCCTGGATACGCCCGATCTCGTCTGATCTCGGAAGCTAAGCAGGGTTGGGCCTGGTTAGTACTTGGATGGGAGACTGCCTGGGAATACCAGGTGCTGTAAGCATTTTGTCCACTAGGGTGTGCTCTGGCATTATTTCATCAGCAACACTGCCTTGTAGTAAGCATTTGATGCTGAATTGACTAAATGCCGCTTCTATGGGCTAGTCTCCCCTGCCCTTTTAATACAATCAAAGTTCCTTGTGTTGTCAGGGAGCAACTGCCTTTTATGCATAAGACAAATAAGAATATTGTTACTGAATGCAGCTTGTGTGTGCTTTGTGCTCCCTCGCCCTGTTCAAATGATCAAAGGAAATAATGCTGGTGAGGAGTGGAACTGGACTGGTGTCTGATGGCCCTGTGTTTTCCATGGTGGAATTACAACCCTTCTTTTACGGCGTAAATCAAAAGTACAAGAGAATGTGAGATGTTATCGATAATAAATCAATTGCTTTCATGCATTTGTCTGTGTGTGTGTGTGTGTGTGTGTGTGTGTGTGTGTGTGTGTGTGTCTGAATGTGATTTTATTTCGTCATATCGCATACATTTGTGATATCAGACAGGTTAAGATATTAAAAAGTCATTGGTGATTTTTCTACAGTGTTGCATGATGGGAATCTAGTGGTTCACTGATATAATCTAGTAAACAAAATGAACTACTTTTTCACCACTCTGTCTGCAAGTGCATTCCTAAACGGCATTTAACGCAGGTCGATGTGATGTGATATTATCGGAACACAAAGTGGTTACCAGTAGCCGAAAATGTTGGCACTGGAGACACTTGCCCTCCACCGATGACTATAACTCATACTTACCTGGCAAGGGAGATACCGTGATCAAGAAAAGCGGTTCACCCAGGGCGAGGCTTAGCCATTGCACGCCAGCTATGCTGACCCCTGTGAATTTCCCAAATGTGGAAATCTCGATTGCATCATTTATGGTAGTGGGGGACTGCGTCCGCGCTCTCCCCTGATGTCTTGTTTAATGACAAACCGTTGCTTGGCGGCAAGCTTGAGGATGACTTGAGCCGATTGCCCGTGCTTATGGAGATCTTTGAAGTCAGTTGTGAAAGACACTTTGTGGACCAATTGAAAGGTAGAAACATTTGTTTGTAGCCAAACATTGTTGACATTTTGTGGAAACATCATGTTGCGAAATGCAGCATGGTATTTATGCCACGCTGGTACTTCAATCAAGAGATAGTTGAGAAGCCGCTCTAACCCCCATGGTCATGATGTGTCATACGCCCTTGCGCTTACAATATGAAATTGTCCATACATGCGCTCCTCCTTGACACAGAACAATGCAATAGGTTTTCAACATTCAGAGATTTTGTGTATTTATTCTGGCTAGTAGGATAGCTGCATGGGAAACTGTTGCTAATGATGTATTTGTCAGAAGTCATTGTATTTGTCCGTTTTTTCCCACAAGGCTGAAATATGTGCCCTCGCTTTGAAATGTTAGCAAGGTTGGTTTGTATTTCATCCAACTATCTGTGCTAAAAAGTGATGGCTACAGTATATGTAATTTCTTCCACTTACTGAGTGACCCAAAGTTCAGGCTGCTTATCTAATTGGTGAAAATGTCTGTTTATCAGACTCACTTTGACTTTATATGGTGTACCAAGAGTTAGTCATTTGCTTACGGCCATACCAGCCTGGATACGGCCATACCAGCCTGGATACGCCCGATCTCGTCTGATCTCGGAAGCTAAGCAGGGTTGGGCCTGGTTAGTACTTGGATGGGAGACTGCCTGGGAATACCAGGTGCTGTAAGCATTTTGTCCACTAGGGTGTGCTCTGGCATTATTTCATCAGCAACACTGCCTTGTAGTAAGCATTTGATGCTGAATTGACTAAATGCCGCTTCTATGGGCTAGTCTCCCCTGCCCTTTTAATACAATCAAAGTTCCTTGTGTTGTCAGGGAGCAACTGCCTTTTATGCATAAGACAAATAAGAATATTGTTACTGAATGCAGCTTGTGTGTGCTTTGTGCTCCCTCGCCCTGTTCAAATGATCAAAGGAAATAATGCTGGTGAGGAGTGGAACTGGACTGGTGTCTGATGGCCCTGTGTTTTCCATGGTGGAATTACAACCCTTCTTTTACGGCGTAAATCAAAAGTACAAGAGAATGTGAGATGTTATCGATAATAAATCAATTGCTTTCATGCATTTGTCTGTGTGTGTGTGTGTGTGTGTGTGTGTGTGTGTGTGTGTGTGTGTCTGAATGTGATTTTATTTCGTCATATCGCATACATTTGTGATATCAGACAGGTTAAGATATTAAAAAGTCATTGGTGATTTTTCTACAGTGTTGCATGATGGGAATCTAGTGGTTCACTGATATAATCTAGCAAACAAAATGAACTACTTTTTCACCACTCTGTCTGCAAGTGCATTCCTAAACGGCATTTAACGCAGGTCGATGTGATGTGATATTATCGGAACACAAAGTGGTTACCAGTAGCCGAAAATGTTGGCACTGGAGACACTTGCCCTCCACCGATGACTATAACTCATACTTACCTGGCAAGGGAGATACCGTGATCAAGAAAAGCGGTTCACCCAGGGCGAGGCTTAGCCATTGCACGCCAGCTATGCTGACCCCTGTGAATTTCCCAAATGTGGAAATCTCGATTGCATCATTTATGGTAGTGGGGGACTGCGTCCGCGCTCTCCCCTGATGTCTTGTTTAATGACAAACCGTTGCTTGGCGGCAAGCTTGAGGATGACTTGAGCCGATTGCCCGTGCTTATGGAGATCTTTGAAGTCAGTTGTGAAAGACACTTTGTGGACCAATTGAAAGGTAGAAACATTTGTTTGTAGCCAAACATTGTTGACATTTTGTGGAAACATCATGTTGCGAAATGCAGCATGGTATTTATGCCACGCTGGTACTTCAATCAAGAGATAGTTGAGAAGCCGCTCTAACCCCCATGGTCATGATGTGTCATACGCCCTTGCGCTTACAATATGAAATTGTCCATACATGCGCTCCTCCTTGACACAGAACAATGCAATAGGTTTTCAACATTCAGAGATTTTGTGTATTTATTCTGGCTAGTAGGATAGCTGCATGGGAAACTGTTGCTAATGATGTATTTGTCAGAAGTCATTGTATTTGTCCGTTTTTTCCCACAAGGCTGAAATATGTGCCCTCGCTTTGAAATGTTAGCAAGGTTGGTTTGTATTTCATCCAACTATCTGTGCTAAAAAGTGATGGCTACAGTATATGTAATTTCTTCCACTTACTGAGTGACCCAAAGTTCAGGCTGCTTATCTAATTGGTGAAAATGTCTGTTTATCAGACTCACTTTGACTTTATATGGTGTACCAAGAGTTAGTCATTTGCTTACGGCCATACCAGCCTGGATACGCCCGATCTCGTCTGATCTCGGAAGCTAAGCAGGGTTGGGCCTGGTTAGTACTTGGATGGGAGACTGCCTGGGAATACCAGGTGCTGTAAGCATTTTGTCCACTAGGGTGTGCTCTGGCATTATTTCATCAGCAACACTGCCTTGTAGTAAGCATTTGATGCTGAATTGACTAAATGCCGCTTCTATGGGCTAGTCTCCCCTGCCCTTTTAATACAATCAAAGTTCCTTGTGTTGTCAGGGAGCAACTGCCTTTTATGCATAAGACAAATAAGAATATTGTTACTGAATGCAGCTTGTGTGTGCTTTGTGCTCCCTCGCCCTGTTCAAATGATCAAAGGAAATAATGCTGGTGAGGAGTGGAACTGGACTGGTGTCTGATGGCCCTGTGTTTTCCATGGTGGAATTACAACCCTTCTTTTACGGCGTAAATCAAAAGTACAAGAGAATGTGAGATGTTATCGATAATAAATCAATTGCTTTCATGCATTTGTCTGTGTGTGTGTGTGTGTGTGTGTGTGTGTGTGTGTGTGTCTGAATGTGATTTTATTTCGTCATATCGCATACATTTGTGATATCAGACAGGTTAAGATATTAAAAAGTCATTGGTGATTTTTCTACAGTGTTGCATGATGGGAATCTAGTGGTTCACTGATATAATCTAGTAAACAAAATGAACTACTTTTTCACCACTCTGTCTGCAAGTGCATTCCTAAACGGCATTTAACGCAGGTCGATGTGATGTGATATTATCGGAACACAAAGTGGTTACCAGTAGCCGAAAATGTTGGCACTGGAGACACTTGCCCTCCACCGATGACTATAACTCATACTTACCTGGCAAGGGAGATACCGTGATCAAGAAAAGCGGTTCACCCAGGGCGAGGCTTAGCCATTGCACGCCAGCTATGCTGACCCCTGTGAATTTCCCAAATGTGGAAATCTCGATTGCATCATTTATGGTAGTGGGGGACTGCGTCCGCGCTCTCCCCTGATGTCTTGTTTAATGACAAACCGTTGCTTGGCGGCAAGCTTGAGGATGACTTGAGCCGATTGCCCGTGCTTATGGAGATCTTTGAAGTCAGTTGTGAAAGACACTTTGTGGACCAATTGAAAGGTAGAAACATTTGTTTGTAGCCAAACATTGTTGACATTTTGTGGAAACATCATGTTGCGAAATGCAGCATGGTATTTATGCCACGCTGGTACTTCAATCAAGAGATAGTTGAGAAGCCGCTCTAACCCCCATGGTCATGATGTGTCATACGCCCTTGCGCTTACAATATGAAATTGTCCATACATGCGCTCCTCCTTGACACAGAACAATGCAATAGGTTTTCAACATTCAGAGATTTTGTGTATTTATTCTGGCTAGTAGGATAGCTGCATGGGAAACTGTTGCTAATGATGTATTTGTCAGAAGTCATTGTATTTGTCCGTTTTTTCCCACAAGGCTGAAATATGTGCCCTCGCTTTGAAATGTTAGCAAGGTTGGTTTGTATTTCATCCAACTATCTGTGCTAAAAAGTGATGGCTACAGTATATGTAATTTCTTCCACTTACTGAGTGACCCAAAGTTCAGGCTGCTTATCTAATTGGTGAAAATGTCTGTTTATCAGACTCACTTTGACTTTATATGGTGTACCAAGAGTTAGTCATTTGCTTACGGCCATACCAGCCTGGATACGCCCGATCTCGTCTGATCTCGGAAGCTAAGCAGGGTTGGGCCTGGTTAGTACTTGGATGGGAGACTGCCTGGGAATACCAGGTGCTGTAAGCATTTTGTCCACTAGGGTGTGCTCTGGCATTATTTCATCAGCAACACTGCCTTGTAGTAAGCATTTGATGCTGAATTGACTAAATGCCGCTTCTATGGGCTAGTCTCCCCTGCCCTTTTAATACAATCAAAGTTCCTTGTGTTGTCAGGGAGCAACTGCCTTTTATGCATAAGACAAATAAGAATATTGTTACTGAATGCAGCTTGTGTGTGCTTTGTGCTCCCTCGCCCTGTTCAAATGATCAAAGGAAATAATGCTGGTGAGGAGTGGAACTGGACTGGTGTCTGATGGCCCTGTGTTTTCCATGGTGGAATTACAACCCTTCTTTTACGGCGTAAATCAAAAGTACAAGAGAATGTGAGATGTTATCGATAATAAATCAATTGCTTTCATGCATTTGTCTGTGTGTGTGTGTGTGTGTGTGTGTGTGTGTGTGTGTGTGTGTGTCTGAATGTGATTTTATTTCGTCATATCGCATACATTTGTGATATCAGACAGGTTAAGATATTAAAAAGTCATTGGTGATTTTTCTACAGTGTTGCATGATGGGAATCTAGTGGTTCACTGATATAATCTAGTAAACAAAATGAACTACTTTTTCACCACTCTGTCTGCAAGTGCATTCCTAAACGGCATTTAACGCAGGTCGATGTGATGTGATATTATCGGAACACAAAGTGGTTACCAGTAGCCGAAAATGTTGGCACTGGAGACACTTGCCCTCCACCGATGACTATAACTCATACTTACCTGGCAAGGGAGATACCGTGATCAAGAAAAGCGGTTCACCCAGGGCGAGGCTTAGCCATTGCACGCCAGCTATGCTGACCCCTGTGAATTTCCCAAATGTGGAAATCTCGATTGCATCATTTATGGTAGTGGGGGACTGCGTCCGCGCTCTCCCCTGATGTCTTGTTTAATGACAAACCGTTGCTTGGCGGCAAGCTTGAGGATGACTTGAGCCGATTGCCCGTGCTTATGGAGATCTTTGAAGTCAGTTGTGAAAGACACTTTGTGGACCAATTGAAAGGTAGAAACATTTGTTTGTAGCCAAACATTGTTGACATTTTGTGGAAACATCATGTTGCGAAATGCAGCATGGTATTTATGCCACGCTGGTACTTCAATCAAGAGATAGTTGAGAAGCCGCTCTAACCCCCATGGTCATGATGTGTCATACGCCCTTGCGCTTACAATATGAAATTGTCCATACATGCGCTCCTCCTTGACACAGAACAATGCAATAGGTTTTCAACATTCAGAGATTTTGTGTATTTATTCTGGCTAGTAGGATAGCTGCATGGGAAACTGTTGCTAATGATGTATTTGTCAGAAGTCATTGTATTTGTCCGTTTTTTCCCACAAGGCTGAAATATGTGCCCTCGCTTTGAAATGTTAGCAAGGTTGGTTTGTATTTCATCCAACTATCTGTGCTAAAAAGTGATGGCTACAGTATATGTAATTTCTTCCACTTACTGAGTGACCCAAAGTTCAGGCTGCTTATCTAATTGGTGAAAATGTCTGTTTATCAGACTCACTTTGACTTTATATGGTGTACCAAGAGTTAGTCATTTGCTTATGGCCATACCAGCCTGGATACGCCCGATCTCGTCTGATCTCGGAAGCTAAGCAGGGTTGGGCCTGGTTAGTACTTGGATGGGAGACTGCCTGGGAATACCAGGTGCTGTAAGCATTTTGTCCACTAGGGTGTGCTCTGGCATTATTTCATCAGCAACACTGCCTTGTAGTAAGCATTTGATGCTGAATTGACTAAATGCCGCTTCTATGGGCTAGTCTCCCCTGCCCTTTTAATACAATCAAAGTTCCTTGTGTTGTCAGGGAGCAACTGCCTTTTATGCATAAGACAAATAAGAATATTGTTACTGAATGCAGCTTGTGTGTGCTTTGTGCTCCCTCGCCCTGTTCAAATGATCAAAGGAAATAATGCTGGTGAGGAGTGGAACTGGACTGGTGTCTGATGGCCCTGTGTTTTCCATGGTGGAATTACAACCCTTCTTTTACGGCGTAAATCAAAAGTACAAGAGAATGTGAGATGTTATCGATAATAAATCAATTGCTTTCATGCATTTGTCTGTGTGTGTGTGTGTGTGTGTGTGTGTGTGTGTGTGTGTGTGTGTGTGCTGAATGTGATTTTATTTCGTCATATCGCATACATTTGTGATATCAGACAGGTTAAGATATTAAAAAGTCATTGGTGATTTTTCTACAGTGTTGCATGATGGGAATCTAGTGGTTCACTGATATAATCTAGTAAACAAAATGAACTACTTTTTCACCACTCTGTCTGCAAGTGCATTCCTAAACGGCATTTAACGCAGGTCGATGTGATGTGATATTATCGGAACACAAAGTGGTTACCAGTAGCCGAAAATGTTGGCACTGGAGACACTTGCCCTCCACCGATGACTATAACTCATACTTACCTGGCAAGGGAGATACCGTGATCAAGAAAAGCGGTTCACCCAGGGCGAGGCTTAGCCATTGCACGCCAGCTATGCTGACCCCTGTGAATTTCCCAAATGTGGAAATCTCGATTGCATCATTTATGGTAGTGGGGGACTGCGTCCGCGCTCTCCCCTGATGTCTTGTTTAATGACAAACCGTTGCTTGGCGGCAAGCTTGAGGATGACTTGAGCCGATTGCCCGTGCTTATGGAGATCTTTGAAGTCAGTTGTGAAAGACACTTTGTGGACCAATTGAAAGGTAGAAACATTTGTTTGTAGCCAAACATTGTTGACATTTTGTGGAAACATCATGTTGCGAAATGCAGCATGGTATTTATGCCACGCTGGTACTTCAATCAAGAGATAGTTGAGAAGCCGCTCTAACCCCCATGGTCATGATGTGTCATACGCCCTTGCGCTTACAATATGAAATTGTCCATACATGCGCTCCTCCTTGACACAGAACAATGCAATAGGTTTTCAACATTCAGAGATTTTGTGTATTTATTCTGGCTAGTAGGATAGCTGCATGGGAAACTGTTGCTAATGATGTATTTGTCAGAAGTCATTGTATTTGTCCGTTTTTTCCCACAAGGCTGAAATATGTGCCCTCGCTTTGAAATGTTAGCAAGGTTGGTTTGTATTTCATCCAACTATCTGTGCTAAAAAGTGATGGCTACAGTATATGTAATTTCTTCCACTTACTGAGTGACCCAAAGTTCAGGCTGCTTATCTAATTGGTGAAAATGTCTGTTTATCAGACTCACTTTGACTTTATATGGTGTACCAAGAGTTAGTCATTTGCTTACGGCCATACCAGCCTGGATACGCCCGATCTCGTCTGATCTCGGAAGCTAAGCAGGGTTGGGCCTGGTTAGTACTTGGATGGGAGACTGCCTGGGAATACCAGGTGCTGTAAGCATTTTGTCCACTAGGGTGTGCTCTGGCATTATTTCATCAGCAACACTGCCTTGTAGTAAGCATTTGATGCTGAATTGACTAAATGCCGCTTCTATGGGCTAGTCTCCCCTGCCCTTTTAATACAATCAAAGTTCCTTGTGTTGTCAGGGAGCAACTGCCTTTTATGCATAAGACAAATAAGAATATTGTTACTGAATGCAGCTTGTGTGTGCTTTGTGCTCCCTCGCCCTGTTCAAATGATCAAAGGAAATAATGCTGGTGAGGAGTGGAACTGGACTGGTGTCTGATGGCCCTGTGTTTTCCATGGTGGAATTACAACCCTTCTTTTACGGCGTAAATCAAAAGTACAAGAGAATGTGAGATGTTATCGATAATAAATCAATTGCTTTCATGCATTTGTCTGTGTGTGTGTGTGTGTGTGTGTGTGTGTGTGTGTGTGTGTCTGAATGTGATTTTATTTCGTCATATCGCATACATTTGTGATATCAGACAGGTTAAGATATTAAAAAGTCATTGGTGATTTTTCTACAGTGTTGCATGATGGGAATCTAGTGGTTCACTGATATAATCTAGTAAACAAAATGAACTACTTTTTCACCACTCTGTCTGCAAGTGCATTCCTAAACGGCATTTAACGCAGGTCGATGTGATGTGATATTATCGGAACACAAAGTGGTTACCAGTAGCCGAAAATGTTGGCACTGGAGACACTTGCCCTCCACCGATGACTATAACTCATACTTACCTGGCAAGGGAGATACCGTGATCAAGAAAAGCGGTTCACCCAGGGCGAGGCTTAGCCATTGCACGCCAGCTATGCTGACCCCTGTGAATTTCCCAAATGTGGAAATCTCGATTGCATCATTTATGGTAGTGGGGGACTGCGTCCGCGCTCTCCCCTGATGTCTTGTTTAATGACAAACCGTTGCTTGGCGGCAAGCTTGAGGATGACTTGAGCCGATTGCCCGTGCTTATGGAGATCTTTGAAGTCAGTTGTGAAAGACACTTTGTGGACCAATTGAAAGGTAGAAACATTTGTTTGTAGCCAAACATTGTTGACATTTTGTGGAAACATCATGTTGCGAAATGCAGCATGGTATTTATGCCACGCTGGTACTTCAATCAAGAGATAGTTGAGAAGCCGCTCTAACCCCCATGGTCATGATGTGTCATACGCCCTTGCGCTTACAATATGAAATTGTCCATACATGCGCTCCTCCTTGACACAGAACAATGCAATAGGTTTTCAACATTCAGAGATTTTGTGTATTTATTCTGGCTAGTAGGATAGCTGCATGGGAAACTGTTGCTAATGATGTATTTGTCAGAAGTCATTGTATTTGTCCGTTTTTTCCCACAAGGCTGAAATATGTGCCCTCGCTTTGAAATGTTAGCAAGGTTGGTTTGTATTTCATCCAACTATCTGTGCTAAAAAGTGATGGCTACAGTATATGTAATTTCTTCCACTTACTGAGTGACCCAAAGTTCAGGCTGCTTATCTAATTGGTGAAAATGTCTGTTTATCAGACTCACTTTGACTTTATATGGTGTACCAAGAGTTAGTCATTTGCTTACGGCCATACCAGCCTGGATACGCCCGATCTCGTCTGATCTCGGAAGCTAAGCAGGGTTGGGCCTGGTTAGTACTTGGATGGGAGACTGCCTGGGAATACCAGGTGCTGTAAGCATTTTGTCCACTAGGGTGTGCTCTGGCATTATTTCATCAGCAACACTGCCTTGTAGTAAGCATTTGATGCTGAATTGACTAAATGCCGCTTCTATGGGCTAGTCTCCCCTGCCCTTTTAATACAATCAAAGTTCCTTGTGTTGTCAGGGAGCAACTGCCTTTTATGCATAAGACAAATAAGAATATTGTTACTGAATGCAGCTTGTGTGTGCTTTGTGCTCCCTCGCCCTGTTCAAATGATCAAAGGAAATAATGCTGGTGAGGAGTGGAACTGGACTGGTGTCTGATGGCCCTGTGTTTTCCATGGTGGAATTACAACCCTTCTTTTACGGCGTAAATCAAAAGTACAAGAGAATGTGAGATGTTATCGATAATAAATCAATTGCTTTCATGCATTTGTCTGTGTGTGTGTGTGTGTGTGTGTGTGTGTGTGTGTGTGTGTCTGAATGTGATTTTATTTCGTCATATCGCATACATTTGTGATATCAGACAGGTTAAGATATTAAAAAGTCATTGGTGATTTTTCTACAGTGTTGCATGATGGGAATCTAGTGGTTCACTGATATAATCTAGTAAACAAAATGAACTACTTTTTCACCACTCTGTCTGCAAGTGCATTCCTAAACGGCATTTAACGCAGGTCGATGTGATGTGATATTATCGGAACACAAAGTGGTTACCAGTAGCCGAAAATGTTGGCACTGGAGACACTTGCCCTCCACCGATGACTATAACTCATACTTACCTGGCAAGGGAGATACCGTGATCAAGAAAAGCGGTTCACCCAGGGCGAGGCTTAGCCATTGCACGCCAGCTATGCTGACCCCTGTGAATTTCCCAAATGTGGAAATCTCGATTGCATCATTTATGGTAGTGGGGGACTGCGTCCGCGCTCTCCCCTGATGTCTTGTTTAATGACAAACCGTTGCTTGGCGGCAAGCTTGAGGATGACTTGAGCCGATTGCCCGTGCTTATGGAGATCTTTGAAGTCAGTTGTGAAAGACACTTTGTGGACCAATTGAAAGGTAGAAACATTTGTTTGTAGCCAAACATTGTTGACATTTTGTGGAAACATCATGTTGCGAAATGCAGCATGGTATTTATGCCACGCTGGTACTTCAATCAAGAGATAGTTGAGAAGCCGCTCTAACCCCCATGGTCATGATGTGTCATACGCCCTTGCGCTTACAATATGAAATTGTCCATACATGCGCTCCTCCTTGACACAGAACAATGCAATAGGTTTTCAACATTCAGAGATTTTGTGTATTTATTCTGGCTAGTAGGATAGCTGCATGGGAAACTGTTGCTAATGATGTATTTGTCAGAAGTCATTGTATTTGTCCGTTTTTTCCCACAAGGCTGAAATATGTGCCCTCGCTTTGAAATGTTAGCAAGGTTGGTTTGTATTTCATCCAACTATCTGTGCTAAAAAGTGATGGCTACAGTATATGTAATTTCTTCCACTTACTGAGTGACCCAAAGTTCAGGCTGCTTATCTAATTGGTGAAAATGTCTGTTTATCAGACTCACTTTGACTTTATATGGTGTACCAAGAGTTAGTCATTTGCTTACGGCCATACCAGCCTGGATACGCCCGATCTCGTCTGATCTCGGAAGCTAAGCAGGGTTGGGCCTGGTTAGTACTTGGATGGGAGACTGCCTGGGAATACCAGGTGCTGTAAGCATTTTGTCCACTAGGGTGTGCTCTGGCATTATTTCATCAGCAACACTGCCTTGTAGTAAGCATTTGATGCTGAATTGACTAAATGCCGCTTCTATGGGCTAGTCTCCCCTGCCCTTTTAATACAATCAAAGTTCCTTGTGTTGTCAGGGAGCAACTGCCTTTTATGCATAAGACAAATAAGAATATTGTTACTGAATGCAGCTTGTGTGTGCTTTGTGCTCCCTCGCCCTGTTCAAATGATCAAAGGAAATAATGCTGGTGAGGAGTGGAACTGGACTGGTGTCTGATGGCCCTGTGTTTTCCATGGTGGAATTACAACCCTTCTTTTACGGCGTAAATCAAAAGTACAAGAGAATGTGAGATGTTATCGATAATAAATCAATTGCTTTCATGCATTTGTCTGTGTGTGTGTGTGTGTGTGTGTGTGTGTGTGTGTGTGTGTGTCTGAATGTGATTTTATTTCGTCATATCGCATACATTTGTGATATCAGACAGGTTAAGATATTAACAAGTCATTGGTGATTTTTCTACAGTGTTGCATGATGGGAATCTAGTGGTTCACTGATATAATCTAGTAAACAAAATGAACTACTTTTTCACCACTCTGTCTGCAAGTGCATTCCTAAACGGCATTTAACGCAGGTCGATGTGATGTGATATTATCGGAACACAAAGTGGTTACCAGTAGCCGAAAATGTTGGCACTGGAGACACTTGCCCTCCACCGATGACTATAACTCATACTTACCTGGCAAGGGAGATACCGTGATCAAGAAAAGCGGTTCACCCAGGGCGAGGCTTAGCCATTGCACGCCAGCTATGCTGACCCCTGTGAATTTCCCAAATGTGGAAATCTCGATTGCATCATTTATGGTAGTGGGGGACTGCGTCCGCGCTCTCCCCTGATGTCTTGTTTAATGACAAACCGTTGCTTGGCGGCAAGCTTGAGGATGACTTGAGCCGATTGCCCGTGCTTATGGAGATCTTTGAAGTCAGTTGTGAAAGACACTTTGTGGACCAATTGAAAGGTAGAAACATTTGTTTGTAGCCAAACATTGTTGACATTTTGTGGAAACATCATGTTGCGAAATGCAGCATGGTATTTATGCCACGCTGGTACTTCAATCAAGAGATAGTTGAGAAGCCGCTCTAACCCCCATGGTCATGATGTGTCATACGCCCTTGCGCTTACAATATGAAATTGTCCATACATGCGCTCCTCCTTGACACAGAACAATGCAATAGGTTTTCAACATTCAGAGATTTTGTGTATTTATTCTGGCTAGTAGGATAGCTGCATGGGAAACTGTTGCTAATGATGTATTTGTCAGAAGTCATTGTATTTGTCCGTTTTTTCCCACAAGGCTGAAATATGTGCCCTCGCTTTGAAATGTTAGCAAGGTTGGTTTGTATTTCATCCAACTATCTGTGCTAAAAAGTGATGGCTACAGTATATGTAATTTCTTCCACTTAC